>NW_008352136.1:2696322-2728544 GCF_000622305.1 Nannospalax galili
ATATATGGTATTCATGTGTGTGCGCATGTTTCTGTGTGGACATGTGTATGCAGGTACACGTGCTATGAGTGTGTTCATGTTTGTGTGTAGACATGTGTGTGCAGGTGCACAAGCTTGTGAGTGTGTGCACGTGGAGGCCGCAGACTGATGAGCACATTCCTTGATTTCTCTTACTTGAGGCAGGGTCTCTCACTTGAACCTGGAGCTCACTGATTCAGCTAGTCTAGTGAGCCAGCTTGCTTTGGGGAGTCCCTGTCTCTGCTTCCTGTGTGCTGTGACTACAGGCAGATTACCATACCCACCCAGTATTTACATGGGTGCTGGGATCCAAACTCAGGTCCTCACACCTGTGCAGTAATGCATTTCCCACTGAGCCATCTCTCCAGGCTACTTCTTGCTTTCTTAGAAGCCAGAATGAGCCCTGTGGATTCTTGGTGGGAGACATTTCACAAAGCACTTGTCATGTTTCCCAGTGCATTCTGACCTTTGTGCGTCTCTCCCTCTTTCTCCTTCTCTTTCCCAGGGCACAAGAGGTGAAAGGGCACAGCTTCTTCAAGGGCATCGACTGGCAACATGTCTACCTACAGAAGGTATGCCCTGGAGACCCTCCCTGAGCGCGCCTCTCTGCCTGTCCCTCTCCTGCTGGCTTCCTAGCTCTGTCCTTCCAGGGTACCTCCCAGCCCCCTGTAGCCACAAGCTCTGATAACAGGTGTCACCATATAGGGACCTTCCTTTGGGGTGATTCAGCCAACTGTGGATGGAAAATAGTAGGGGGGAAAAGTGGCATGTGTGCTGAGCACGTGCAGACTAGCTCTTGTTAGTCTCTAAGCAGTGTTAGCTGACAACTTCTGCAGAGCGTTTACTTTGTGTCAGGGACTAGAAGCCACCCAGACATAACCTAAGGTGTACAGAGGATGCACAGGTTCTTTACAAAGCTTTGTCATTCTACATGAGGGATCTGCACATCTGTGGACCTTGGTGTTCAAGGTGACTGCCTGGAGCTGTCCCCTTAGGTGCTGAAGGGTGACTATCAGAAATTCCAAAAATCTTTTCTTTATCATTTTTATTTTTATGTGTATGAGTGTATTGCCTACATGTAAGTGCAGTGCCCTCAGGGGTCAGAAGAGGGTGTCAAATCCCTTGAAACTGGAGTTACTTTCTAACTAGATTGTTAGCCACCATGTGGGTGCTGGGAATCGAACCCAGATCCTCTGAAATACCATCCAGTGCTCTTAACCGCTGAGCCATCTCTCTAGCCCTGACTATCAAAAGATATCATCTCTATAAATCAACAGAAGGCAAAACAGAGCAGCTTTCTGGCTAATTTTGTTATCTGTGGAGTTAAGACTTTAAATGTTTTCTCCTCTTTGGGAGTCTTGGTATGTGACCACATTTTTACAAAGCTCTACATGAACGTGCACAGGGAATGTCCGACATGAAAGTAGGCATATTTCCCAGCTCCGTATCACATAATGTAAGATTCGGTAGTATGACACCTGACTCATGCCCTTTCCTGACTTTTTACTTTTTGGGGATTTTGGGGAGTGTTCTGGGGCTGGAACACAGTCGTCTCTCCTGCCAAGCCAAGTCTCCTCATAGACCACACCTGGCATCGTTTCCTTACTGTAAGCACTGTTACATTCTTCTCAATACAAGAAACGCCCAATTGAATTTTTGATCTACTTATATTGTGTGTATGAGTGTTTTGCCAGCATGTATATAAGTGCACCACATGTGCACAGTGCCTAGAAGATGCCAGAAAAGGGTGTTGAACCACTTGGAACTGGAGTTACATATGGTATCAGCCACCATGTGGGTGCTGGGAGCCAAACCCAGGTCCTCTGCAAGAGCAGCCAGTGCTCTTAACTGCTGAGCCATCTCTCTGGCCCCCCAATTGAATTTCTGTAGATGCTGTTTCTGCAGGATGCCCAGCCACAGAGGGATTAGGTTTTCTGAGTAAGGAGACACTGGCCGCTAATCCTGCCATGTCAGAATCACGCATGCTCCCATGGGAGTTTGCCACATGGGACTCTGTGACCAAGTGGCTGTGCCTTCTGAGAGTATGCTTTCCGAAGGCTGGACGGGTGGGGGTGTATTAGTGGCTCACACTGTGTTCTTTTCATAGAATGTTAGGTTGGACTGGGGTATATAGATCATCTAATAGCTGTTCTGCTTCTTGGGTCTTTCCAGTACCCACCACCCCTAATCCCTCCTCGGGGAGAGGTCAATGCTGCGGATGCCTTTGATATCGGTTCATTTGATGAGGAAGACACCAAAGGCATTAAGGTACATACTGGACAGTTCCTCTATATTCTACACGAGGGAATTTCTGCTAAGAATCAATCTCTCTCTCTCTCTCTCTCTCTCTCTCTCTCTCTCTCTCTCTCTCTCTCTCATCTCTCTCTCTCTCTCTCTCCCTCTGGCAGTAAGAATTGACTAGGGCTTTCAACACTCCACCAATGAGCTACAGTCCCAATCTACATTTTCACTTTAAAAAAAAATTTTTATTATATTTATTTTATGTGTATGCGTGTATTGCCTGTATGTAGGTAACTGCACCCGTGTCGTGCAGTGCCTGTGGAGGACAGAGGAAGCGCTCAGATCCCCTGGGACTAGAGTTACGGCAGTTGTTAGCTGTCATGTGGGTGCTGGGATTCAAACCCGGGTCTTCTGCAAGAACAACCAGTGTTCTTAACCGCTGAGCCATCTCTCCAGCCCCACTTTTTCACTTTTTATTTTGAGTCAGGGTCCCCCTAAGTTGCCTTGCACTCACCCTGCAGCCAGGGAGGACTTGAACATCCTGTTTTTACTGTCGCAGTCTCCCTCCTGCTGCCCCGCCCTTCTGGATTTGGGGAGAATCAATTAAAGCTGGTGATGGTTCTAGTGTTGGGCAAGCTTGAAGAATGTGTAAGTAAAGCATCTGTGTTAGTCAGGAGCCAGAGCTTTCTTTCCACTCCTGGAAAAACTGCAAGATGGTCAAATCACTACCAATCTGGAATATTTGGGGTTGAAATCAAACTCGAATGCATATTATGAGGAAGAAAAAAACCCCACTGATTTCAAACACATCTAACCCAGAGTCAAAACCCTATAGTTTTCATTCTTCTAAGTCTCCTGTTCCTGTGTCAGGAGAGAATGGGCACATAGTACCAATCATCTATCAAAGGTGACGTGATCATTGTCTTTAATAACATTCTCTGAGATTTTTAAACTTTGTTTCGTGTCATTATTTTTCTAAGTGGAGACAAGATATAATTGCAGAGGGAGAGTCACGAGAGAGAATCACGCTCCCTAAGATGCTAAATCAGTATGTAACCACACTCCCTAAGATGCTAAATCAGTATGTAACCCTTGCCCACCTGCCAGACTCTGGTGGTTTATTCCAGTCTGTTCCCTCCAGCCCCAATCCCTGTCACCTGCTTGAGTTTCTCCAACCCCAGAAGCTGCTCACTTGATCCACCAGCAGGGCTTCCCCTGCCGCAGGCCATGTCAGACATGCACTTGCCTCCTGGAGAGATAAAGGCAGGTGTGGTGACTGGATCCTGCTGGAACTGTCAAAGGGACTCAGAACACAGAGGGAGGGAAAAGTGGAGGACTGTGGCTAGAGGAAGAGGAGGTAGGGAGAGACAGCAGCTCACACTTGAGGCCCCTGTGAGGGACAGTGTCAAGAGAGGGGGTTGAGCCAGGAAGGGATGGAGTAGCTCCCAGAATGCAGCTAATTGTGAACAGAGGGGAGCTGGCCCAGACCACAATGATGACCACAGTCCCGAGGTATGGATCAGTGGCCTGGGCCAGCAGGAGGGTAGTATCCTGTTCTGCGTGTCCCGCACCTGTCAGTGGGGTGTGAGGGTGCTGCCTGCCTATCTGCTTCCAGAGCTGCTGGAAAACATTCCTGCAGTCACAACAGATCCTCATCAGTGTACTACTGTCTGTCAAAGGTGCTAAAAATAGAACCACTATTGTGTGAGAGTTGGGGTTCAAAAGGGACATAGCAGCTAGTCTCAAAGCCAACTGTTAATTGAGTGAGGTTGGGCCATGAGCCTTAATAGATCACTCTACTGTGACAGGGGTAGGATCGTGGATGAACTCCATCTGACCTGATTAAGCCCCTGGCATAGTCAGTGCTCAACCAAGTAGAGCCACCTACGGCGGCATTCAGAAAGAATGCTAAAGGGCCAGCAGGAAGCCTTTTTGAGAGCCAGAGCCCTGGCCAGGGAGGGCACTGTCTAAAAATCATCTATTCTTGCTTGGCATGGTGGTTCCCGCCTTTAGTTCCAGCACTCTGGAGGTAGAGGCAGGCAGATCTCTGTGAGATTGAGGCTAGCCTGGTCTACATAGCAAGTTCCAGCCCAAATGGAGTTACAGAGAGACCCTATTTCAACCTCTTCCCCCAAATCTATTCTTTACCTTAAAAAGACATTTCATAGCTTCATATCAATATCAGTTCTCTTTTTTCTTTAGTCGTCTTTCCCCCAGCTTTTGGAAACAAGTTCCTACTATATATCCCAGCCTGGCATTAAACTTGCTGTGTAGCCCAGGCTGGCCTTGAACACTAAGTCCTCTTGCTTCATTCAGCCTCCCAGATGCTGGGCTCACAGACATGCCCCACCTGCTGGCAAGGAGGCTCTAGTTCACTAACAGCTTGGGATGGAGGGTGAAGAGTTCCTCAGAGTGGGCCCCAAGCCTGGCTGCCTGTGCCATCCATCAGCAGGGACTCAGGGCAGTGCCGGGTGCTGGCTCAGGGCTCTCTTCCTGAACATGTCATGGTGGGGTCATGTGGTTGTATGCTGTGCCAATTCCTGAGCCTCTGAGAAGGCATTCAGTCACACACCTCTGTCTGTATCTCTTACCATGCCCAGCTGCTCGACTGCGATCAGGCTCTCTATAGGAACTTCCCACTGGTAATCTCCGAGCGCTGGCAGCAAGAAATGGTGGAAACTGTCTACGAAGCCGTCAATGCCGACACCGATAAAATTGAGGCCAGGAAGAGAGCTAAAAATAAGCAGCTTGGCCATGAGGAAGGTAAAACGCCGAGCACAGACCAGTGTCTGAAAGTATTTTCCCAGCACATTAAAACCAACTAAACTATTGGGGTTTTATATAAATGGAAGAGCTGAGTAGACTTTTCCAAAGCTCGTGGTTGTCCCCAGTTACATAGAAATGCACACACTGAGGGAGGCAGCGTGATCTCAGTTCTACAACTTCCCTTTGTGGCATGTTTAGGGGAAGCCTCGAAAATTTAGTCCTCGGAGATAGAGTATTACAGTGTCAGGAACAGACCCAGCTCACTGGTGTGTGACTCAGGTGGTGACACTGGGCAGTGGACTTGGTTCAGGGCTTGGCTGTCTCCATCTTGCTGTTTCTGATGACTTTTGGAGAAGGTCCCACTTTTCGTTTTTCTCTAGGCCCTAAGAAGCGTAGGTCGCTTGTCAAGAAACTTACATGAATCCATTTGTATTACAAACCCCATTCAACAATAGCCAGATTGCATTTTTTTTTTGTTTGTTTGTTTCAACTAACCGAGTGCCCTGTTAGTGTTTCCAAAACAGGAAAACACTGTATCAAGTTGAGTATTAAATAAATCCATCTCCTTCATTCACTAAATGTTGTAAGCCTTGATTATTCCAGGATTTCAGGGATCCTAGATTCTTAACTGTCCTGTGGGTGGGGATTAAAATGGGAATCATCTCACTTTGGCTGCACGAAAGTACAAGAACCAGAGGCCCTTTCTCTTCCTGTGGTAGAAACCTTTAAGGGGGACTCCTGGTCTTACCTTAAACCCCCAGGCCATCAGTCATCTACTTAGGAAATTGGCCCCATGGAGGACTTGCTTCTGACATGGATGTTTCCAGAATGAAGAAAAGACTGAGCTCTCTGACCTCTACCCTCCACCCCCACCCCACCCAGGTTCTGAGTTCTTGGAATATGGCCTCTGTGTGCTGCCGTTCCCTGTTCAGATGGCTGGCTGACTGGGGACACACTGAGTGGTGATTTCCATAGCATATTTTACCCGGACTTTTGCCCAGTGTTATCTACTAGAGGGAGGGAGGGTCCTGCTGGGACTTGGTTCCTGGCAAAGTAGGTGCAGAAAAAGATCTATGTTCTGATGAACTGGGTGAGATACATCTTTCCTCAAAAGCTAGGCAGAATTTTCACAGGTAAGCAAGCCGACCCTCAGAAGTGAAAGGTCTGAGCAGACCCTCACTGAGAGTCCAGAAGCCTCCTTCATGGAAAGACTTGGCAGCACAGGCTTAGGTGTCTGTGAAACATAGTGCCAGTGTACTGGGGGCAAGAAAGCATGGTACTTTATTTATTCTTTTCTTTGTTTTATTGAATTTTTGTGTATTTCATACACAACATCTTAATCATCTTTATACCCCCTCCTCCATCCGTACCCCCCCAATTGGATTTCATGCATTCTGTCATTTATGTTAAGGCCCATCAAGTCAAGTTCATGTACCCAGATATCCCTCAGTGCAAGTTCATACACTGGGGTCTAGTCAGCCTATCTACAGTCACTCCCTTAAAGAAGATCAACGCTCCCTCATCTAGCAATAATTAGTTACCAATAGCTCTGCTAAGATTGGGGCCTGCTTCCTGTTTCCCCAGTTCTGTGCTGGGTTTTTGTCTGCTTGAGTTGTTGACACCATTGCTGAAGACTTATATGAGCAAAGTCCCAGGAGCCTGTAAGACTGTTTCCATATGGTCATGTACCTCCTCCCCTGGCTCTTTTTTTTTAATATTTTATTTATTATTTTTAATTTTATGTGTATGTGTGTATTGCCTGCATGTAGGTAAGTGCACCTGTGTCATGCAGTGCCCACAGAGGACAGAAGAGGCTGTCGGATCCCCAGGAACTGGAGTTACAGACAGTTGTTAGCTGCCATGTGGGTGCTGGGATTTGAACCGGGTCTTCTGTAAGAACAACCAGTGCTCTTAACTGCTGAGCCATCTCTCCAGCCCCCTCCTCTGGCTCTTATAATCTTTCCGCCCCCTCTTCCACAGTGGTCCCCAAGCTCTAGGTGGGTGAAGTTTAATATAGGAGTCCTGTCCAAGGACCCACACTCTGCAGACTCTTATTCTCTATGCTTTGGCCACGTGTGGCCTTTTGTGTTCATGGCCCTCTGTTGCATGAGGGAGCTTCATTGATGAGAGTTGAGAGATGCATTAATATTCTCTCTACCCCTTGTTCTACTATGTTCCATGAGCCTTAGGTATAGAGGTTACATTGTAGATGTGTCACTTAGAGTTGGGCATTTCACAGATATTTAATTTCTGTGTGTGATCAGTTGTGGAACTTTGTAAGTTTCATCTGTTGCCAAAGAAGCTTCTTTGATGACTGGTGACTGGCAGACTTGTCGGTAAATAGAAGGATCCTTTCCATTTTCCTGGCTTTTGCAGTAACATCAAGATAAATACTCACATGTAAGGATTTGGTGCTAAGATCCACAAATGAGGAAGAACATACATCATGTGTTTTTCTGAGTCTGTGTTACTTCACTTAGCGTAACAGTTTCTAGTCCATCCATTTACCTGCAAATTTCATGATTCCATCCTTCTTCACTGCTGAGTAGAACTCCATTATGTAAATGTACCACATTTTCATTATCCACTTGGCAGCTGAGGGGTACTTAGGTTGCTTCCATTTTTTAGTATTGTGAAAAAAGCAGCAATAAACATGGATGTACAAGCATCTCTTCAGGAAGATGAGTCCTTTGGGCATATGCCAAGGAGTGGTATAACCTGGTCATATGGTAGATAAGTTTTTGTTTTGTTAAGGGTTCTCTACACTGCATTCCATAGGGGTTGCATGAGTTTGCAATCCCACCAGCACCCTCACCAGCATTTGGTATCATTTGTTTTCTTGATCTTAGCCAGTCTGACTAGGGTAAGAAGAAATCCTAAACTGATTTTAATTTGCATTTCCTTAATCACTAAGGATGTTGAACACTCTTAAAGGTGTTTCTTAGCCATCTTTATTTCCTCTTTTGAGAACTCTCTGTTCAGATCCATAGCCCATCTTTTAACTGAGTCATTTGTTTTCTTGTCGTTGTGATTTGAATTCTTTATATATTCTGAATGTCAGATGTGTCCCTGGCGAAGGTTCTCTCCCACTCATTTTCTCTTCACTTCCTTGGTTGTTTCTTTTATGAGATCCCACTTGTTGCTGCATGTCTGTGAAATGCAGTGCTGACATTTAATTCCACTCTGGAAATGGAAGCCTACCCCAATTAAGATGGCAGATCCCTGGGCCGCCACCTCCCACCTCCTGGCCCCTCTCTCCTTTGTCCTTTCCCTCCTCTTCCTCTCGGGGACACAGTGTAGGTCTTACCTCTTTGTGGGCTGTCTGACTCTCACCAGACTGTAAGCTCCCTGAGGGCAGAATTTTTGTCCCTTTTTTGTCATTGTTGCTGTTCATGGCGCCAGGGCTTTGGCAGACTCACAGATAAGTGAGTGGATGCGGGATTTAAGCACAACCCCAGAGCTTTTATTGAATACTTGAAAATACACCTTTTTTTCTTAGAGTACGTCACCATAGAAACACAGTCAGCCTCAACATGAGCCTGAGTTGCAGCACCCTGCCATGTGTGTGAGTGGCAAGCCTAGGCAAGCTGAAGCCTGCGCCAGCTGTGACTGTTGCTTTTTAGCTGAGAGGCGGATTCTTTACACTCCTGCATTATTTACAGGATAAAGGTGGATTAAGGGACAACAGGACTTTGGGAAGAGCTGGAATTTAAGTAGTCTCTGTTCTTTAGTAGTCGTTATGCATAGCGCTCATAAAAAATGATTTGAAAACAAACTTTTACTCTGTCAGAAGTTCAAATGGGTATTGGGGGGGGTCATTAATACTGAGAGGCAACCATTGAACATAAACCCAGGAACCCTGAGCTTTCCAGTCCCTCTCTCCATGTGTAAGGGAGTGTAAATTGTGTGACTTTTGTAGATATTCACCTTTTCCCTTAAAGCGTGTCATTAGCGGTGTTACCAAGTGTTGGGTTTGACACCCGTGTGATATCGTGTCTCCTGCCCTCAGATTACGCCCTGGGGAAGGACTGCATCATGCACGGGTTCATGCTGAAGCTGGGGAACCCCTTTCTCACGCAATGGCAGCGCCGCTACTTCTACCTCTTTCCAAACAGACTGGAGTGGAGAGGAGAGGCTGAGACTCGGGTGAGTCCCAGGGCCGTGCCAAGCACAGCCCATGCTGGTGTCACACTGCCCATAGTTTTTCTAAAGTACCCTCCTACCCTCTGTCTCTTTTAAGTTGCATAAGCAAGTTTACAGTGTTTGAACTCTAACTTTTAAATGTCCTAGTTAGTTCATTCCCCTCCTGGAAAAACGTTGCAATATCTTTAAACAGCAGGTGTCATTTAAAAGAGTGAGTCCCAAGCCCAGGAGCCTCAGAGGGATTGACTGGGTCGGAAGAGCTGGTGGGTTCAACAAAGGAGAGGAGAAAAGCTGGGACAGAGAGCTCCCAGCTGCCGCTCTTTGCGGCTGGCGCCCAGGGCACCTCACAGTGCCTCTCTGAGCCCTGTTTTCCTCATCTGTGACATGGGATACACAGAAATCCTGCCTGTTAGTAGCCTTCTGGGTCCAAACCCTAGATTTAGGGAGAGGACTTCAGGGTGCCCAAGGGTGCAGCCAGACAGCTGTGGGTGAGGACGGGTTCAGACCCCGTCTCTCCGTGTTCTTGTCTCTCTCCAATCAGATCAGTTAAAATGTCACCAGTGGGGTCCGCACACTGAGATGCAGGCACCTGCTCAGGCTTGCCATTTGTGCTCTGTTGGAAATCTGTAGGTGGGTTTCGTATCACGCAGTGTTCCCAAAAAACAAAAAAGAAACTGTAACCTGTACTGGGAAGCCAGGCAGGCTGCATGCATTAAGCGCTTGCTGTGTGAGAAGCCCAGGCTAGTCACCATGGAAGACGTCAGCCCCGATTGGAAGGTATGCTCTCTGAAGCTAGGCCGGGCAGGGTTGGTCACCTGAAGCTAGAGACCTGGTGTGACAGTTTTTTTAAGGGTGCCACCTGTATTTAGAGGGTGAATTTGCTGTGATCCAAGGCTGGCCTCAGCCCATCTCCACAGTCTCTGCTCTCCAGCACCATCCTTAGCTCCTCCATGTCCTCTCGGGACTTGATTGACAGCATGCAGGTCCATGGGTGGTGTGCTCCACATTCATGTACATGGATGTATGGTCCATGTTCACATGCATGGGTGGTGTGGGCCACATTCACAGCCCCTGGAGATTCCAACGTGAGGGCACGCTCTGCTGTGTGTGTGACACAAACCTCGCTTTCTTGATAGTCTTCTTTGAAATGTTATGTCTAAACTTGTATTCATGTCTTTGTATTTCTTTAATTCTAGAATATCCTCCAAGAAAGAAAGAAAAATGCCATTTGTTTTTGAAATTTTACTTGTTAATTTAACCTAAGGCATCATGATACAATGAGGTAATTTTTAATTGTCCTTTTTACGGTTAGCAAAATTTACTGGCCATGGAGCAGGTCCTCTCAGTGGAAGAAACCCAGATTAAAGAGAGAAAGTGCATTTTGTTCCGAATAAAAGGAGGAAAGCAATTTGTCTTGCAGTGTGAGGTGAGTGCTCCTTCACTCTCTTGAGGAAAGCTGGAACCGTGATCTCGTTCCACAAGGCTCCCAGCCAGTGAGCAAGTGTCCTCTTCGTCCGTGCTCACAGACTTAGGAAGACCCGAGGTTCAAGAGTTCAGACAAACTGCCAGTTACTTTAAAGACACCAGTGTCAGAGGTAGAAGGAAGATGGGAGTGAAGTGACTAGGCCACTGTTTATCTAGAAACTGTCGCATCGGTGGGGCCTGAAGTTTGATGCTTTAGCTAACTTTCGAGTGCTTCAGATGAAGTTGGTATGTGTAAACAGACAGGAGATACCAAATAAAGTTTTCCAAGGGGAACACTTAGTTTTCTTCCAAGTTGTACTGAAGCGCAGGTTTAATCTCTGAACACTTTTCTTCTGGTGTATGAGGTGTGTGCACAGATGCACACACAGGCGTTCCCTCTGCGTGCGCAGAGAACTGAGTAGGAAATATATAGACACTTTTTTTCTGCCTGTTATTGAGACAATATCTTGCTATATCCTAGGCTGGCCTGGAACTTAAGACTCTCCCTGCCTCTGTGTTCCCCGTGCTGGGATTATAGGTGGATACCCATCTTAAGTAACTTTATAATTGCCATCCACGTGAAGGAACGTTGATGTAGCAAAACACCTACCCAAGTATTATTAGATAGGCTGAAATTTTAGGTATCCCTAGCCAGTCTGAAGGCAGTAGATGGAGTGCAGGGGACCCACTGGAAGAGCCCCCAGAGCTGGCCTTCCTTCTGTCTGGAGGGTCTGAACAGGTTTCAGGAATGTGTCTTCAGGTCAGGCAGGAAGGCAGGCAGGGTGTACCTTCCCTCAGGGTCCAGGTAGAGGCTGTTGGCAGATGGGTGGATGGGTCCCAACTCCCACCTGTGTCTCTGTACAGAGTGACCCCGAGTTTGTGCAGTGGAAGAAGGAGCTGACAAACACCTTCATCGAGGCCCAGCGGCTGCTGCGTCGTGCCCCTAAATTCCTCAATAAACCCAGGTCAGCCATCCTGGAGCTTTCAAAGCCACCGCTGTGTCACAGGAACAGCAACGACCTCTGACCCTGGAGCGGGGACCTGGAGGAGGACCCCAGCTCCAGCCAGAATTGGAGCAGAGCTACAGGGAGCCACATGGGACCAAGACCTGGCGGTTCTGAACATGGGCTCTTCTGGACTGGGGAGGCCAGCGACACTGAGATTGCCCTCCAGGAGCCGGGATGTCCTCAGGGCTGGCCAGCCTCGTGCCTGGCCTGCTGCTTTGTCAAAACTACTGAAGAAACAAAGGCTCTTTTCTGTGTTCCACGCTTACTTTGGTATTCACAGACCCAGAACTTGAAATGATTATTTCCCATTTAAATGGTTATGTCTCTCATCAAGCACACCTGAGGGTTTCCAGGCTGGGATTGAAGTCTCCAGAGCTGGAAAGTGCCTTGTCCTAGGTGTGGTCATGGATGAGTGCCCTGCCTGAGGTCTCAGTCCTGGAGGAGGTAAGGCCACTGTGGGTCTCTGTGGAGGTCAGAGCTGCTTTCTTGCTGTGTTGGTAATGAGGTAGCCCTGGGCCCTGTGTGTACTGCCAGCCTCTGGTGACTCTGCTGCTAGTCAGAAGGAAGAGGTCAGAATGACTCCTTAAGGAATCACCATGGCATCTATCATCAGCCACTTCTGGTCAGTATGATCAGAGGAGATGTGCTAGGATGTCAGGTCCAAGATGGATACAGGTTACTAGGTCACTAGGTAGTACCCTGTACATGTGACCAGCCTGAGCTCCTTGGGTCGGCCTTGGGTCTCCAGGGTGAGTGGTTCAATGGTTAGAACTGGGTCAGTCTACATTCAGCCTGACCCTGGGAAGCATGTCAGGTTGATGTGCCAAGGCAGAAAAGAGTTGATGTTCCTATCTCAATGAGGGGTGACTCCAGTGGGTCACCTGCGTACATGGACGTCTTTCACATTCTCTGTCATTAATGCACTTTGCACTGGGTTGTTCTACAGCAGGGACAGTGTGGAGCCCAGTGGTTGTTCCCCTAATCCCAATAGCAAGTACCCTTCCCCTAAAGGCGGTTTCCTCCATTGCTGTCCCGCCTCCTCCATGCCTCCAATGAATGTTGGGTCTCTGGGTCACCACACTGAAGTAGGAGTCACTGAAAGCCTCCATAGACTTGTCCAATTCTTGAGGTTGTATTACAGAGTATCCAAATTAGCTGCTACCAACATAAAGAAATTTGGCACCAGAATTCTTTGTGTTCTGTCCCGCATCTTCTTAGCAGTTCCAGAGCTCTATCTTTGAATTTCTGTGCTGGGAAAATCGGTTTTTTGTTGTTGTTGTTCTTTGTTTGTTTTTATTGTTGTTGTTTGGTTTTGCTTTTGCTTTTTGAGTCAGGGTCTCCCAGTTCCAGCTGGCCTGGAACTCACTATGTAGACCAGGCTAGCCTCGATCTCACAGAGACCCACCTGCTTCTTGCTTTCAGAGTGCTGAGATTAAAGGCTTGGGCCACCATGCCTGGCTAAAATTGGTCATTTTTTACTGAGTTTATCTTTTGAGAGTCTGGAAGATAATTTTCTGAAAGGCTCTTTTATTCCATAGGAGTTTGGAAAAGAGGAGGGATTTATTAACCATCTCAGTTCCTGGTCAGAATTTAAATGTATAAGTGTGCTCTGCTGACTGTTCTTTCTAGTGTTGAAAGAGTGATACACCAGGTACAGGCATTCCGCTTGCTTAGAAGAGAGTATTCAGGCCCTCTCTCTCTTGCTCTCTTGCTCTCTTGCTCTCTCGCTCTCTCGCTCTTGCTCTCTCTCCAGGCAGAAGCAAAGCTGCTGTTGTTCTGAGACTTGTCTTTTGACCCTAGTTAAGTATTTAGTTATTTTTTAAATTTTAATTAATTTTAGTTAATTGTTATGACCGTGTAGGTATGACCAGGGTGTCGCACGCTCATGATCTCTGACCCACAGGGACAGAGGCTATACCTCCAGCCTCTTGGGAGGTAGATAATGGCCCATTCATTGAGGTGTGTGTGGGGGCGGTAGCTACACCAAATGTTTTAAAGATGGCTCAGAAGTCCTGTATCTTTGGAAAGTTAGGCCAATATTTTCCAGAAATACCTTTTGTTACTGCTTTTTGCTGAGTGCCGATCTCAAGGTCCCCTCTCTTTTAGAAGAAAAACGTGTGAGAAAAATCTCCCGAGAGCCCTTCTACCTCAGACCTTTCCAAGTAAACTACCCCCTGCCCTGTTTCATTTATGAGGGCATGGCTGAGAGGTGTATAGGTGGCACTTACTAAAGCCCTTGAGATTCGGTTGGGCTGACGACCGGGTCCAGTGAGGCCACCCAAGGCCTGTGCCTGTTAGCCACACAGCAGACCCCCAGGCCTGTGCCTGGGGCCCATGGGGTGGAAGGAGAAGTAACTGGGTTTGATATACTTGGCTATTTTAGAAATTTCCAGAATGTCAGTGAATTCCTAGATGTCTGATACTTCTTATATTTAGACCATTAACAAGGATGAGAGGTGGCCCATGTTTTCTCTTTATTTAAGTTTCCTGAGTCAGAGTATTTAACATTGTTAAAGATGATTGGGGTGACATGATTTTTATAAAATTATGTGCTAAGGAAACTTGGTTTCATAAATCAAAAGAATCAATACACAAAGCCTAAAAAAATTAGATTCCTTTAAAACCGCTGTGTAACACACAGGAAATAAATGAAAGCCTTTGGCGAACTCCAGCGTATTCTTCTTAACCTAAAACATCCTCCTGTCCTTGGGGCCCCTTGTGTTTCCCTCTGAGTTATTGTTAAGTGTGATTTTTTAGCCAAACTTGTAGAAATTGGCTCACTATGTCATCATTGATGGAGGCCCCCTTTGCTGTTTCTGTAGGGGCCTGCACCTCTGCTGGGTCTGTTCATTGACATCACAAATCCTGCTTGTAAATAGGAGCAGTGAAGGGTGGCACACTGAAAAGATGACACATGTGCTCAAGACACACAGCAGCAGGCACTGAGGTGGCGCAGGCCCAGGAGCCCAGCACTGGCAGGCAGAGGCAGGACGCTCAAGAGTTCGAGGCTAGCTTGCGCTACATAGCGAAACCCGGCCTCAGAATACTGACTGCTGTGGCTATGGCTCAGTGGTAGAGCTCTTGAATACATGACCAATGCTGTGGGTTTAATCCCCAGCAGAGAGAGAGAGAGAGAAAGAGAGAGAGAGAGACAGAGACAGAGAGACAGAGAGAGAGACAGAGAGAGAGAAAGAGACAGAGAGAGACAGAGAGAGAGACAGAGAGAGAGAGAGAGAGAGAGAGAGAGAGAGAGAGAGAGAGAGAATCTGTTGGCCTGACCTGTGGTTTGACTTTGGCCGCGTGGCTATTAGGAGTGATTGTTCTGAGACTTCATTGGCCACTAGAAATGTTGTTCACCAGTGGACAGTATGACTAAGGATCAAGGCATGGATCTCTCTCTTTTTTTCCTTCTTCTGATTTTTAAATTTCATCCAGAATTTGGAGATGGGCCAGCTGGATAGAGCATCTGACTTTCCCATAGAGCCGAGTTCTCTAATAAACATTTCAAATTTTTCACATATCAAGAAGCAAAGCAAAATTGTCAAAACCCTAACCTTTTTCACATGATGTAAATGCATAAAAATGCTTTGAAGTGTGTTAGTGTTGAGTCCAGGCTTGCTCACATGCATATGTGGCTCAGCATCATTCACAGATGAGGAATAAGTTCACGCCTCCCCCAGCATGCCCTGGGAGAGGAGCTGGACTGTATTCAGATTGTGACAGGTGGGTGGAGCAGATGAGCAGCGTCACAGTCACAGAAGAGTGGCAACAGGATGAGGATCAAAGGAGACGGGCCTGCTAGTGAAAGCCATTCCCCTGACTCCGTGAAGAACCAAGCAAGGTTTGAGGGAAGCTGGTAGGAAATTCCCTCAAGATTTCCACAGATATCATTAAACAAAGTTTAGTTGCTTTATTTTAGAGCCAAAGCTGCTTCCATCAGGAGGGGACTAGGAGTTCTGCATCCGGAATGTCCCTCATCAATGGCACATCCAGGGTGGCATCTGTCACCTGACACTGTGCTTTGTGCTGGGCAGTGAGGGGTGATATCCTGGCTACTGCCAATGAATTTATTGCCAGATGGAGCTTTGCAACTCTAAACCCCAGAATGACATCTTGGGCCTTGCTGTGTGGCGTGTGCCTCTCTGTTTCCATGTAACTTTGATATTTTGAATCAAAAAAATTTTTTTTCCTAAAGAATGAATCTGGTTTTTCTCTCCCAAGTGAAGTGTAACTTGAGAGATTTAATTGCTGAAACTCATGCTGGTGGGATTGTTTTCTTTCTTTAGCCCTCATTTCAGTGTGTGTGTGTGTGTGTGTGTGTGTGTGTGTGTGTGTCTGTGTGTGTGTGTGTGTGTGTGTGTGTGTGTGTGTGTGTGTGTTTTGTTATGGAATGAATGCAAGTTGAGCTGTGAGCCTTGGTCTTTTCAAGTCATCCCAGACCCCAGGGCTTTTGTTTCTTTGTTTTCCTTAAAGAATAAATGAGCACCAGGTACAGTGTCTTACACCTGCAATCCCAGTATTCAGGATGCTGAGGCAGGAGGATCACAAGTTCCAGGACGGCTGTGCTACGTGGTTAAACAATGTCTTAAAAATAAATAGACCAACAGATTAAGAGCTGTTGTTGTTTTATGGAACAAAGCAGGTGTGACTAAGTGCTCTTGCAGGTAACCGGAAGGAACCTTGTTCCCAGCCTGGCTGTGGTGGTGTTCCCTGAGCAAAGCAGAGCCACACACTTTAGACTGTCTTGATTAAAAACAGAGACTACAGAAAGCCAAGTTAGAAGTGTGCATCTTTCTTCAAGAACAAAACCCTTTAGTTAGCTCAGATTCATAAAGTTAGGTCTCTAGTGTCTAATGATTTCAAAGTCCTTTCTGGAAACAGGTAACTATGCCTCTCTTTTTAATTCTGTCCTCGATGCCTTTGACAATAGGATGGGGACAAAGCAATCTTTCTGATTGTATGTGTCACAAAAGACAGACGTAACATGTCATTTCCCCTTTCCTTGGTGGTTACCAACCCCGTGGTTGCATGCATTCTATGTGGCTTAGAAACTCAACGCTGGCCATTTTTTTTAGTTCCATTGTGAAATTATATTTTTCTATGTTTTAAGTAATTATACTAGATCTGGATTTTTTCTGGGTAAATAGAGACAGATGAGCTAACTATCTATGGGACAAGAGCTCTATTTTAGCATAAAAGCATTTTATATTATTTATTGAATCTGTATGTTTGTTTCCATGGAAACCCTCTGTACTTCTGCTCCTTTTTATCTGTATAGTTTGTTATTTAAAGAAAATGGCAGCCTTTTGTGTTGTTGATACAATAAAGCTGAAGTTGTTGAGCGCACGGTGAGGCTAACGTCTTTTCTGACTGCCTTGGACTGCTCTGGGTGGAGAGGCACGCACGTGCGTTTTATGAGGTATCATGAGGAACTTGTTCCCAGCTGCTCTCCTTCACCTCTTCAGAAGGTGCCTTGCTTGGCAACAAGCTTCTAGAATGCTGTGCTCTGGACCAACTATATCTTATACTGTGGAGAGACCTCCCAAGTCGTCTCCTCGCAGTGCTGATTTGGGGTTTTATTGTTGTTCTGTTCTGGTCTTTTTGAGACAGGGTCTCCCTGTAGCCCCAGCTGGCCTGGAAATCACTATGTAGACCTGGCTGGCCTTGAACTCACAGAGATCTGCCTGCCTCTGCCTCTGCCTCATGTTCCCACATCAGAAGTCGAACCTGGGCTGCCTGAGTGAAAACCAGGAATCCTAACTGCTAGACCATGTGGGAACTGACTGATTTGGTTTTAAAACCAGCATTGTTGAGCTGAAGAGATGGCTCAGCAGTTAAGAGCACTGGCTGCTCTCGCAGAGGACCCACGTTTGGCTGCCAGCACCCACATGGCAGCTAACAGCCATCTCTAACAGGAATCTGATGCCCTCTTTGGGCATTGCATGACACGGGTGCCCTTATATACATGCAGGCAATACACTCATACACATTATATGAATAAAGAAAACAGCATTGTCAAGAGACCCTGTGAACAAGGCAGGTGGATTTCCCCTTCTCTACCTAGCACAGCTGGGCAGCAGCTAAGGGACACCTGCAGAGCCTCTCTCTCTCTGCCATTCCTCCAGATCACACTTGTCGCTGTCTCCATGTTTGATGATTGCACCAACTCAACCCTCTTCCCCTCTCCTTTGTACTTGACAAGCTGTGTTTTAAAACTGTTTTGAGGGGGCTGGAGAGATGGCTCGGTGGTTAAGAGCACTAGCTACTCTAGTAGAGGACCTGGCTTTGGTTCCCAGCACCCACAGCACAGTTAACAACCATTGGTAACTCCAGTTTAGGGGAATCCAAGACACTCTTCTGATCTCCACAGACATTGCATGACACAGGTGCACTTATATACATGTACAACACTCATACACATAAAATATAAATAAATCAAAATTTTTTGAACTGCTTTGAGGAGAAGCATATTTGAATGTGGATTCTTTTCCCTGTGCTATTCAAAACAGTTGGAAAATTGGGTCATGGCTGCAAACCTCACACAGCAATGACCCCCAGAGGAGCTGGCCCTTATTTTGAAATGACCCTTCAGGATTTATGTGAAACGGGATGAATAAGTGTCACTGGTGAAGAGGTCATGAGACCCATGAGGTCTCTTCTGTGCTTGTTTGAGGTTGTTTAGCCATTAACATAGGAACATATTCCTGGCCAAATACGTAATATCTTCAAAGAGAGAAGTCTGGTTTCTACTGTGTGTTACCATGCAAACTGAAGTCAGTGAACTAGGCATGGTAAACCTAGGCATGGTAAACTAGGCATGGTAAACTAGGCATGGTAAACTAGGCATGGTAAACGTAGGTAACCGGTTAGCCTGTGTTTGTCTCTTCGTATTTGTTGTGTTGGTGAGTGTGTGTAATTCCCTCTCGGTTTATGCTTCCTCGTGTCTAGTTAAATTTGTCCTCCCCGTGAGATGTGAGATGCTGCTCCTAGGCGCCAGTCATACTCTCCGAGCGTGGTACATCGTATTACCCTGTTTTATGGTTCTGCAGCAACCAGGTAGTTTTTCTATGTTGGGAAATTGCTCATACCAACCTCAAAAAAAAAAAAGAAAAATCCATGTAAAGATACCTACTTTGATATGCTGATTTCTCTCATTGAAAATTACATTTCTTTACCAAGTTGCTAAGGTATCAGTAACTCAGTTTAGAAAGTCTTGACTTTGGTGAGATTGATGCAGAAACCAATTTTTTAAAATAATTTATTGAGAATTTCAGACATGCATATAAGGTGTTTTGATCAAATCCATGTCCACTCCCTCCCCTCCACCTCCTCCCATATCTCCCCATCACTTTTTTCCTGATAACTTCATGTACCTTTCTTCTTCTTTGATTTATTTATTTATTTTTATGGGGCTTTTGTCTACTCTAACATTCCCCCCTCTGAAGAGGTATCCTTAAAATCTTTTAAGGATTAGATACAAGCTCCAAAATACTTTTATTTTTGGTCTTTGGAACAGAGTATGTTGCTAAGAGGCCCAAAGACATTTTGACTTTTAGCCAAGAAACTGACTACTTTTCTTTGGAGTCTTTGTACCCTAACTGCCTAGCCAACTCCTACCTCCTATTCTTATCACACCATCCTCTGAAGAGGTTACCCAAATTGTCAATAGGGAATCGGGACACAGACCGCTCTGGCTTCTTCCATGCTGATCAGGGACTCAGGGTGAGGCAACTGGAGTACCCCTTCAGTGGGTCTACCTAAAAGACTCCCAAATTGCATAAATCATCTCTAGGGGGAAAAGAAAGTCCTTGAATCATGAATAGGAGATGTGAAGAAGTAAAGGCAAGAGTAATTAGCATTACAAGTTCTAGACAGGGAACTAGAAAAAAGTCAGAACAGGGCAATTTTTCATATGTGAGTCCATTGGAATTTCTTGACAAGGGCTTCCAAAAGCATCCCTCTATTGGGTTCCTCCTCATTTTTCTTTTGTCTTCCAAGGCTGGACTCGAGAGTGTTGGATTCAGGATTTACTTTCAGGTATTTTGATAGTGGTTGGAGTGGTTAGAATCAGTGTCAGTTCCCTCTCAAAGGCTTCTAGATAGGGGGAGAAAAAAAATTTATCCATCATTTTAGAACAATAGCTGGTTGTCTCCCTTAGCTACAGGTGGGCACTAAAGCATTGGAGACCAAGATTTGAAGTCTTACGTCTGAGCAGTACTTGCAGAAACCAATTTTATGATAAGGAAGCACAGCCAGGAATTGGTGCCACTCATTTCATGGGTTTTCAAGCAGCTGCTTTGCAGGCTCAGGACTTTGAAGCCTCTCATAGGGTGGTGCAAGCAGGCTCTGAGAAGCCCTGGTAGAGGTCAGTTTCACTCCAGCATGTAGGGGAGCCATGGAGCCTGGGTAAAGAGGGCTAGGGCTATTCCGCTCCAGCATGTAGGGAAGCCATGACATGCTCCCAGTCTGCTCGAGGGATGACTTGGGTTCTCTCCCAGGAGACAACCTCTCATGGTCTCCCTGTGGTCTCTCTGTGCTCTGTGGAGATGTGCTGAGAGACACCCCACCACCACCACCACCGTGCCTGCCACTGGAAACAGGAAACCCAGGAGGTAGTGGTGATCCCTGAGTCACAGCTGCCTGGGCAGGTCTGTCTGTTGGTGGTCCATAGGTCAAGGGTAGGCTCTTTGAGCTGGAAATACCCTGTGTCTTGCTAGTCTAGGAAGAAAAGGAATCACCACTGGCTATGTCACCTCTAAGTCTCCCTCAGTGTCTTAGTGTTGATTTGAAAGTTCCATCAAAATAGATGGCAGAAGACTTAACTCTGGCACGTGTAGCCATCCTGTGAACGGGGGGTCCCAACATACGGGAGCCCTGGGTCTGCCGGGTCTGAGCTGAAGGGTTCCTGCCCTCCTGAGCACTGTGGAGATGCAGTCACCTGGGATGCTCAAATCAACCTTCAGCAGGTCACTTAGAACAACCTCCAAAGTCCTCAGCTTTCTCCTCAGAAGCTAAGAGCATTGAATTAGGCAACCCTGAAGGTCTAGCCAAGAATATCATCCACCCCTGACCAATAGTAAGTATGAAGGGCTGAGATAGAAGGCGGCAAAAAGATTCACCCCTTTTGTGTCCCATGGCCACTCCTACACTGCACTATGGGTAATTGTGTTAATTTCCCCCTTTAAGCCACGAATTCTTTGACACAAGATCCCCTCCTGATTCACCTGGGCAGACACTGAGAGGATGTGGGTCCAGCACCTAGAAGGCGCCTTTCTCTGGGAACTTTTAACCTGTTGTGATACCATAGATGAACAAAGGTTTACAGTTGAAATTCTTCAGGCTACTTCCGGGCATCCAAGGAATGATGCACAGTCTCCGGCCTGGAGTCTAGTTGTGCAGGTCACATGGTGTGTCAAGTGTCTCACCTCAGCAGGTCTGATAGAGAAGGGGATGGAAGAAGGGGCGATCTCAGCAGGGAAGAGTTGTCCCAAGTATATGGACATCCCAAGTCTGTGTGGTTTTATATTGTAACCACCGTACAGTGGGGCAATGCCCAGTTCCTTACTGATGCTCCTAGGTGTGAACAGCATGCTGATTTGAGAGGTTTTAGCCTGTCCCTCCCTGTGCAGGAGTATGGGGGAGGGAGGTAGAAGGTCTGTCTAGGAGCTAAACTGGGCCCCTGACTTATTCCTAGGTTGTCTGCCCCACTTTATCTCTGCAGTGGTGTGGATGGGTTTTCTGAGGCTTTGGCAAATACAAAGCATCTGCTCCACCCAGAGTCACTTTATCCAGAGCGCGAGTGTTTAGGGTTCTGCACAGCATACTCACTTCCTCCAGCCAGGCTACACCTTCCGCATTCCAACACATCCCAAAATAACACCAGTAGATAAGGACTAAGCCTTCAAGACAGCCTGGACCTGTGGGGCGCTTCATATGCAAACCATGAATAAAACAGACAGAGGTGTGAAACTGGATTTCCGCAGTTTGTGTGACCAAAGGGTAAGTAGATACCACGTGATGATCTGCCATCATTCAGTAAGAAATCACATGGCCTGGCAGAAAATGTGGCAAAGACAGAAAGACACAATTCATTGGAAAGCATCCCAGAATGCCCACTTGCCTGGGAGCTGCAGAAACAGGTTTCTGTTTAAGAAAGACAAAGATCTCACTTTGGAATTCTGAGTTTTCTGGTGCTGTTTCTCACAGCCTGCATTACCTCTGTGTTGGGTGTATGTGTGGCATATTAGGCAGAACTCTGTGGGGAAGCCAACTGCAGCATTCTGAGAATATTTTTAGCAGGCCGTTTGAAGACAATCATGAGCCTAGAATGTCAATGTGGAGAGAGGTTTGCAGCGTGTTCTCAAGTGGAACAGAGTATAAGACCACGTTGAATTCCAGTTTGGAAAATACATGTATGCTTCAAAAACAATTGTGGAGGGCAGGTCAAGGCAGCAGTGCTCACGTGGATGGGTGATGCCGTGTTCGTACCTCTCTGCCTGTTCACAGTGCACTCCTGTGCAGCCTAGAAGACCTCCACATAGCTTGACCCAAAGACTCCCCAAAGTCTGACAGGACTGGTTCAGAAAGGGGGCCCACTCAGGGAACTGTTGGGCAGGACAGAAAGTTGGTGTCCCATGCAATCCTACAGGTAGCTTTGGGTCTGCTGCCCGCTTGGTGCAGCCATACTGCGTGGCGAGTGGGTGGCCCCTCCATGTGGCTTCCCTGCCATTCAGTTCTTCCCTGAAACAGTCCTAGAGGTGGATAAGGCAGGCTATCCCTGCCTCGGCCTCTCAAGTCTCTACTCTCCCTGTCTATTTCCTAGACATTGCTTGTGTGTCCATAGACCCCTTCTCAACCGGGCACAGGGTGATGATGTTGAAGGTCCCTTTTGCCGGACTCTTGCTCTCACACACAGCGCCCCTCTCTGCCCCACATGTGCAGTGTTCACTTCGTGGTCATGTGTTGATGGGCTAAGACGTGACGGGGCTTGCCCAAAGCCCTCCCTTTACCCAGGGCCTGGAATGGGAACTGTGGATAGACAGGGTTCTGAAACACACCACCATAGACATGGAGATTCATTGACCAAATGATTCATTGAGGAGACTGTCCATGTGCTGTGGGGAGCTTAACTGTGCCCCTGGGCTTTACCCACAAATACCAGCAGAATTCCCTGCCTGAATGCCTCCACAAGCTGAAATCTCTATATATACCCACACAGATTCCTTGGTGACAAAGAGGGACAGAATAACTTCTGGCTGAGCACCACCAGTTTACAAGAGGGTGATTCTTGCCTTGTTGGGGGGTGGAACTGGGCAGGGCCCCACAGAGTGACAGCCAGGTCCAGGTTTAGTGGCTGGGGCTCTGAGTCTCCTATGTGAGCCATGAGGCCCACCATGTGGTTGCAGTGGCCAAATTCAGTGTCTGGTAAGAAATGAGCAGATCACCTTGACTCTTAGAGGTGACACCAGATGAGTCAAAACTAGAGGAGCTGTCACCGTTACAGTGGCAGGAGTTCTAGATGACAGATTAGGTCCACAGGACACAGTGGGTCAAAGATTTGCAACACCATGCCAGGGAGCTATGAGCCGCCCTCTTTGGCTCAGGACACTTTGTTTACAGCATTGGCAGTACCAGTAGGTACAGAGGGAGGGTGAGGAGACCTGTGCCATCAGGCCACAGTTTACCAGAGGCATGTACAGATGCCTAGGCTCCAGGCAGGGGTGATGATACAGTGCAGACAGCGGGCATGCATGACCCACCCACCTTGCCAAAATCATCATGGGTGACCTTGACCACTGTTGTGGGCCAATCAGATCTTCTCTTAAGGAAGGGCTTCTTGGCCCAGTGGCCTGGGTACTGTCATCACTCTGCACTCGGCTCTCATCTCCTTCCGAGATGCCTCAGTGACGGAGCACTGCCTTCCTTGGTGTCATGGCCATCCTTCCTCCAGGGTCTGGATGACGCCTGGCTTCTCCTTGGGACCTGGAGCAACCCACCTCCTGAGAGCATGCTGGGGTTGTCTGTCCTGATAACATCCCTGATCTCTAGACACCTGCTCCCTCCTTCCTGTCTCAGAGTCTACATCTTAATTGCACTGGACTAGACAGCCTTCCCTCAGAGACAGAAGGAACAGTTGTGCTGGGTCACTCTCTGTGGGCTGGCATTGTGACAGGTGGAAATGGGTGTCAGATAGACCCTGGCTTATGGTGCATTCCCAACCTTCACCCTAAAGGTAGGGGTGGCTGGGGAATGGAATGTATCCGCTGGTGGGTCATAGCCAGTGTCTGAGAAAGATAGAGGTGCAGTGGTGGCTAATCCACGCAGGGCATGGACAAGGAGAGAACTGTTTGGCTGGCTGGATGGATGTTCTGGAAAACATAACAAAAAGCAGAAAGAAATCAGTGGTCCACTGACAACAAAGCAAGGACCATGGAGGACGCGGGACAAGATGTTGTGTGACAGTGTTCCTGGGGAAATGTAAACAAACATCTACTCACCTCAGATAGGGAACCAACACCACCAGAGCTCAACTTGGTGAGCCTGTGAGTTTTGTTGGGGTTACTAACAAGAGTGTAGGAGAGTAAAAATGGCTCAGACAGCTGCATCACCACAAGTCCACCCCAGCACAGGTGACAGCTCAGGAAACCTGGAGCGCACTGCACAACACGCGGACAGCTCTACGATTCATGCAGCTCAGCTGGTCTCTGCATCTGCTAGGCACTGGTCTGAGAATGTCTCCACAGTCCTGACTCCCTATAGAGGGAGAAAAGGCTTAGCAAATCGGGTGGATTTCAGGGAGTTCCTGAGGCTCTTGGGTTGTTGAATTCCTGAGCCTCAGGAACTTCCCTGCAGGATGGAATATTTCACCTCCCGTGTCTTAAAGCACTGCCCTCCAAGACCGACTTGGTGAGAGGCAAAGCAAAACTAAGGAACAACCATCCCTGGGCTCAGCATGAGAGATGGTTGAACTCCCATCAGAGCCAGGTTCCTTGTAAGGCAGAGCTCTGCTTATGAAGAATGAGACCTGTCACAGAGGCAGGGACACATGACCTCTTAACTGAGCTCCCCACTACTGAAGGTGCTGGTCCTGTCCCTCTTAAGCAGCAGTAGTCCCTTGCTTGAGAGTGAAGCAGCGGTTGCAAGCCCGCCCCCACCGGTCAGCGCCTGCTGTTTCCCTCTATCCAGTCAGGAGTCCCATGGCCAGCGCTGGGCTGCTGCTGGGTCAGATCCAAGAGGAAGAAAATGGAGTCACCATAGAGACAAAGGTATGGTTGGCACTGATGAGCAGTGGGACAGGAAGCAAGGGTGGTACAGCAAGGGGAGCAGACTGTGGACTGGGCAAGGGCTGCCACCCATTCCACTGGCTCTCTTGGGCCAAGGGTTTTACTCTGAAGGACATCAGGAGACTGGCTCTAGGCTGGTGAGGTACACGACTCTGTGCGACAGAGCTCAGGATATCAGAATCTCTGTGTCTAGAGTGAGAGGAGGCCTTAGAGACCCAGAGAGACGGGCCTGCTGGAGAAGACAGGCTAAGCTAGGCCAGATCCCACTCAGGGACAGGAGGACACCCCAAGGCCACCAGGGCGCAGGCGCCAACACCACTGGGTTCACTGGTGACTGTCCCCTGTAGGAAGCACTGACGGTGAGGACTTTACCAACCTAGTTTGGGTCAATCAGTCATTCAATAAACATCTCCTGAGCATGGACCATGGATTTCCAGAACAGCCAGTGGGGTAAAGATCTCATTTCACAAAGGGGAGCCCTGAGACCATGCTCCAGAGGCACATGGCCAGGACTGGGTCTGCTTCAAAGCCTAGGTATGTGTCCACATGGGGCTCTGTGCAGACTGCGGCCTTCTGCCTAGAGGCAGGACTTCGTGAGGGGTCTTCCTCTCCTCTCCACCTTCCATGGAGGAGGGGTTCTTTCTCTTTCTTCTCCAACCTTCCATTTTATCTCATTCATTATTCGGCTCACCAAAGGCTCCATGAGCCAGGTGTGAGCCAAGAGGTCACACCTGTACAGGGGAAGACAGACAGCTAGAGAAGGCTTGATAGGGAACCAGATCCTTAGCACCTGCCGTGACTAATTCCATGCGATCATTATTCATTCCATAAACATTTATTGAGCTCTTCTTGTGTACTTTGGATTATGCAACCATTTAACAAACAACCACTGAATACCTACTGTTAGATTTAGGAGAGCAGAAAAAGGAAGGGGTTTAGAGTTTGGAAATAAAGGCCAGAGCCAGACCTACAACAGGCAAGGGATGTGTTCTTCTTTTTTAAATATTTTATTTATTATTTTTATTTTATGTGTATGCATGTGTTGCCTGCATGTAGGTAAGTGCACCCGTGTCATGCAATGCCCGTGGAGAACAGAAGAGACTGTCGGATCCCCTTGGAATGGAGTTACAGACATTTGTTAGCTGCCATGTGGGTACTGGGATTCAAACCCAGGTCTTCTGCAAGAACAACCAGTGTTCTTAACCGCTGAGCCATCTCTGCAGCCCCAGGATGTGTTCTTTTATTCAGGGAACACAGCAAAGGTCAGAAACCCTTCTAGAGAATGAGGGAATCTGCACTGAACAGAGTTATGTAGGAGCTCGGATGAACATAGCTGCAGGAATCTGCTCAGTGCCAGGGTCCTTGGGTGACTGAAGTCTTCCTCCCAAGATTATTTTCTCAGGCAGGGAACTCGAGCTACCTAGGGGCCTAAAGAGACAGGTTGGCTCCACATCTCCTTCAGTCCTGGGAGTGACCAGTTGACAAGGCTTGAGCAAGGCCAGTTGACCACTTTAAGGGATTTATAGTTTTATTGCTTCTCTAATGAGGTTTGTGGCTCTCCTGCAGTTCACACATTCTATCACCTACCATGAGTCATGTGCCCCTTCAAGAGACACAAACTCAAAAAGTCAGTCCCCTCAATGGCAGTGACACAAACCCTGGCCTCTGCAGTCTTTTCCTGATAAAATTCTTCCAATAGTCCCAATACAGACACTGTAGGACCGTGTTCTTGTTTCCCTGAGTGTGTGCACTTACACACATGCACACACGCATATACATACCCACTCACCACCACATGGACAACACATATCACACAAACCATACCCATATAACACACACATCCTCTACCACACACACACACACATATACAGCACACATACCACACACACCACATACTACACAGATATTACATACACCGCACACAATACACACTATACACATATACATACCACATACCACACACCATATATATCATACACACATACAGTTACACACACATACATACATCTCTCACATACACTCACATAATCATACACACAACACTCACACTCATAGCTATACACACATACACTCACATGGTCACAGACACCACACAAAAACACCCATACACACACATACAGTCACATACCACATACAGTCACACACATGCACATATACTCACACTCATTCACACACATCACATAGTCACATACATACCACACACACATAGTCACATGCCACACACACACACACACACAAACACAAACACACAGCTCTGACAACATAAGGATACTAGTGTCCTGAAATGACAGTGGTTGGTGACACCACTTCTGAGCCAGGTTTCTATAACCATCCTGGTAAATGGAGAGATGGGTGGGGCTCATAGAACTCTGGAGGTGACCAACAGAATTGGACGTACCAGGGAACAGAGTAGATGGGCTGCCATGAGCCCAGCAGTATGAACCATCCAGAAAGTTACAGATGACCAGGAGATGAGGTCAGGGACTCAGTTAAACACATGATCTTTTGGCCATATTACTGACCTGGAACTGTCTGAAGAGGCCAAGTCCCCAGGGTTGCCGAGCCTGGTAGGGGTGTGGTGACTTCCCTAGAGTCTCTCTGGAAGTATCTATGAACAGTGCAGACACCTAACCAAATAGCATCATGATCCACTCCTAGTGACTGAACTGTGGGATCACCTGAGCCCTGTGTGGCCATCTCTGGTCTCTGAATATTCACTATCTCTTCCACCTGGGGAAGGAAGCCTAGAGCCAGGGAGGGAGATGCTTGGTAGGTGATCACACTCTGCTCACGGGTACTTTGCTGAGTCATGGAGTGGTCAAAGTCTGTGATGCAGATAAACACACACATGCACACACAAATATGCCCACATATAGACACATACTCATGCACACACATACATCCAGTCACAGTGGAGGGGAGGGAATTAAACAGATTCCCCATGGTAACATCCTCAGGATGGACAGTGCCCTCAGGTTAACAAAACTATCCCTTTGGGTCACAGCTACAGGAAATCACCAACCTGCGACCCCCCCCCCCAAATCAGCTGTGTATCCCAACCTCACCACAGAAGACCCACCTCCAGGTAGACAGGATACAAAGGCAGAAAAGGCCCAAGGACCAGGTTGTAGGCCCTGCCCAAGGAGGGTTCATGCTTAACTGTCACAGGGTGGGCACAGGCTTGAGGGAACAGTTGGTGTCTTGCCTTCTCCCATGGAATAGCCTGAGACACCCTGCCACCCCCACTGGTGTCCTGGACCTCCACAACTCTGATTTACCTAAGCAGTCACCCCAAAACAGGCCTAGGAACTTGTGATGCTGGTCTCCAGGCTCAGGAAATAAGGCCTCTATTGTCATAGGGAGAGAGGAGCAGGTGGGCTGGGGAAGTGGTTCTGCTGGTAGAGTGCCCGCTGTACATCGAGGACCTAACGTCCATTCCCAGTGTCCTAGTAAAAAGCCAGGTCTGGTGGCTGGTGCCTCCCTGAATTCCAAAAGCAGCAACAGGTGGGTCCCTGGGCCTAGCAAGTCCTTGAGTTTCAGGTCAATGAGAGGCCTTGTCTCACAAAACAACGTTGATGGCACCTGAGGAACAAACCAAAGGTTGACCTCTGACCTCTACATGTAACAACATTCACACACACATTCACACACACACACACACACACACACACACACACACACACAGATTCACCTGTAGGCATGTGGATGCACAAACATGTTGGGAGCCTGAGACTCAGCCATTTCTCAAAACTGCTGACAGACCTGAGTTGGTGACTTTCCATTCTGCCCACCATCCTCCCGCAGGCACAGGACAGAGCCCGCGGCCTTGGCCCGCAGCCTTGTTCTCCTTTCAGATTCCTCCCTTAGGGTACATCTGGGCCCCTGTGTTCTGGCTGATATGATTACTCACTCTTTGCTCCTTTGTTTTCATTCTCTATTTAACCCCATGCTTGAACTGCAATAGACAAGACTTGATCAGAACCCTGTCTTGTCTCCATTTCTCTTGTCTCTTGCCCCATCCAAATCCCCACTCCCCACTCCAGGTACCCTGCGTTGCTGACCCCGCGTTCCGGGGCAGAGTGGCGCCCAACGTGGGGCTGGATACTGGGGGCACATCGTGAGGGAGGACGGAAAAAGGAAGGAGTGCACTTGCTAAATCTCAAGGAATTCGGAGACACGCCGCAGGAGCCTGCCATGACCGAACCGAAAGTAAGTCAATCCGTCTGATCATGGGGAAAGGATTAAGCCAGCACCAGATTTATGTTACGCAGTTGAGGGAGGCTCTCAAGACAAGAGGAGTAAAGGTTAAGACTGTGGATTTATTTCATTTCTTTGATTTGTGATGGACATTTGTCCTTGGTTTCCCCAAGAAGGGGTCATAGATATAAAAAGATGGAGAAGAGTGGGAGATGCATTACAGGATTTTTATATAGCATTTGGACCTGAAAAGTTTCCTGTTACTGCCTTTTCTTATTGGAATTTAATAAAAGAATTAATAGATAAGAGAGATAAACATAAACCAGTGGTGGCAGCAATTGCCCAAGCTGAAGAGATTTTTAAAAGTAGTTCCAAGCCAGAGTTGAGGGAAGTTCCCAGGGACGAGCCTGACTTAATTTCTCTTGATAGTGAAGATGAGGATTCTTCTAAAAATATGAAAAAGGAGTCCTCAGAGTCAATTAAAGGGAAGGGAAATCAAGAGGATGCCCAAAAGTCTAAAAAGGAGCATATTCGTACTTATCCTCTTTTACCAGAAGCTGCCTGTCTAGCCTCAGATACAGATGGCTCAGAGTCTGAGAGGGAGGGGTTGATTTGTAAAACTGAGACTAGGTCACCAAATGGCCACAAGAGGCAAGAATGTGACCACCCTCCTTCTTTCGGTGTGCCATCTGCTCCAACTATAATGGCAGCAATAGATCCGAGGTCAGAATTGAAGGAACAGATAGCACAATTGCAGGAACAAATTAAACTAGAGGAATTGCATCAATCATTAATACTTAAATTGCAGAAACTCAAGACAGGTAGGGAAACTGTTGTAGATAGAGAAAAAGCTTGCTGAACCCCTTGAGGGCCTGGCCTCCATTCATATAAAGGAAACTTTAAGGATCCTGATAATTTTTCCTCCTCTATGGAGGCCTTCCCTGTGACAGAAACAACAGATGACCAAGGGCAAGCATGCCGACATCATGCAGGTTTTGATTTCCACTTCATTAAAGAACTAAAAACTGCTGTGTCTCAATATGGAGCCATAGCTCCATATACCTTAGCAATCTTAGATGGTGTGGCTGAACATTGGCTAACTCCCACTGATTGGAATACATTAGTAAGGGCAGTCCTTAGTGGGGGTGATTATTTACTATGGAAATCAGAGTATTTTGAAAACTGTAAGGAGACAGCTAAAAGAAACCACCAAGCTAGGAATGGATGGGATTTTGATATGTTAACAGGCGAAGGTCAGTATGGGACTAATGAACAGCAAATGCAATATGACCCAGGACTTTTCACACAAATTCAAACTGCTGCCACTAAGGCATGGAGAAAACTTCCAGTTAAAGGGGACCTAGGAGCTTCTCTCACTTCAGTCAAACAGGGGTCTGATGAACCATTTGCAGACTTTGTCCATCGATTAATGACGACAGCAGGGAGAATACTTGGGAATGTTGATGCAGGACTAGAGTATGTGAAACAGTTGGCTTATGAAAATGCTAATCCTGCCTGCCAGGCAGCCATTAGACCTTATAGGAAAAAGACTGATTTAACCGGTTATATATGCCCGTGTTCAGACATAGGTCCGTCTTATCAGCAGGGACTTGCCATGGCAGTGGCTTTTAGCGGACAAACTGTGAAGGATTTTCTGGGTGATAAAAATAAGACTAAAGGCAAGGGGTGTTTAAAATGTGGTAAGAGTGGGCATTTCGCCTGGGAATGCAAAATGGGTAATGATCAGCAAAAGACTGACAATGAGAAAGGTCCAAGACTGTGTCCCAGATGTAAAAAGGGAAGACATTGGGTTAACCAATGCAGGTCCAAGACTGATGTCGAAGGGAGACCTCTACCACCACGTCAGGGAAATGGGTGGAGGGGCCAGCCTCAGGCCCCGAAACAAGCTTTTGGGGCAGTCAGTTTCATCCGCCAGCAACAACAATCTTTTTCAGACCTTAACCGAGCAACCCCAGGAAGCGCAGGACTGGACCTCAGTTCCTCCTCCCACGCAGTATTGACTCCAGACATGGGAATTCAGACCATAGGGACTGGAATTTATGGACCACTCCCCTCCAATACCTGCGGGCTGATATTAGGGTGCAGTAGCACCGCCCTTAAAGGCCTATCTGTTGTGCCTGGGATAATTGATGCAGACTATACTGGGGAAATAAGAATCTTAGCCAGAGCTGTTGGCAATATAGTTACCATCCCACAGGGGGATCGTTTTGCTCAAATAATTTTAATACCTCTGGCTAAATCCAGTCATCTTCTTCAAGGAAAAAGCAGAGGAACGGTTCATCCAATGCTTATTGGGTCCAAGCCATTATTCACAAAAATCCTATGTTGACTTTATGGCTTGATGGAAAGAAATTCGATGGCCTCATCAATACTGGAGCTGATGTTACTATTGTTTCTGCTGAGGCCTGGCTGACAGTTGAGACTTTGACTAATTTAAAAGGTATAGGACAGAGCCATAACCCAAAACAGAGTTCAAAATTTCTCACTTGGAAAGATTCCATGAATAATTCTGGTTTAATTAAGCCTTTTGTGGTCCCTCATTTACCAGTAAACCTGTGGGGGAGAGATCTGCTTTCACAAATGGGAATTGTCATGTGTACTCCAATCATTGATACTGGAGCTGATGTTACTATTATTTCTGCTGAGACCTGGCCCATAGCCTGGCCTACAGTTGGGACTCTAACTAATTTAAAAGGTATAGGACAGAGCCAAAATCCAAGACAGAGCTCAAAATTTCTCACTTGGAAAGATTCCATGAATAATTCTGGTTTAATTAAGCCTTTCATGGTCCCTTATTTACCAGTAAACCTGTGGGGGAGAGGTCTGCTTTCACAAATGGGAATTGTTATGTGTAGTCCAAACGATGTTGTTACTGCACAGATGCTTGCACAGGGTTATAGCCCTGGCAAAGGATTAGGGAAGAGAGAGGATGGAAGATTATCCCCCATACCAAATGAGGGCCAGAATGATAAGCATGGCTTGGGAAATTTATGATGGCGGCCACTGACAGTCCTGCATCCCTGAACTATGTGGATCCTATAACCTGGCAATTGGATGATCCAGTTTGGGTAGCTCAATGGCC
>NW_008352136.1:2728578-2729647 GCF_000622305.1 Nannospalax galili
AGCAGCCACTCATTTGGTGCAGGAACAACTTGAAGCAGGGCACATTGAAGACACTTCTTCTCCGTGGAATACACCTATATTTGTTATTAAAAAAAGGTCAGGAAAATGGAGATTATTGCAAGACTTGAGAGCAGTCAATGCTACTATGGTCCTCATGGGAACTTTACAGCCAGGCTTGCCTTCTCCAGTTGCCATACCACAAGGATACTTTAAGATAATAGTAGATCTTAAGGATTGTTTTTTCACTATTCCCTTATATCCTGAGGATCGCAAACGTTTTGCCTTTAGTCTTCCTTCTATTAACTTTAGAGAACCTATGAAGAGATACCAGTGGAAGGTTTTGCCTCAGGGAATGGCCAATAGCCCTACCCTTTGTCAGAAGTTTGTAGCCGCAGCTCTTCAAAATACCAGAAATACTTGGCCATCCATGTATATAATCCATTATATGGACGATATTCTGATAGCAGGCGCAACAGGGGAAGCGGTATTACAATGTTATGATCAGTTAAAATCTGATTTATTTGATGTAGGTTTACAAATAGCCCCTGAAAAAGTACAAACACAGGATCCTTACTCTTATTTGGGTTTTCAGATTAATGGGCAGAAAATAACTAATCAAAAGGCTATCCTTAGGCTTGATAAACTACAAACCTTAAATGATTTCCAAAAACTATTAGGGGATATTAATTGGCTAGGTCCTTATTTAAAGTTGACCACTGGGGACTTAAAGCCCCTCTTTGACATCCTTAAAGGGGATGCAAATCCAACCTCACCCAGAAACCTTACTGAGGAGGCCAGAGTCGCCATACATAGAGTTGAGAAAGCAATTGCTAACCAGTTTGTTACCAATATAGATTATCACAAGCCCTTGTGGCTCATGATTTTTAATACTCACCTATCACCTACGGGTCTTCTTTGGCAGGAGCCTGATCATCCTATTATGTGGATACATTTACCTGCCTCCCCAAAAAGGGTGTTGCTTCCATATTATGACGCAGTGGCTGACTTAATAATTATTGGTCGGGACCACAGTCGTAAATATTTCGGTATGGAACCTCTTCATATTGTA
>NW_008352136.1:2730637-2730927 GCF_000622305.1 Nannospalax galili
GTGTATTGACACTTTCAGTGGACTTCTCTGTGCTTCATTACAAACAGGGGAAGCTACTAAACATGTTATTGCTCATTTGCTCCACTGCTTTTCTGTAATGGGTACCCCAAAACATATTAAAATGGATAATGGTCCCGGATATGTATCTCAAGCTTTGCAACACCTTGGAGATAAAACATACAACGGGAATTCCTTATAACCCACAGGGCCAAGGCATAGTTGAAAGAGCTCATTTACTTATAAAAAATACACTAAATAAAGTAAAAAAGGGGGAATGGTACTCCATCAGG
>NW_008352136.1:2730946-2844790 GCF_000622305.1 Nannospalax galili
TTTTCCAGGTCTATGGGACATACTCTCTACACTGCAAAGAAATTCAACTCCCAACTACAACAAGTTATAAAATCCACGGCCAGTAGCCTTGCATCCTTGCAACGCCAGCTGACTTCCCTGGCACAAGTTGCCCTTCAAAATCGTAGGGCCCTTGATCTTATCACTGCTGAAAAAGGGGGAACTTGCCTTTTCTTACAGGAGGAGTGCTGTTTCTACGTCAATGAATCGGGATTAGTAGAACAAAATATACAGACCCTGCAGACCATCAGTTACAAATTGCATCATTTTTATCAAAATCCTTCTAGATGGTTGGATTCCCCCTTCCTTTCTTGGATCCCCTCCGTGATTCCATCCCTCCTCTTCTTCCTGCTCCTTCTTACACTAGGGCCACTGTTAGTAAAAAGGCTTACGGTCTTTATTAAACAGCAGTTGGAGGCATTTCAGGCAAAACCAATTCAGGTCCATTATCATCGCCTTGATATTTTGGATCAAGAATGCGAAGGGAGGTGTTGCTATGATGGCGCTACTAGCCATCCCCCTTGAGAGATGAACTGGACAGTCAATGATGGGTACATGAGAATCCCCCCTTGATGGCAACCTAAGACAGGAGGGTAGTCTAATGCTACTACCTTATCCAATGACGGGTAAGCCCTTGGGGAAGGATACTCCAACCTAAGACAGGTGCAGTTCCCTAAGGGTCTAGCAACCTTCGATCCCTAAACTCTATAAAGTAAAAAAGGGGGACCTGTTGGGAGCCTGAGACTCAGCCATTTCTTAAAACTGCTGACAGACCTGAGTTGGTGACTTTCCATTCTGCCCACCATTCTCCTGCGGGCACAGGACAGAGCCCGTGGCCTTGGCCCGCAGCCTTGTTCTCCTTTCAGATTCCTCCCTTAGGGTCCATCTGGGCCCCTGTGTTCTGGCTGATATGATTATTCACTCTTTGCTCCTTTGTTTTCATTCTCTATTTAACCTCATGCTTGAGCTGCAATAAACGAGACTTGATGAGAATCCTGTCTTGTCTCCATTCCTCTTGTCTCTTGCCCCATCCAAATCCCCACTCCCCATTCCAGGTACCCCACGTTGCTGACCCCATGGGCCGGGGCACAAACACATGCAGATAAACACATACACATGCATATACATACACACATATACACACATACTCATATATATATATATATACCCACACATATATGCATACACATTACACACATGCAGATAAACACATACACATGCACACACAAACATGCCCACACAGAGGCACATACTCATGCACACATGTATGCATGCATGTAACATACATACACACATGAACATACATGCACATCACAAATACAGACACTTGCACATACATATGAAGAGACACAAGCTCAGGCATATACATATATAGAAACATGCACACACTCACACACATAGACACATACATGTATGCATATGCACATGCATACACACGTGTGCATATAAACACAAATATGCACACACATATGTACTAACACACATAACACACATACATAAATGTGCACACATATACACGCATGAAAATATACAGACTCACACACATGTGCACATGTAGGCATAAACACACATGCACACATATACACATACACATGCACACAGATACACATGTACACACATATATACTCACATGTGCACATGCATATACACACATTACTTTCAAGAGCGTGTTGTGATGGTGGAAATATTCACAGAAGTACCTGTTGAATTTGAACTCTTGAGTCTTAGAATCAGTGGCCTGGATTGGAATTCTTACTGGATCTCTGGCTAGCTGTGCTACCCCGCCCACCGCCCACTGTGCTTCCTCGCTGACATACCAGTTGGTCTCCTGGCACACCATGGGAGGAGCACATGTTTTAAGTGCTGGAGATGAAAGTCAGGGCCTTATACAGGCTAAGCACTTGCTCTGCACTGAGCTCCATTGCAGCCTAGGGACAAGCATGTTTGGCAGCGACTGAGTTAGCATGGTGACTGAGATGGCACCTTCTAGACTTGGTACTGTCTGGATTCCAGTTCTGGCTTTCCCTTTCCTTGGGCAAGTTGGTTAGGTTAACATTTTTATTACATTTGTTAATCTATTTGTGTGTGGGGGCATACATCAGGGTCTACGGGTGGAGGTCAGAGGACAATCTGAAGGAGTCAGTTCTCTCCTTCCACCATGTGGGTTCTGGAGAATGAACTCCTGTCACATGGTTTGCAGCAAGCACTTTTACTCACTGAATCTTCTTGCCAGTCCCAAGTTGGTTAACTTTTGTGCCTCAGTTTCTTCATCTGTAAAATGTCAGTGTGAGAAAATTCTTCCTCCTGGGGCTGTTGGAAATACTAAATGAGTTGAGTAAGCCCTCAGCTGGATGCCCACTGTGGGAGACGCACTACCTGAGCCTTAGTTTGTTGACTGCTTCATGTTTACGAAGAGCCGCCAGCCTGGGCCCGAGGTAAAGTCCACCAACTGTGGAGTGAGAGCTGCCCTCTTTCTGGCTGACTCCTGCAGCCTCTGCTCTGTGGAATGACAGAAGCTTCAGCCTGTGTGTGTGACCTGCCCTGGGACAGAGATGATGGCTAAGAATGTGCTTGTCGGAGCTGTCCCTTCTTCTGCTCCTGGTCACCAAATATGTCCATGCTGTCCGCAGCCTGTTCAGCGGCCACCACCCCGGCTGCCGTCTCCTGGCCAGACCTGGAGCTCACGGGCTAATTTTGGAAATGACTGGGACTCAGCTGCTGCTGTCACACTGGGGGAGGAGCCGAGGGGAGGGGTGCCTGAGAGGGTGCGGAGGGCTGACACTGCTCCTTGCCACCTGCCCTGCCCTCCATGCTTGCTGGGGTTCCTTTACCACCGCCTGGGAAGACCTTCTGGACAGGAGCATTTCCAAGACCAGGGGCCACCAGGTACTGTCAAGCTGGGTTCCGTGCCAGGCACCTGTGAGCAGGTAGCACTGTTCAGTGTCTGGAAGCTGCCATGTGAGGCCTTGGGTGGTGGGTCTATTTTTGGCCTTCCTGGTGCTGTTCACATCTGAGGCCTTTTCTGTCTCTGTGGACTGTGTGGCTCACTACTAAATCAAGACAACTTGGCGGAAAGATTTTAGAAGCCTATGCCAGGCCAAGGGGACACACTTTAAGCTTATTTTGTTAGGACTTGTTCGTCAATCATTAAAAAAGAAATATTTTTCCTTTTATTATTTGTGAATAGGCAGGCATTCAACAGCATGCGTTGTGTGGGTCAGTGGCAGCTTGTGTGAGCTCATTCTATACTTCCACTGTGTGGGTCCTGGAGATTGAACTCAGGTCAGCAGGCTTGGTAGCAATCACCTTTGTCTGATGAGCCATCTTGCCGGCCCAATGTCTATCATTGAAAAAAAAATATGTTGAATTCCCAGTTAGCCTCTATTGCAGAATCTGAACTGGCTGATGCCAGTTTTCTGTAGATGTGGCTATAATACTGTATATATACATGTATATAATTTTAATACAATTATTAATCATCAATTAATATTACCATTAATAAAAACTGTATATACATGTATATATAATTGTTATGTCTACATATTTTTTTCAGTTGCAGTGACTAGACTTTGCTGGTTTTCCGTGGTTGCTCAGAACACAGCTCCCCCTTTCGGTGTTCAGCCTGGTTCTGAGCTTTCCTGGGTTTTGGTTTCAAATGAAGCTTGTGTGTGCAGTGAGGGAGGGGCTGGTGGCCCAAGACTGGAGGATTTGGTGTCTTGTGTCACTTTCTTGAGGAGAGATGTTTGCAGGACACACGAATGCCCAGTTCCTCTGTGAATGGAGAAGATCCACAGGTCCCAGCAGCCCCAGGGATGGTGGAAACTTCATGGTAGTTTCAGAGGCCTCAAAGCTGCAAGTCTCCAGTGACTGCTTCCCTGCCACTGTCCCCTGGGATAGTGAGGGGAGCTCAGGGCCCTCCTAGGAGGGTCCCAGAGCCAGCCTGGCCTCAGCTCCCTGCACAGGGCCTGGAGCTCTTGGTTCTTACTTTATGTATTCTTTCCCAAAGACACCTGCCCCATTAGGACACTTGCTCCTGAGGCTGTGGGAGCCACTTGGATTCTTGGAGGACCAGAGGGTACTACTGATCTAAGCTGTCTTCTCCGGTGTCTGGGCGGGGGGAGGGGGATGGCAGTGTGTCCTGGAGAGGGCTGTGTCAGATGAGGAACTAAGCAAGTTCCAGAGAGCAGAAGCTAGAGGAGAAAGAGGAGCGGGAGGAGGACGGGAAAGAGGGGGAAGGGGGAGGGGGAGGGGGAGGAGAGGAGGACTAGAGAAAGGAAGAGAAAGAGGAAGAGAAGAGCGGGGAAGAGGGAGAGAGAAATAGTGGGAGGAGGGTGGACAGGAGTGGAAGGAGGGAGGGCAGGTGTGGAAGGAGGGAGGACAGGAGTGGGAGGTGGGAGGACAGGCGTGGGAGGCGGGAAGACAGGCGTGGGAGGCGGGAGGACAGGCATGGGAGGCGGGAGGACAGGCGTGGGAGGAGGGAGGACAGGCGTGGGAGGTAGGAAGCCAAATGTCCACAATGCTGAGCATTTGTTTCCTCTTTCACTTGGACCTGGTCACCTTGAGCCACTGTGCCTGGTGTGATGACCCTGTGACCTTGGCCATGACCCTCCCATGGGGACTTTGGTTTATCTTCCAATACCTGAGGGTGGGCTGTGCTCCCAGTCTCTCTTTCAGGACTAACAGCCACCAGCCAGATCTGTCCACCACAGACATTGACCACACACACACACACACACACACACACACACACACACAGTGGCTCCACATACTCTGAAGGCTGCAGAGGCACGGTCAGCTTCTTCTGCATCCTGCCCTCCCAGCGCTACAACTTCTCTTCTGTCCTGCTTTTCCCTTTAAACACCAAAAATCTGTGGCTTCTGACAGCAGAGGCAAGGGTCTCAGGAACTGACCACACACATTTACCCAGTGCACAGCCAGCTGGGTGGCAGACATGGTTAGGCTCAGGGTTCCTCTTACTCACCAAACCCAAGCACATTTTCAGCTGTTTTGGGGGAACCAGTCGGGGTTAGGGCTTTGGTTTCACAGAGGGCAGCTGGGAGAGCTGTGGTGTGCAGAGACACACGTCACCTTGTGGGATCAGATGCCTCAGTCACCCTCCATATTCCTCGGGACTTGGTGAGAGGGGTGAGCCTAGTTCACAGTTCAGAACGTGGGATCGGGGGCTTCAGGGACCTAAGATCACACACATGAAAGGAAGGGGAGACATATACTTTTCTGTGGGACACCCCACTGATCCCGTGACTGATTTGGGTTAAGATATCCAATCCCAAGACATTTCACAGTGTCAGGTAGACACCAAAAGCTATTCAAGGTCATTGCCATCTTTGATCCACTGGCTGTTGGTGGGGTGACAGGGACACAGTCCTACAGAGTGGGAAACAGCACCACAGAGGTTAGGGTACTGGCAGTTCCTCTGGCCTTCCCGTCAGCAGTGGGTGACCCACTTTCTCATTTCTTCCTATGTCATCTATTAGCTGTTCTAAGCAAAGATGATTCTGCCCCCATTTTCCCATCATGCCTCATTCTTCAACGCAGGCTCTCAATGGGTGCCCACCTTGACACTATTGAATTTGGGACTGGATGACTGTCACAGGTGCTGTGGGTTGCTGTAGAGTGTTTATTGGCACTCTGGGTGTTTATAGGCATTTCTGGCCTCAGCCCACAAGGCACACATGGCACCTCCTCTCCAGGGTGACACCCACAACTGTCCCCAGGCATTGCCAATGTCCATAGACAGGCACTACTTGGTGAGACTCAGAGGAGCAGCATAAGAACCCTTCCTGCACCCATTGCAGACGTGGCTAGTCAATCCCAGCACTCTCTTCAGTTGACTCTAGATATAGCTCAGGATCTTTCTCAACAGAACTTTCTGTGATGTCATGAACATCTACACCAGTTCCACCCAAGAGGGCAGCCACTAACTGCACAGGGCTAATGAGTTCTTGAAATGTAGTTCCCATAACTGAAAAGCTAAAAATTTTCATTTCATTTAATTTTAATTAATTTAAACTTAGCTAGCCACAAGTATTAAGTAGCTAGTTCTAGGAAACAACCTTGGATCTACATTGGAACACTCAAACTCTAAACAAAATCAGGGGGCCTTCCAGCTAAAGTCTGACCAAATTCATGTGTCATTGCAGTGGGGGAAACACCAGGTTTGAAATGGCAAATGCTAGACTCAGGCCTCTCCTTTAGTCATTCCTGCACCCATGACATACAATACTAGTCAAGCCCAGCACACAGTCCTGTTGAATTCACAGCTCAGGATCTTTCTCATAGTGCCCCAGGCAACTGCCAAGCTAAGAAAAGAACTTTCTTGACCTTCCCTCGGGAGGTTATCAGACTCAGGTGCCTCCCTTTAACCCTTCCTACACCCAGGGCAGACATTGCTAGTCAATCTCAGCACAATGTCCTGTTGAATCCAGGTGTAGTTCAGGATCTTTCTCATTGTTCTCCAGGGAGGCTCCAGCTAAGAGAAACTTTACTGGCCACACTCAGTAGGTCACCAGACCCAGGTGCAAGGTCCAACATCTCATCAGGACCAAGGTGGCTGATAAGGGGCATTGTGGCCCACTGAGGCACACTACATAATTTAGGGATGGGGGAGCTGTTGGCTTTACTGCTGATGTATAGGGGGTTTTACTTGAACTTATGCAATATGGCTGACACAAATGGACATTAACAGCCTCAGTAACTGCCCACTGGCAGGAGTGTCTAGTACTCAAGACACTCCATGGTGGATAGAAGACCAGTGCCCCCATCTGACAGATAGCCACTGTAGACCCAAGGCAGCCTGGGGCTCAGATGAAGGTAAGGCCATTGAGACGATTGATATCAAACCCCCAGGGGGCAGGAAGCTCACAGTTTGGGCCCTGGTTCACCTCAAGTGGAGAGAAATATTCACTCCTGCTGCTTAGGGCACAGCTACAACATTCTCAAAATCCTACCTGAAGAATGATGGGAGGTTCCAGGTGAAGATCTTGGGGACACCTGGTGTCACATGGAAAGGTGCTTTTTCCATAAGAACTGGGGTCAGCATGTGGTCACCCTGACCAGGCATTTGTCTGAAGAGAAAGAACAAGTGCTGGACCCTGGGATGCTGGGAAACAAGGCCATGGTTGGGCTCTGACCCGGAGCCCTCAGAGCCGCTGCCCCTTCCTGGACAGGGCAGGACAGGAGAAGAGACCTGGAGCCCTTGAGGACGTCTAGAGTTCTCTTTCCAGTGAAGGAGCCACTGGGTAGCTCTCCAGTGTCTTGCTTGGTGAATGCCTCTTAATGGAAAAGACCAAGAGGGAGTGCAGGGACTCTCTGCCCAGGAAATGGCTCCCAAAGCATGCTGGGACTCTGGAGCTATTTGCTGGGGTTAGAGGTTTTGGTGGGCTCCTTCCCCCTGACAATCCCTCCCCTATAACTCCCTACAAACTCCCCTTATCTGAGACCCTTCCTCCTCTATGACCTTCCCTCTCTTATGACCCTGTTAGCCAGTAGGACACTCTCCCCTATGACCCCTTCCCTCTCACCCTCCTCCCCAGTTGACTTCCTCCCCTGTGATGGATGGACGGGATGCCCTCTCCTGAGATCCCACCCTCTGAGCCCCTCCCCATGACACCCCCTCCTATCATCCCCTTCTTCTGTCACTCCCTCCTCTGTGACCCTCCCCTGTCAGCCTCCTCCCCTGTGACCCCCTCCCTTATTCCCCACCTACCCTGTGACCCTCCCTGTCTATGAGTTGTCTCTCTGATCCTCTCCCCTGTGACCTTCCCTTTCTGTGATGCTCTATGATTCTCCTCCCTGTGATCCTCTCCCCTGTGACCCTCCCTGTCTGTGATCCTTCTCTGTGATCCTCCTCCCTGTGACCTTCCCTCTCTGTGATCCTTCTCTGTGATCCTCCTCCCTGTGACCTTCCCTCTCTGTGATCCTTCTCTGTGATCCTCCTCCCTGTGACCTTCCCTCTCTGTGATCCTTCTCTGTGATCCTCCTCCCTGTGACCTTCCCTCTCTGTGATCCTTCTCTGTGATCCTCCTCCCTGTGACCTTCCCTCTCTGTGATCCTTCTCTGTGATCCTCCTCCCTGTGACCTTCCCTCTCTGTGATCCTTCTCTGTGATCCTCCTCCCTGTGACCTTCCCTCTCTGTGATCCTTCTCTGTGATCCTCCTCCCTGTGACCTTCCCTCTCTGTGATCCTTCTCTGTGATCCTCCTCCCTGTGACCTTCCCTCTCTGTGATCCTTCTCTGTGATCCTCCTCCCTGTGACCTTCCCTCTCTGTGATCCTTCTCTGTGATCCTCCTCCCTGTGACCTTCCCTCTCTGTGATCCTTCTCTGTGATCCTCCTCCCTGTGACCTTCCCTCTCTGTGATCCTTCTCTGTGATCCTCCTCCCTGTGACCTTCCCTCTCTGTGATCCTTCTCTGTGATCCTCCTCCCTGTGATCCTCCTCCCTGTGACCCTCCCTGTCTGTCATCCTTTCCCTGTGATCCTTCCTCTCTGTGATCCTCTCCCTGTGACCCTCCCTCTCTGTGATCCTTGTCTGTGATCTTCTCCCTGTGACCCTCCCTCTCTGTGATCCTCTCCCTGTGATCCTCTCCCTGTGATCCTCCCTCTTTGTGATCCTCTCCCTGTGATCCTTCTCTGTGATCCTCTCCCCTGTGATCCTCCTCCCTGTGATCCTCCTCCCTGTGACCCTCCCTGTCTGTGATCCTTTCCCTGTGATCCTTCCTCTCTGTGATCCTCTCCCTGTGACCCTCCCTCTCTGTGATCCTTGTCTGTGATCTTCTCCCTGTGACCCTCCCTCTCTGTGATCCTCTCCCTGTGATCCTCCCTCTTTGTGATCCTCTCCCTGTGATCCTTCTCTGTGATCCTCTCCCCTGTGATCCTCCTCCCTGTGATCCTCCTCCCTGTGACCCTCCCTCTCTGTGACCTTCCCTCTCTGTGATCCTTCTCTGTGATCCGCCTCCCTGTGACCTTCCCTCTCTGTGATCCTTCTCTGTGATCCTCCTCCATGTGATCCTCCTGTGATCCTCCTCCCTGTGACCCTCCCTGTCTGTGATCCTTTCCTGTGATCCTCCCTCTCTGTGATCCTCTCCCTGTGATCCTTCCTCTCTGTGATCCTCTCCCTGTGACCCTCCCTCTCTGTGATCCTTGTCTGTGATCTTCTCCCTGTGACCCTCCCTCTCTGTGATCCTCTCCCTGTGATCCTCCCTCTTTGTGATCCTCTCCCTGTGATCCTTCTCTGTGATCCTCTCCCCTGTGATCCTCCTCCCTGTGATCCTCCTCCCTGTGACCCTCCCTCTCTGTGATCCTCTCCCTGTGATCCTTCTTCTCTGTGATCCCTCTCTGTGATCCTTCTCTGTGATCCTCCTCCCTGTGATCCTCCCTCTCTGTGATCCTCTCTCTGTGACCCTCCCTCTCTGTGATCCTTCTCTGTGATCCTCCTCCCTGTGATCCTCCCTCTCTGTGATCCTCTCCCTGTGACCCTCCCTCTCTGTGATCCTCTCCCTATGATCCTTCCTCTCTGTGATCCTCTCCCTGTGATCCTTCTTCTCTGTGATCCCTCTCTGTGATCCTTCTCTGTGATCCTCTCCCTGTGACCCTCCCTCTCTGTGATCCTCTCCCTGTGATCCTCCTCCCTGTGACCCTCCCTCTCTGTGATCCTCTCCCCGTGACCCTCCCTCTCTGTGATCCTCTCCCTATGATCCTTCCTCTCTGTGATCCTCTCCCTGTGATCCTTCTTCTCTGTGATCCCTCTCTGTGATCCTTCTCTGTGATCCTCTCCCCTGTGATCCTCCTCCCTGTGATCCTCCTCCAACTTGGGGAGGAAAGGGTTTATTTTCCCTCTCTGTGATCCTTTTCTGTGATCCCTCACTGTGATCCTCCTCCTTGTGATCCTCCCTCTCTGTGATCCTCCTCCCTGTGACCCTCCCTCTCTGTGATCCTCTCCCTGTGACCCTCCCTCTCTGTGATCCTCTCCCTATGATCCTTCCTCTCTGTGATCCCTCTCTGTGATCCTTCTCTGTGATCCTCTCCCCTGTGATCCTCCTCCCTGTGATCCTCCTCCCTGTGACCCTCCCTCTCTGTGACCCTCCCTCTCTGTGATCCTTTTCTGTGATCCCTCACTGTGATCCTCCTCCTTGTGATCCTCCCTCTCTGTGATCCTCTCCCTGTGACCCTCCCTCTCTGTGATCCTCTCCCTGTGATCCCTCTCTGTGATCCTCTCCCTGTGATCCTCCTCCCTGTTACCTTCCCTCTCTGTGATCCCTCTCTGTGATCCTCTCCCCTGTGACCCTCCCTCTCTGTGATCCTCTCCCTGTGATCCTCCCTCTCTGTGATCCCTCTCTGTGATCCTCCTCCCTGTGATCCTCCTCCCTGTGACCCTCCCTCTCTGTGATCCTTCTCTGTGATCCTCCTGTGATCCTCCTCCCTGTGATCCTCTTCCCTGTGACCCTTCCTCTCTGTGATCCTTCTCTGTGATCCCTCTCTGTGATCCTCCTCCCTGTGACCCTCCCTCTCTGTGATCCTTCTCTGTGATCCCTCTCTGCGATCCTTCTCTGTGATCCTCTCCCCTGTGACCTCCTTCTCTGTGATCCTCTCCCTGTGATCCTCCTCCTTGTGACCTTCCCTCTCCTCTCTCTTCTCCATCTCTTCTCAACTGCACTCTTCTTCATCCCCATCCCTCTTCAGTGCTTCTCTCCAATCAACCTTCTCCCCTCTCCCTCACTGTCTTTTTCTGTGTTTTTGAGGCAGGGTCTCACTATGTAAGCCATACTGACCTTGAACTCCAGATCCTCCTGCCTTAGCCTCCCAACTGCTAGGATCTCAGGGTACAACCACACAGGACTCATCACCCACAGTCCCACTTTCTCTTGTAGGAGGCCTAAGATGGTGTGTGCAGCCTTTGGTGCGGCCTGAATCCCTGCTGTGCATATGGCCGGCTCTTCCTCCCGTTGTCAGAGGCTTTGTTCTTTCTCATTATGATCTGGCTCTTTGACCCCCACACTGTTCTAATGTGGAAGCAGTTTTGTGAGGTTTTTATAGTAACAGAACAAAGAAAAGTTATAAATCAAGACACTTTTCAAATACACTGGTGGGAACATTGAATAGGCAGGTACAGCTAAGGAGAGGCCTCACCGATAGGCCACAGATGCTGTCTGATGACGCTCAGCTGGTGATGGTAGATGCTAGGGATTTGTTAATACATCCCGAAGGTTTTTATGTGCTAGTCATAGGATGTTAGATGAGAAATCGAGGTGGGCAAAGAATGTCTATGTAGGGGGCTAAAGATGGTCCAAGATAAATTGTATTAGGCTCTGGTCCTTCAACATTCCTAACTTTTCAGAACCATTGAAGTTCTAATCAGCTGATCAGCCTTTGCAGAAGCTTCAGTTTGATGATGAAGGTATTTTCTGGGAACTTTTGTTCACAAGAGAGACATTTTCAGGAAGGGAACAGGGAGTGACTGGCCTGAGGATGGCTTCTTTGGAAGGAGAGGTAGGGATTTAGGTTCATTCTGCAAGGAGAGAGGTGGCACTGGGGGACTTCAGCTGGCTGAGCGCCCCCCGCCCCACGCACTGTGGAAAGTGAGGGTGCATCATACAGGCAACACCTGCAGCCCAGAGAGAGGGAGAGAAGAGCAGACAGCCCATCCCAAACTGCCTGAAGCGGACAGGGACTCTTCTTCCTCACAGAGTCCCCTTTTCCCTGCGTGCTGGGACTGTGTATGAGCCCAGGTGTCAGGCTGTTCAGTCTCCTCTGAGCTGCTTTGCTTGGTGGAAGAGCTCAAAGGGCTGAGGCCTCTGCCTTTAGTGAGAGACAACAGGCCTGAATACAGTTCAGAAAGACCAAGGGCCCAGTGGGACCCTGGCCGCCTGTTTGTGAAGCGGGTGGGGGTGATGTGGAGAAGGCAGGAGGCTGCTGGATGGTCCTGAAGGATGGTGTCGTTGCTCCCCTCGGAGAAGGCAGTGATGGTAACGAGCAGGACCAGCATGGCTGGCATGGAGAAACTGCTGTGTGCTAGGCAGAGGTGAGCCATGTGGGGAAGCCACTGGGCTGTGGTGGCCAGTGGCCCATCCAGACCAGAACCAGCTGGAGTCACTCCCCTAAAACACCCAAGCAGGGGCTGGAAGGTACATGTGATGGCTCAATGCTGTTATCAAAGTTCTGTGCTGTGCTATCCCCCTTCAAGGCAGGAAGGGCAGAGTTTAGTTAGGTAGACTGACTGGGGATGTGACTGCTGTGTGGCTCTGTGCAAATGGCTAACCTCTCTGACCCCCAAAACCCAGCATTTCTAGCCCTATGACTAGCACCCGACACGCTGAGTACATTCTAGAGCCCTTCCCCACTGCCAGCCCCCCCCCCCGCAGTGCCCCTCAATGGACCCACATTAGCCAACTTCTTGGTATTCCGTAACTCAGAAGCACCTCTGAGCCTTGACCTGGCAGTCCCAGGCTGGCCTCCCCATCGCTGGTGTGGACTGTGATGGGGACCAAGTTAGACACGCCTGGGGAAGATCTGTCTTCAGCCTTCTGGCTGGGTGACCTCAGGCAAGAACCTGGCCCTCTCTGAGCAGCTGTCAGCTCTGAGGGCAAGTGATACCAGTCATGAGGCACTAACATGATTAACTATGTGATGCAGATCTTAACGTAATTAAATTCCAGGTCTGGCAAGAATTGGGGGTGGTTTCACTGTGGAGGTGTCAGTGCTATGTACAAACTCAGTTGTCCATCACTGTTGTAGGAGCCTCTAGTGCCCAGGGTGGGTCTCCAGGCCAACTGTGGCCATCCAGTCAACTGACCGTGAGACCTGAATTGTAGGGATCAGGAACCTGCTTCAGATGTGGGTCCTTTCCCTTTACACTAGGGAAACTGAGGCTCAGAGCTCCTCCCACCCGGAACCAGTGGGAAATCTGGCCTTCACAGGGATAGAGTGGACTTGGGCTATGCTGTGATTTCATTGAGAATGTGACTTTATTGAGCTTAGGGAGGCGAAGGCGTGAGTTTGCAAGTGGAAGGGCATTTGAGGCAAAGGGAACAGCATGTGCAAATGCCCCGAGGTGGAAATGTGCCTAGAAGTTTGTACCCAGGAATTAGTAGGACTGTCTTTAAGACGTAGGAGGGAGCTGATTGGCAGGTGCTCATGTGGGGCCCTCTGGGCACCTTCAAGACCTGGGTATGTATTTATTTAAACTCAGCAGAGGTCTGGCTGCTTTGTGGAGCCTGCATACTATGTGGTAACAAGAAGCTCAGAGGACCCAGGGGGATGGGACATTCGGGTCCGGCCTGAACACATGGGAAATGTTCTCGGTCACCCATGGTTTTAGGGGTTGTGACTCCTCTCAGCAGCCCCTAGGAGGGGTGGAGGCTGGACAGGGTGCAGGAATCTTGGGTCAGGAGCTTAAACTGGCAGCTGACAGCAGGTGTGGGTCAGGCCTGGAAGGGAAGGGAGGGTAAGAACAAGAGCTTAAATTAAGGTGTGACAGAGCCTTTCAGTAGGATGTGTTCCTGGCCGTGGGTCAGTGGGGCTGGCCTGGAGCCTGAGAGGGGCAGAATGAGGCAAGCCAGGTCCTACCCTGAGCTCGTCCAAAAGTGGCCCCTGCCTGCTGAGGCCTGGGGGAGCACTGACAGCCAGACCTTTCACAGCCAGCTTGCCTGGAGCTCAGGGTGATCTCAGCACACAGCCTTGGCCAGGCCTGGGCTGGGGCAGGGGACAGATGCCAAGACAGCCATGTCATGTCAGGCCTATTCATAACCATGGCTCAGCTCCTCAGTTCAGAGCCTGTGAGTCACTCGGAGCGGAGCGTCTCCCATGTCTCCCAGTGGGCTGGGTAGAGGAGTGGGGGAGCGCCTCATGCCATCTCCATGGGTGTTTGTGCGCTGGTTTCCCATAAGCTAAGCCCTGGCTGCTGTATCTGCTGAGTGTGGATGTTTCCCACCCTCTGGCATGTGGCTTCATTGGGTCCGATTTTCCCTTCTTGACTCTAAGTCAGCTCTTCTCCTTGGACGGTTGGGAGCCCGGTGGTGAAGTGGCAACTGCTGGGTAGCCAGCTCTCTGCACCCAAGCCCTGTAGCTCGAAGCTCCCGGTATCTGGGGTGCAGACGTCGTCCTGAGGCTGAGCTCAGCCTACTCATGGGTGTTGCTGGGTACAGAGTTGGGAAACATGCTAATGACAGATTGCCAGGAGAGGCTGGGGTCCCCTAGTGCTCTGCCTCGCCGGTGGCACCCAACTGTGTCCTCATGGATCAACATGTGTCCTCAGGTAGACCTGTCCAGCCACTTGGGCTGTAGGAAGTTCCCTTCTGACAGATGATGACTCTGATGGTGGGGGGATGGGTGGGAACATCTCCCACGGAAGACTGGGAGGACATGTGTCCTCAGGTAGATCTGTCCAGCCACTTGGGCTGTAGGAAGTTCCCTTCTGACAGATGATGACTCTGATGGTGGGGGGATGGGTGGGAACATCTCCCACGGAAGACTGGGAGGAGTCAGAAGGGCTAGGGTTCTGAGGGCCTAGCCCAGCAGGAGGGAGAAAGGAACTTAGTTCCTCCCCCGAGGCACCCCTGCAAAGATCTTTGTGCAGTTTCTTCCTCTTGGTTTCTCGAGAGTTCCGTGATCTGCCCTTTTCTTTGGTTGTGCTGGAGGTTGAACCCAGGGCCTCGTATGTGCCAGGCCAGTGGTCTACCACTGAGCCACATCCCTAGCCCCTTGCTTTCTGTCCATTTTGGACAGCTTTCTCTTGTGCCATGTTGTATAGTACCAATCCATGTTCCCTAGCTTTAATAAAATACCAGAGGCTGGTTAGTAATTGAGACCTGAAGTTTGTTAGGCTCACAGTTCTGGAAGTTCCAGAGCCTGAGGCTGGCGTTTTTGTGGCTTTAGAGAGGACATTGACACCATGATGGCAGGGCCTGTCGGGGAGGGAGAGCTCACATACCAGAATGGGAGGCCAGGGAGAGTGGGGAGGACCCAGCTTGCTCCTATGTCATGACCTTCCAGCAAACTGACCTGGTTCCCAGGAGAACCACTTTAGTTCCTTCCCAGGATGCATGCCCAAGACCTAACTTGCTCCCTCTAGACTCTGCCTCTTAAAAGGACCAACCACCTTTATCTCATGGAGGTTGGTGCCTCCCACACTTGAGCTCCCAGGAGCATACCCAGGCCATTGTGGATCCACAGCCACCTCACACTTTACACAGGAAGATGAGCACGCTTCATTCAGTGGGACACTTGGGAACAATGCACCGACCCAGGAAGGGGAAGAACTGAGTGTGGCCATTTTGTACAGTGGTTTGGAAGTTTTCTCAAGGCAGCGTTCTTTATCATGGTCCCTTGTGATGTCAACCTGGACACCCTTCAAATGACACGTGGATAAAGGGCAAGTGGTCTGTCCGTGGGATGGACACCCCTCATCTCAGACAGGAGTGAAATGCCCAAATGCAGGACAGCAAGGAGGCAGTGGGTATGCACCAGTGCAGGAAGTGGACGTCAGAACTAGGAGATGGCCGAATCCCTCTTGTAGCCCCTGTCAGCGAAGCTAACTACTCTGGTTAGCTTTCTATTGTTGTGATAAACTGACCAAAACCAGCTTGGGGAACAAAGGGGTTTGTTTGGCTTACAGTTCATAGCCCATCTAAGGGAAGTCAAGGCAGGAACTCAGGGCAGGAACTTGGAGCGCAGGCCATGGAGGAATGTGGCTTACTGGCTTGCTCCCCTAGCCCTGTGCTCAGTCTTTCTTATACAACACAGGCCCACCTGCCCAGGGATGGCACCATCCACAGTGGGCTGAGCCCTCCCATATCACTCAATAATCAAGAAAATACCCCACAGACATGGCCACAGGCCAATCCAAAGGAGGAAATTCCCCATTTGAGGCTCCCTCTAACCAGCTGTGTCAAGTTGACAACTAACGCTACCCAACACACTAACCTATGAATAGCAAGCAGATCTGAGGCTATTAGGGGCTGAGTGTGGAGATAGCTCCTGATGTAAAGGGACATGAGAATGTTCTAGAGCTAGATTGTTGCAAAAGCTGTACAATCCAAAAAATTCATTAAAAATGATCAGAATGTGCGGATTCCACACTCAGCACTGCAAAAAAGAAAAAAAAAATTGTGTCATTGCATACACAGGAGGATGAGTGTCAAGGTGTGTAAGCTCAACTCGAGAAAGCTGCTTATGAAGCTTACATGCCCTTGAGCAGGCTCTGAGCTTTCCCCTCACTGTTAACTGTGTGTGCTCTGTGGTCTTCTAAGTGACTGCACATGTGTGAACATGTGTGAACATGTATGTGTGCTATGTGTGTTTATGTGTGTGTGAAATTTCTTGTTTTCCAGAAGAGAGTGAGCATTCTGATCCCAAAGTGATGGATATTGGCTGAGACTCTCAGTTTAACAATGAAATCCTTTCTCCAGAACAGGGCACCTGGGAGCCAGGTGTCCACCTGTGCCTACTGTGGGATCCAGCCCTTAGAGTAAGAAGCCCTTGTGCCCTGGGGTCAGGAGTTAGGATGTGGTTCCCTTGAGTGGACAATGACCAGGAGGTCTCAGGGGCCCGGCCACATTCTGTTTATTTGTCGGAATGTATTTATTGTGTGTAAGGTGTGTTTCATGAAGGCATTTTTACACTAGGATATCAGGGACTTCAACCCTATTCCCCTCCCCCTCCCTTTCTCCCATACTCCCATTATTCCAATCACCCCAGTCTCCCTTCTATTGTCATGCCCTGTACGCATATATGATTTTATGTATCAATACAAAACCTAGGATCCACAAATAGAGAAAATACGTTATATCTGTCTTTCTAGGGCTTCCTTATTTTGCTTAATAAGTTCATTTCTGAGAACTATGACAACTTGTCCTTCTTCACGGCTGAATAATACTCTGTGTTTGCACCACATCTCCTCCATCCACTCCTCTGGTGAAAGTCCTCGGGCTCTTCCCATTCCTGACTATGGTGCAGCAGTAAACATGGGTGTGCAAGAGCTCCTGGCCTGTTCATTCAAGTCCTCAGGCGTACCCCAGGAGGAGTATCACCAGAGCATAGGTCACTCTATTCTGTCTCTTGAGGAACCCCAACTCATTTCCACAGCAGCTTCACTAATTTATACTCCCACCAGCAGAACTGAGGTCTGGTTTCCGACAGCCACGTGCCCCACCTTAAAGGCCCCGGGGGAAGGATTTCACAGGAGACACACTTGGGTCAGCTCCATGCCTTCTAGAAAGTTCCCCCAGCCCAAAGCTCTTCTCATCTCATTGATTAGATTCTTCTGGAACTTCTTATCAGCAAAATCATCATTTTAAAATCTTGGTCTCCAGGCTTTGGTAAGAGTTGCCTCTGAGCCACACGCACCACTCTGTGTTCTACTGCGATACAAAGTTACAGTAAGAGGACGGGAGGAGGGGTTTCAGGGCGGCCTCCTCACTGACCAGGACTTCCTTGGAACAAATGTCTGTCTATTGCAGACACAGGACAGCGTCGTCATTGTCTCATCCCCGGGTGGCATAGTTCATGGTGGCCGGAGCAAAGCTGACCTGGGTTCTAAACTGTCTCTTCTCTCTCTGCCATGTCAGTATATCAGGACTGTGTCCCATCTCATGTGCTCCGTGTGTCTGTAAAGCCTCATTCCGTGCCAGCCTGAGGAATACCACCTCATCTCATTGCCTGTACCGCAGTTCTGCATCACCATGGCCATATCATCACGCCTCGCCTTGTGGGAACAGAAGGAAAGTAATGCTCGGTGCTCAGGCCAGGGCTGTAAGGCCTGACTCCACCCTGGCAAGGACAGCCGCAGCCTGGGAGGTCAACTTGTGCTTCCCCACCTCAGGCAGGGAGTCGCAGCTGGCTGTCCCTACAGCCCACCCAGGCCTGCTTCTTTGGGCCAGTATGCTCAGCTGCGGTCTTCTTGACACAGCTGGGTGCTGGCTACCAGGCCTGTGACTCCTGCTGCACCTGCCTGGGTTTTTCCTTCTCCTTAGTGAGAGACAGGGAATGGGGGTGCTGAAGCTATCCTATCAGTACCCCTTGGCAGCTTACCCTGGGGTGAGTGGGAAGAGAAAGTATATGGGGAGCAGAGATGGGCTGCTGACTGCCAGTTTAGTGATATGGGGGTGGGAGTCTGTGGTACCCGCTTCCGGTCACCATGGAGACCTGGAGCCAGACTCCTCTCCCATCGCCCTTTTCTTCCCTTCCATATTTTCTATGGGATACTCCCTTCCCTTCTCTCTTTCCCTCCTCTCCCTTCCCCTCCCCCCCTCTCTCCAGAGTCTCACTCTGAAACCCAACCTAGCCTGGAACTATTTAGCCCAGACTGTCCTTCAACTTATGGCAACCCTCCTGCCTCAGCCTCCCAAGTGCTTGGATAACAAAAGAGCCTCCACACACGGTTAACCTTACTCCTCTCCATCTGTAAGTCTGGACTTTTCAGAATCTCAAAAACAGGACAATAATCTATACTTAGAATCTAAATGTATATTTTAACTTGTAACCTACGTTTTAAAAACATTTTCTATTTATTTATTTTACGCGTATGACCGTTTTGCCTGCATGTAAGTGCACTATGTCATGCCCCCCATCCCTTTCCTTCCCCTCCCCCCCGTCCCTTTCCTTCCCCTTCCTACAGACACAGTTATTTTATGCTCAAACACTTTTTGTCCATGGTTGGTCAGATCTAGGGATGCAGAACCACGGAGAAAAAAGTTAACTGTATTAACATGGGAGAGGGCTTTGCCTTCCCTGGTCCTGGTATGCAGGATTAGTTTAACTCCAAGCCTCCAAGGGACTTCATCAAGCAGCTAGGATGCACTATGGGGGCAGGCCCAGAGTGCAGTGCACCCTGGGAGTATCCCTGTGTTAGAAGGGAAGAGCATCTGCTCCTGAAATCTCTCCAGTGCCCCCTTGGAACCAGGAGTGGTAGGGTAGGGGAGCCCAAGAGGCATGGCCCCTTGTGGTCCATCGCCCCTGGACATCTGAGAAATTGCTTAAAAGTGGGTCCTCTCCAAGATGGGTCTGTCCCAGGCTAAGAGGACCCTGAGGCTTTGGCGATCCAAGTTCCTCTCAGGAGGAGACTGTTCAGGAAGACATTATGCTGGCTCCCATAGCCTCTGTTGCTCACAGTCCACCCATCCCATTTTCCCACACTGTCTGGGGCTCCCAGGGTCCCGAGGAGTGGGCTCACTTTCTTCTCATGTGGTCATGCTGGCCCTGGGACCCCTCCCAGAGCATCAGAGCTAGTCTGGAGGGTGACCCTCCTCTGCAGACTCGCTCACTTGGCTTTCTCCTTGATTCTTCACACAGATCCGGGAGGAGGACAAGAGCCCTCCCCCGTCCTCGCCCCCTCCTCTGTTCTCTGTCATCCCGGGGGGTTTCATCAAGCAATTAGTTCGAGAGACAGAGAAAGAGTCCAAAGAAGCCAGACGGAGGAAAGAGGCAGCGCTGGCCTCCCCAGAGCGAGAGGTGAGTAGCTGTGGGGAAAGGACAGTGCCTCTGTGCACACCTGTCCTCTGGGTCACATGCCCTATATCTTTGATCCCACTGCCCCTGCTTTTCCTTTCCACGTTTTGCTCTCCTGTGCAAGCATCAACAGCTGCATGTCTCTGTCTCAGTACTTGGCCCATAATGAATGTTCAACAGATGTTTGTTGAATGAATGAATGATAACAGCTGGCATATGATAAGCGGGGATCATTTGACCCCTGTGTTTACAGAAAGAAAAAACTAGATGCTGGCTCAGTTGTATAGCTAATCCACTGGGCAGGATGCCAAGGCTAGACACCAGGGAGGCAGGCTTGGAGAGTAGTCCACCCTGGGTGTATCCTTGCGTTAGGCATTAGGCAGAAAGGATGTCAGTGCCTGGTACCTCTCTTGCAACCCCTGGAGGGGGTGAGTGCTGCCAGGGCTGGGCTGCAAGGACCAGGGACTGCAGAGCCAGATGTCCACCTGAGTCCTTAGGGTCATCCTGGCTCATCCCCCTCCTCTTCAGATCATTTGCCCATCCACATGTGCCTACACCTGTCCAATACAATGGCTTTGCTGTGTCAGCAAATCCCGCACAACTGAGCAGCAGCAGCTGTGAAGACAGAGGCCGAGTCTTGTGGGGTAGAATGATAGGGGCAGTTGAGGCAGACATGAAGCCACAGCAGACCCTGCGGGTAGATGTCCCCGTCTTCACTGGGCAACACTCCCTCAGCACCTGTGGGCTCATTTGGGATGCCAAGTGCCGGGGGGGTCGGGGGGTCAGACCCATTTAGGAGTCCAGAGAGGCCAAGAGACTTGCCCAAGGTCATGAGGCCAGATAAGGGCAGAGCTCTCTGGAACTGTCTGGAGAGAGACTGGTCTGGTGAGTGAGGTGGTCAGCGTGTGGTCATTGACCTGGGGAGGAAATGGCTCCATGGGATGTAGCTATACCCTGCATGACTGTGAGGAAGCCAAGAAGTGGCTCTGAGCACTGAACAGGGACAAGACAGGCCTTGGGCCACAGCAGGTGACCTCACTATAGGTCAAAATGTTCCTGGAGCGATGGAGCCCCGGAATATGTTCCTGCCAGGCAGCGATCCTGCCTGGCTTTCGCCTACTGGATTTTCTTGTCCTGGTCAAAAAATAACCCTCCTTGCCCCACACCACCCCATCCAATCCTCAGCATGGCAAGGAGCCACAGAATCCACCTGTTCTTCAGGAATGCACGTGGGCTCCTAGGAGACCTGGTTTTCCTAAAGGAGAGCAAGAGGCCAGAAGACTCTATGGGTAGAGGGGAGTCATATGGGAAGCCAGGGGCTGTGGCTTCCAGTTCTGCCAATCACCTGTGCCAGATCCCTCTGGCTCTTGGCCTTCATCTCAGTTTCCTGTTTGTAAACAGATGTGCTGTGCCAGCCCTGGGGGCCCCAGGGGATTGAGAGAATTCTGTGCCCTGCAAGTGCAGAGGGGACCAAAGCCTTTCATCACAGTCAAAGGCACACACCCCACAGGGTAGCTGCAGCTGGCTGTCTTGTTTGGAGTAGCTCCATGGTACTGTCCCCTCCAAGAAGTTGGTTAAAATAAACTTCTGACTCACTTTTCAAAGGAGTGTGAGACCTGCCATCAGTCAACCCCTCCTGAGGCTGTGTCCCGATGACCCCAGAGGGCCAGAATGAGCCACTGGGCTTTGGACACCAGAGCTCTGTGATTCTCAGCTCTGGTTATGGGTTCCAGCCACCGGGAGCCACAACCTAGACTAGCCACTTTGAGATCTCTGGAAGTGGGGCCAAGGCACCCAGGCATGTGTGTGTGTACATGTGTGTGCATGTGCATGGTGTGTGTGTATGTATGTGTTCTGTTTTTATGTACCTGTGTGTATGAGTATATGCCTGTGACTAAATGTATGTATATGTTTGTGGGAGGGTGTGTGTGCATGTGTGTATGCATGTATATGGCTGTGCATGAGTATGTGTATGTGTTTGTGTATATGTGTGTGGGTACATGTGTGTATGTGTGCATGTGTGTATGCCTGTATATGGCTGTGCATGAGTATGTGTATGTGTTTGTGTATATGTGTGTGGGTACATGTGTGTATGTGTGCATGTGTATGGCTGTGTGTGTATGTGCATGTATGTGTATAGGCATATGTATGTGTGCATGTACATGTTCATATGTGTGTGTGCATCTATGTATCCATATGTGTATGTGTGTGTGCATGTGTCTATATGCATATGTATGTGTTCATGGGTATATGTTAGTGTGTATGTGTTCATGTGTCTGCATGTATGTATGAATGTGCATGTGTGTGTATGTGTGCATGTGTATGTGTGTGCAAGCATGTGTGTGTATGTGTGTGTTGTGTTAGTGTATAGATGCACATATGCACACAGCTGGAGGCTGGAGGTTCAATCACTCTCTATTTTTTGCTGGACCTGGAACTCACTGATTTGGCTAGACTGGTTGGCCCTTGTGCCCCAGGGATCCTCGTGCCTCATCCTCCCCAGTGTACCCGCCACCATGCCCAACTTTTTACATGGGTACCAGAGAGACTCCAAAGAGCCCTTGAGGGTGGGCATATCACATTCAGGCGTTGACACTTGGTGCTGTGGTTGCATTTCAGCTGTCCCTAGGACCACTGACACCTTTGTAACGGAATTCTTACCTGCAGAATGGGGTGCAGTTCAGAACCTGCCTCTTGGGGTTCATAACAGTCTCAGTGAGTGGAGTTTCATGATGACTTGAGGCCCATTGGGAAGGTTATTACCTTCACTACAGAGACGGTAGGGAGACGGGGCTTTCTCTTCCAACCCTAAGAGAGAGCCATGGATAGATGTTGGAGCACAGTGTGGGTGTCGTCACTGCTGTGATGGGGACACTAGAGTCAGGTTCAGGGACTTCACAGGACAGAACAGGTATCTTACAAGCAGAGTCAGGCTCAGGACCTCTGGGGACATGCCAGATTCTCACTGTAGGCCCCGGGAAAGGTGGGGAGGCAGTTGAGCTCGGTATAGAAAACAGAGGAGCCTGTGGAAGGGGAGTGAGGAGCAGGGAGAGAGGGTGTGCTGGGCATCAGGCTCAGCACCAAGCAAGCAGGAGTGTGCAGGGAAGGACTGACGGGCTAGGAGAAGCCCAGTGTGGTGTGTCCAGAGTGGGCAAACAGGGAGAGTCAGACCAGGTCGAGTTTGGAGGAGCCTCATTGAGGGGGTGTTGATTCCTTTCCTATAGGCTGGGGGTGCCCACCAAATTCTGGTCCCCTTTCAAATGACAGGCAGCTGATGGGCCAGAGCTGTTTGGGAGGTTGGCTGAAGTGGACAGTGGGTTTGGGGATTAGGGTGGTGAAAGGCAGGCTCTCCCCTTGTTACTGCCTCTGTGGTTCCAGGGGCCTTTCCAGGGGCCTTTCCAGGATGATCTTGTAAACATCTGGATGGCTGGGTGGCTTCTGTCTGTATGGAGGGGGAACCAAAAGTCAGGAAGGATAGACGATGCTGGCCACACCCATCCAACATCTGAGCCAAGGTGAGGACAAGGTGTCTGAAGATGGGTTCATCAGCAGGAGTGAGGCAGAAACAGCAATAATAGCAGCAGCTTCTGAAGACTATGTGCCGGGCTCTCCTCCTGTCTGCCATCAGCCCATCAGCCATCCTCACATCCACCCTGCAAAGCATACTTTTATGCTCTTTGTGTTATTGATTAAGAATCTGGCTCAGAGAGGGGAAGCAATTTGCAAGGCCATACAGCAAGAAGCGGCAGAGGCGGGAGTTGAACTGGGTTCTGTTGGGTTGCCAAGCCCACCCTCCTTCCCCTCTGTTCCTTGTCCCTCAGGCTCTGGGCTGAGGTTCATTGCCAAACACAGAGCCTGTAGGCTCTGGGAGGCACTTGAGTGTCTTTGGGTGGATGAGAATAAACGGCAGCAAAGCATCTTGTGATCTCTTTCCTAGACCCCAGAAATTTCCACCAGTCAACTCGACAAGCCCAACAGTGGCCCCAAGCCTGGAAGCCAGCGGACCTCCCAGGACAGCCTCCCCACCTCCCCACAGAGTGCTGACATTCTGGGCAAGGAGCCCCTGGGAACTGGTGACAAGGACCCTTTGCCAATGACGAGCACCAGTGGGGAAAGGCTGCATGAGCCGGGTCCCACAGGGACACCAGCCAAAAGGATGCCGCCCTTCAAGAGGGGTGTGAGGAGAGGCGACGTGCTGCTCATGGTGGCCAAGCTGGATCCAGAGTCGGCCAAGCCAGAGCAGAAGGCCCAATCCCATGACACCTCCACGGGCAAGACCCCAGCTCCAGCCACAGATCCTGGAGGCTCAAAGAAAGGGGGCGGTGAGGGGACTGCCTGTGGCCCCCAGGCCAACACTGAGGATTTGGCCTCTGCACCTGGGAAGATTGGGACTAGGGGTATTGGAGACTCAAGTCAGGCCACAAAAGGTGGGAAACTTCAGGGCACAGAGGGGAAGGGGAGCCAGGGTCCCCAGACCAAAGGACAGCAAGGGACTGAGCCCCAGAGCACAAAGGAGTTGGCAACCAGGTCCCAAGCCCAGAGGGCAGGAGAAGAGGGGCAACTGGGGACAGCAGAGAAAGAGGGAAGGGGTCCCCCAAACAAGAAAGAAAAGGGGGATCGGTCCAAAGCTGCAGGGGCTGAAACAAGACGCACTGAGCCCCCAGTCCCTGTAAGAAAGTGGGGAGGTTCCCTGGGCAGAAGGAGCACGGGGGAGGGTCCCCAGGGCAGGAGCGAAGAAAGCGAGTTGTCACGTAGGGTGGAAAAGTTGGGAGACGTGCAGGCCACGGTGGAGGACAGGAACCTTGGGCAGCCAGCAGTGCTCAGGGTGCAGGGGCAGGAGGTTCTGGGGAAGGTGGAGCAGGCAGGGGTACCCCAGTCTGCTGGGGAGGTAAGGGGAGCTCAGAGGAAGCCACCAACACTGGGGAAGTCTCAGGAACAGCCTGGGGTGGCAGGAGAGGCTCAGAGTTCCGAGAAGGGAGGCAAGGTTCCAGAGGAGGTGGCTAGAGATGCTGTGGAGAGGGAGGACCGGCTAAAAAGCAGGGTCCAGGGAGCCCTGGAGCCCTGTGTGCATAGAGAGGAAGGAATGGATACCCCAGAGCCACAGCAAGAGGATCATGTAGGGCCTGCTCCTGAGGCCCAAGAGGAAAGGCCTCCCACACAGAGGCCCAGCGAGGAGGCGATTCTGCAAGAGATGGGCAGAGAGGGACAGACAGACTCTGACCAGGTGAGGTGCTGTGGGCCCTGGAGCACCAGGGGTAAGAACTGTCTCAGGGGAGGCCAAGGGTGGACAGAGGAGCAACCAGATCCCAGCACACTAGCAGGCCATGTGAGCACTTCTCTGATGAGCGAGACTCCTGTCTCTCCTGGGTGACAAGAAGTTCTCAGAACTTGAGAGTCCCCTCCTGATGCCGCCTAGGGAACGTACCGTTGTCTTCCGTAATTCTCTGAGGTGGCACTAAGACTACACAGGCAGGTTTGCGAGTTGTTTTGGTGCCCGAGACTCCCACTTGGAAGTCAAGGGCCTGGGCATTTAATAATTGCTTGTCACGCCTCCCACCCTGGGGTTCCCACACGCTGGTGTCGCTTGCTGGTTAGGTGACTCTCTTTGCTCCCAGGCTCCCGAGGACAGGTGGTACGAGGCGGAGAAGGTCTGGCTGGTGAGGAAGGACGGCTTTGATCTTGGTAATCAGGGCTCAGCCCTGCCCTGGGGTCCCACTCTGCTCCCCTCATTCCTCCCTCATGTCACTGTCCCTGTGACGGGTCTTGATGTTGCCCAGATGAAGGTGGCGCCTGTAGCTGCTCCACTAGGTGCTACTTTCAAAGGCATCTGAATCTCAAGAAAGACAGAACCAGTTCTTTAATGGAACACACATAAATAACAAGGTCCCAGAACTGTCTGGATCTAAGAGTGCAGAGCAAGTGGCAGAGATTCCATCTCCGGGGCTCATGTTTATTGGCTAGGTGAGGCTGTTGGCTTCTATTAAGAAGTGAATCTAGGGGAGGAACCAGGCAAAACATGATTGGGAAGAGCAATCGATTAGTTATGTCTGTCATGGTACTGGAAGGGGAATTGTCTGTAAATTGTCATTTCCTTGTCCTGGTCTAGGTGTGGGATGGGACTCACCCAGACCCTCTGAGGGTCCTGCTCAGTACCTGGAACTCTGACTCAATCTCTGTCCCTGAAGGGCTTCTGGGTTACAGTTGAGACCCTTTATATGAACGAACAGACCCCTAAGGGAGAGGATGTGGCTCCTTTCAACCTGTCCCAAGCCTGTCTCCAGCTTCCTGGCCTGGCTCAGAGTCTCCTCTCCTCTCCCATCCCCTTCTCTCCCTTCCCACTGGTGTTTCTGGCTATCCACCCAGCAACGGTGCTCAAACCAGATGAGGGGACAGCTGACCTGCCAGCAGGAAGGGTGCGGCTCTGCATTGATGCTGACAGAACTGTCACAGAGGTGGACGAGGAACACATTCATTGTGTAAGTCACCCCACCACCTGCCCTGCACCCTGTCCCCACCCACAAGACATTCCCTTGCCTCTGACTGTAAATACACACGGAGCCCCAAGGATTGTAGGAAACCCCACTGAACACATTGCTCTGTGGGTCAGACTCCATTGCAGGGCCATTCCTCTAGCCTCCTCTTTACGGGGCCAGGTTTGTCAAGTCCTGTCACTTGGATTCTGGCCAATCCAAGCAAGAGATTGCTCTTCATTTTGTGCAAACCATGCTACAGAGCGTCCTTCCTTTTTCACCCTGGATGATAGGAAACTCAGATTTGTGATTAGCCATTCACTGTAGCATAGACTTCCGATGGCCTGTATTTTTGGCATTACCTTTTCTCTCAGGGGGTTGTGTCTATCTTCAAGGGATCAAGGCACAATGGGCTGTCAGATAAAGGAAGTGAATTGGCCACTGACTTCTGTTCCTGGAGGTCACAGGGCATTCCAGAACTTCCCTCTAAGACCCGGAGAAGCAGAGACTAGCAAGGAATCTGCATCCATCAGAAACACCACCCAGTGTCTCCAGGTTTTATCGGGCCCATCTTAGGGGGATTGGCCTCGTAGGGCAGTGAATTAGTGAATGAGGGGCCCGAGCAAGGAGGGTTCTCAGGACACAGAGGGGCCAGGAGAGGGGCTGGCCCTCCTCAGGGACCCCCTACCTCTCCTCCTGTGTCTGTGTGCTCTGGCCTTCAGTGCCTGGCATTCAAATGACAGGACCACCCTTTATGCATGCACATGTGTGCATACACATGTGTGCAGCTATATGTGAATGTGTGTGCACATGTGTGGATGGAATGTACAGTTTTGCATGCACTTGTATACATGCTGGTTGTGTTTAGGTGTTTGCATACACATGTATGAGTGATGGTGTGTGTGCACATATGTGCATTCCTGCATGTGCATGCATCACTGAGCACACATGAGTACACATATGCGTGTACATATGTGTGCAGATGTATTAGGTGCATGCACATGTGTGCATATATCTGTATGAATGTATGTGGTTATGCATGTGTGAGCACACATGCACATATACATTTGTGCACAAGTGTGTCTAGGCATTTGCACATGTGTGCATGCACATGCATAAGTGCAGGGCTATGTGCACATGTGTGCATGCATGTGTGTGCATGCATGTAGCCATGAGTGTGCATGGCAGCATTGGTGGGATGGGGGCTGACGAAGTCAGAGGAGATCCCATTTGACATCCACAGGCCAACGCCCCTGAGCTGGACCTGGCAGAGAACCTGGCTGCTCTGGTCAGTGTCAACGAGTCCAGCGTCCTGAACACACTTCTGCAGCGTTACCGGGCTCAGCTGCCGCACACCTGCTCTGGGCCGGATCTGATTGTCCTGCAGTCCCCAGCACCCTCAGCGCCCTCTGCAGGGAAGGTGAAGTGGGACCAAAGTGGGGGTAGGGAGGGCAGAAGCTTCCTCTCCCCGCAGGTCAGAGCCTTCAGCGCTCCAGAAACCCTCTGCCCTGCCCACTCAGGGTGAGAACCTTGGGCTCAGGGGCACTGGGGGCTATGGATCCCCTGCTCCCTACAGGGGAGAAAGGTCAGCCCTGGCCATAAGCCCGAGTGCCTTCAAACACCTTGGCGCATGGACTCAGCTCTCACCCACCCGGAAATCCAGGCCCTTGTGAGCCCATTTCAGACACTCACCCCTGTGGGCAGGTGGAACTGGGTGCCCTCTTGGGTTTAAAAAGCAGGGGATCTGGGCCAAACACCAGGGCCGTGACTCCTTTGAGCTAGTGACACTGAGTTGGATTCTCTGGGGTTCTGAACCTGCACTCAGAATCCCCGCTTCCTTTAATACTCCTTTGTGAAGTGGAGAAAAGGGCATTTTCGGGCAGGATGGGAACGAAAAACAAAGGTTTGATGCGCCACCTTGTGGGAAAGTATGGAATTGCACCTCCTACCCCCTTCACTGGATTCTGAGAAGCTTGCTTGGTGATTGGTCCTGAAGAAATAGTGGCCCACCACCATGTTGCCCTCCTGAGTTTCTAGGGAGGAAAGACAGGCTCAGACGGTGAGGACCACAGTGGCCAGAGTGCACGCGTGTTGACAATGGTGGGAGTGGAAGAAGCTGGTGGGGGCTGAAAAATTATGCTCACTGGAGTTACATGGGGCGACACAGTTCTCGGCTCCAGAACGATGCTGCTCCTGCATCCGTCCTCCATCAGAGGAGGCAGTACCTACTCCAGCTCTTCTTCTGACACCAGGCATCATCGCTTGGACGCGCAGGCACTGGGCCCACCTGAAGAGAGGATCTGAGTGGCACTGCCCTGGCTCTTCCTGGGGTGGTCACTGGGCCTCACCTTCCTGCCAGTCTGCTGCCTCCTGAGTCTTATCTTAACTAGCCTTTAACCAAGTCAACCTCTGGCTCCCAGAGAGCCACCAGGTGGGGCACAGGTCTGCTGTGACCTGGGACTGGAAACCTGAGGCTAGGCTGGGTAGCCTTGGCTGCAGCTGGGGGCTCTCATGGGAGTGGACTGTGTTGAAGTGTCCAAGGTGCAGTCTGTGGGGTGAGGCTTCTTGATCGTGGCTACTTCAAGGAGCCAAGGGCATCCTGTGTGAGCCTGTGGTTGCACATGGATGCAGAATCTGCTCCATCCTTTCTCCACAGGATAGATGGAAGGGGCCTAGGAACTGAACAGCCTGACCCGTGAACTTGAGATTTTCTAGGGTGGCAGGCAGCTCCAAGTTAAAACCCCAGGACCTTTGCACACCTCAGATTCTGAGGCTGTGTGCAACCAGGGCAGAGCTTGTCCCATGGGCCTGCTTTAAGATCCTGTGGCATGCAGGGTCTTGGTAGCTTGGAGCAGGGAAGGCTGACAGTGGAGTGCTGGAGGTCTGTGCTGGGAGGAGGGCCCCTGGGGATGTGCTGTGGTCTTCCCAAGCTTCAGAGAAGGGGAGACAGGGCCATGCTGACCCAGTAGTCACCACAGGGCCTCAGGCTTCAGGCCTCCACCTCCTGCTCCTTCTAGGGCCCCCATGTGCCTGGGCCTCCCCTGTGTCCTCTCCCAGGCTCTGCAAGGTCAGGGCTGCTCTTCTGGTCTTTGCTTCCTTGAACCTGGGCTGCATGGAGGAGGCTGCCCCACCTCCTTCCTGGGCTCCAGGGTCCCTCTTTTGCTCTTCCCATTGGCCTTTGGCCTCTGGGCTGGCTCTGGGCCTTTGTAGTGTCTTCTTGTTTACCACCCTCCACCAGAGACCCTTTCTTTTCTGTCTTTCTTCTCTCATCATGGTGGGGATTGAACCCAGGGCCTCTCACATGCTAGGCAAGTGCTCTACCACTGAGCCACACCGCCAGCACGCTTTTCTAAAATTCTGAGATGGTCTCACTAGGTTGTCCTGGCTGGTTGGGAACTCACTGCATAGCCCAGGTAGGCCCTGACTTGCCATCCTCCTGCCGCAGACTCTTGAGTAGCTGTGATTGTAGGCCTGAACCTCCACCCTCAGCTCTTTGTCTCTTTAAAGTTGGGTATGTTGAGGTCTAGCAGCACACAGTTTCATCGACCTTTCTTTCAAAATATTTCATTTATTATTATTACTTTATTTTATGTGTATGATGTATTGCCTACATGTATGTGGGTGCACACATGTTGTACAATCCCTGCAGAAGTCAGAAGAGGGTGTCAGATCCACTGGCATTGGAATTATAGACTGTTGTTAGCTGTCATGTGGGTGCTGGGAATCGAACCCAGGTCCTCTGCAAGAACAGCCAATGCTCTTAACCCTTGGGTCATCTTTACAGCCTCTATCCCCTTCTGTAGAACACTTGTGTAAAGTTTTGCGTGAGGTATTCGACCATGCAGAACTCTCCACAGTCCATTACAAAGTAGTCCCTCACCTGGAGAGCAATCTAGCCCCTGGCTCTGAGAGCTCAGCTCCAGATGATAGTCTGGAGTTGTTATCCCCACTCCCAAGTACCCCCAAGCAGCCCTGGATCTGCATGAGGAAACCTGCCTGGATGTCTTTATCTGCTGTGCACCCTGTATTTAGCAGTAGGGTGCACCAGTTTGGTGGCCTATTTGGAGGGTGACCTACTGGACTGGCTTCCCTGAGTTTGAGGTGTTTTCTGGGACCTGAGATGTGCCGTGCAACCCAGAGACTCTTGGTATCTCTGTGCAGTGTCCAGAGGGACCTGGGGTGCTCCAGGCTGGGGTGCTTTCTGTGTTCAGTATACCAGAGACACACGGGATCTTTCTTTTTTTCTGGGCATGTACCTGGAGTGTTGGTGTGGCCATGTGATGAATGCCCATCTTCCTGTGTGGGGAGCGCCAGACCATGCTCTGGGGGTGACGGCCTCGTGCAGCACCTGCTGTGCTGTTTGAGAACCCACAGTGACTGTTCAAAAACTGATTTCTTTGGGGCACGAGAGGTGGCTCTGTGGATAAAGGTGCCTGCCAACAAGCCTGGAGATAGGAGTTCCATCCCCAGAATCCCTCAGAGTTATTCTCTGATCTTCCCCCCCCCACCCCAGTAAATCTGTAATCCCAGGGATGGCAAGATGGGAGGCAGAGACAGGCAGATCCCGGGAAGCTCCCAGTCCTCACCCTTGTGGAGAAGTTCCATCCAGGACAAACGCTGTCTCAGACAAAAGGGCCTGTGCCTTCACACACATCCACAATGCACCCACAATGCACCCATACCCGCACGATCACAAGTTGATACACAAAGTAGCTCTTTGTGGTTGTCAGAGATTTTCTTTTCCCATTTTGTGTAGGATTGAGCCCCTGTGTCTGGGACAGCACCTACCACATGCAAATCTAATGGTTGTTTTTACTGAGTTAGGAATGGACAAAATCCATGGGCGCTAAGACATAATCTAAATCTGTCATGGCAAATGCATAGTACACATACCACCAATTCCCCACATACCATTCTTTCCATAGTGGACATTTTCAATCAATTGGTATTCCATTTCCAGGCAAAAGTCACAATCCATTGCCATTGATTCTATTTCTGTGGCAGACATAACTAATCAACCAGCATTGTTTCCATGGCAGACATCACTAATCAATTGCCATTCTGTTTCCATGGCAGACATCACTAATGACTGCCATTCTATTTTCACAGCAGACATCACTAATCATGTCAATTTATCCAGCTACTTTATTTCAGGCAAATACTGTCCAATGTTTTGAGTAGCGAATGTGCACCTCCACAGGCTAAAACTCTGGGTTAAGCCTCTAAGTAGCTCATTGGCTGCCCAGGACTCCCAGTGAAGGTATGACACTTGCAGGCTGGGCAGGAAGTCTGATGCTGGTCATCTTCCAGCAGGTACCCTGGGGCTGCCAGGACGGTCTGCCTGCACACGTCTTGGGCCTGGCTCAGCGGACCTACTGGGCACTGCTGAGCCAGCGGAGAGACCAGAGCATCGTGGCATTGGGCCGAAGTGGTGCTGGGAAGACCACCTGCTGCCAGCAGGTCCTGGAGCACCTAGTAGGCATGGCAGGCAGTGTGGATGGCAGTGTGTCAGGTATGGTGGTCTCCAGCCGACAGAGGGGTGGGAGAGGAAGATGGAGCTGGAGGGGGCGTGCTGGGCAGCTCTTCCTTACTTCCACTCAGCTCCACTCGCTGAGCACAGACAGGTGCAGGCCGGTGCTGACTGCTGACCCAGGCCAGCAGCTCCACTGGACAGCTCTGCTGCAATCAGATGAAGGCTCTCCTCTCTTAAGATATCAGTGGCCATTGCAGAACAATCATGCAGGCCAGCAGGATTAGGCCCAGAGGCTTCCCGACAGGTGCTCAGACCAATCTGGCATCTGGGGAACCGTGCACCCATTGGCTGCCGCATCCTTGTGCAGTGCATGACCTGCTGGATTGCACAGAGGATACAGAAAACAAAGACAGGAAGACAGAGCAAGGGTTAATAGGGACTGAGGGCCAGAGGGAGATGGAGCTACAGAAGGCTAGAATGTTCTTCAGAGGGTGCTACCAGTGCTGGTTAGGCAGACAAGCACACAGGAGTGGGTTGGGGCATCATGGAAGGGGTGTTTGAGCTGTGCCTCGTAGAACACTAGTCAACAACAACAACAATAATGATGATGATCCCAACATTCGCAACCATCAGGGTGGTATTTCCTCAGACTTACATGCCAGGTCCTCTTCCAAGCATAAGAACCTTATAATTTTGAACAGGCCTGGGCACAGCTATTAACATTTGAATTTTACTGCCTATGTGACTTAGTTTGTTCTTCATTGCTGTGACAAAACACTCTGACCAATACCAACTTGGGGAGGAAAGGGTTTATTTGTCTTACAACTCCCAGGTTGCAGTTCATCAGGGAGCCCAAGGTAGGAACTCAGGGCAGGAACCTGGAGGCAGGAGCTGGAGCACAGGCCATGGAGAAACGCTGCTTACAGGCTTGCTCCCTTGGCCCCCTCCCAGCCTGCTTTCTTATGCAACACAGGCCCACCTGCCCAGGGGTGGCACCACCCACAGTGGGCTGGGCCCTCCCACATCACTCATCAAGAAGATGCCCCTCAGACATGGCCACAGGCCCGTCCAATAGAGGCAATTCCCTGATTGAGGCTTCCTCGACCCAGGTGTGTCAAGTTGACACTAAAGCTATCCAGCACACTATGTCATTGAGCATCAGAAAGGTTTACTAGTTTACTAAAGGCCACGCAGAAAACCTGTCCCAGAGCTTTCTCTCTCTTTCTCTTCTGTGTGTGTGTGTGTGTGTGTGTGTGTGTGTGTGTGTGTGTATGTGTTCTACAGGATAGGTGTTTGCTCACACTGGGGACACCTCCCCTAGGACCCACGGTCCAGACAATGTTGCATCCTGGTGGCAATGACTGTTCCACCACCACTGCCTTCTGTAGGAAGCACTGTGCATTGTTAAATCAATCAGCCCTCATGACAGCCCTGCATAGAAGACTCATTCTGTCACCACCAGAAGCTGGGGATACTGGTGGGAGAGATCTAGACTCTGCCCTCACAATCTCTACCCTCACAGACTCTGCCCCTACAGACCTCACCCTCACAGAATGGTTCTGCTGAGTCTGTGAATTTGGGAATCAGGATATACTGTATCCAGGTGCTTAGTACAGCATGCAGGGCATTGTGGGTACTTAGCATTTCTGGAGAGACTCCAGGGCTCTCAGGCCTACTGTGACCCACAGGCATTACCAGGACCTTAGAAGGGATTTTGGAACACCATGCGCCCATCACTCAAGTTGTCTTATCCTAGCCAGGACAGGTCTATGCTTGTCACACAGGGTGGGGCTCCCTTGAGGGTGTGTGATTCAGAGCTGAGCTGGGACTGAGACCAGAAAGGGGACTTGGGGAAGGTACCCCACTCTAGGCATGAGTGACAACCGTCCTGGTCCCCTGACAGTGGAGAAGCTCCAGGCCACCTTCACCATCCTCCGGGCTTTCGGCTCTGTGTCCACCGGCCACAGTCGCAGTGCCACCCGCTTTGCCATGGTGATGTCCCTAGACTTCAACGCCACAGGTCGCGTCACAGCTGCTCAGCTCCAGGTGAGGCCTCTGGGGATGGCTGGGGCTCCTGGGGGTGTGGTATTCCCAACTCCACACTGCTGTATCCACTCCTTCAATGGGGACCCTGGGATGTATCTAGATGGGTGGTAACAAGGGTCCCATGCAGTACAGCATCACCAGATGTCCCTGTGGGAGCAGAGTGTAATAATCTAAACAGAACCCAGGCACTCACTGGCCAGTCTGAAAAGTGCTAACTGAAATTCAGCAGGTGCCCAGAGCCTTCTGTGGCCTGTGTGATAGCACGTGGTCTGTTTGTCCCCATCTCCAATTCAGTCCCCTCAAATTCCATTTGGACAGAAAATGAGATTAGGGTTTCAGAAGGGGTGTTGGTGCATGGCACCTGGTGACATCCCAGCTCAGAGAGCTGGCTCTTTAGTGCCTGTTAAGTCCCTTTGCTCTGCTGTCCTGGGGCACCCTTAGGTGGCAGGCTTCCTTGAGGGCTGATGCCCAGGGAAGCCCTCTTGGGCTGTCACTGCCTCTTATGGAAGACCCTGTGGCCTGACTGACTGACCGACTGGTGGGCTCTGAACCTGGGGTTCAGGTGAGGTTGGCCCTGTGGTGAGGCCTCAGGGAGTGTGGGGACCTGTGGTGACAGATGCCCATCTCGTCCTCTGTAGACAGTGCTTTTGGAGAACAGCCACGTGGCCCGGCAGCCGGAAGGAGAAGGGAACTTTGAAATTTTTTCCCAGATGCTGGCTGGGCTGGACTTGGATCTCAGGTAAGCACTGGGGACAGGCTGGGGAAACTGAGGCCAGTGTAACAGAGGGGAGTCACTCTCTAGGGGCTGACCTGGGCTTCTACCAGAGCCGAGAGGCTAGTTCCCCAGTGGTGAAGACCACGGCCACCGATTGCAGCTGCCCAGGCTGTGCACTGCACGAGGGCTGAGTGACCTTGTTCGCATGTTTTTTTCTGAGCCTCAGTCTCTTCCTCTGAGAAGTGGAAAACAGTACCTAAATTGACCTCACAGAACTGTGAGAATGCACATTCAGCTCTGTGTGAAAACCGGGGAGGGGAGGGAGCTGCCTGTGACAGTGATATCTTGGCACTGGCCTGAAGGCACTGCAAGAAAAAACTCTTCATATTCTAGAAGCTTCTCAACTTTGTGGGAAACTTGAGTGCACAGGGGATGTGCCCCCATGGGTATATTGGATAGATGGGTGTCTTAGTTTGTTTCTTCATTGCTGTGACAAAACACTCTGACCAATACCAACTTGGGGAGGAAAGAGTTTATTCAGCTTACATCTCCTGGGTCACAGTTCATCCAGGAGCCCAAGGTAGGAACTCAGGGCAGGAACCTGGAGGCAGGAGCTGGAGTACAGGCCATGGAGGAATGCTGCTTACTGGTTTGCTCCCCCCGCTCCTGCTCAGCCCCCTTTCTTATGCAACACAGGCCCACCTGCCCAGGGGCGGCACCACCCACAGTGGGCTGGGCCCTCCCACATCACTCATCAAGAAGATGCCCCTCAGACATGGCCACAGGCCAGTCCAATAGAGACAATTCCCCGACTGAGGCTCCCTCAACCCAGGTGTGTCAAGTTGACTCTAAAGCTATCCAGCACAATGGGGTAGAAGGCTGGGTGCTCAGTCCAGGCCTGTCCTGGTAGGCTGTCGGGGAGGTGGCTCTAAGAGTTGCTTGGCCTGCAGAGCCTCAGTTCCTCATTGGCCAGATGGATCAGCCAAGGTCTGTGCAGCCCTGGGAGTCTGCCCAGACACAGTGTGGTGATTGGTGATTTGCAGCCTGTAGGGCTCCACACCTACTTCTGCCCCCATCTTTCCCCTGTTAGCACGGAGGCTCAGCTCACCCTAAGCTCTTGGCCAAACTTAGTGTGATGAGCCCACCCTCTCTAGTCTAGGGCAGACTAGAGTGGAACCCTCAGTTTCCAGGAGCAGAAACTGAGCTGCAAGGAAACTTCTGCAGAAGGACTTAGTACTAGGACTTGGTGTTGAGGTCAGGATGCCAGCGGTCAGGCTCCATAGGTGTGTCCTGACTTCTCCACGCATGGGTTGTATGACCTCAGGCGAGTGGCTTTCCTTCTCTGGGCCTTGCTTTGCTCATCTGCAAAAAAGGTATGATTCTGCCTCTCTCAGAGGGTTGTGCAGAGGTCAGAGAGTGGCTAAGTGTGTAGGACAGGGAAACACAGCAAGGTGAAGAGATGTGTTTTGGGAGGATGTGCTCCATCCTGATGTCCCCCACTCCCACCCCTCGGCAGATGTGTACTGGAAAGGATGGGCTCAGGCAGAGGGACATGAGTCTATTCTTGGCTTTCCCCATGTGGGCCTCTCTGAGCTTCAGGCTCTTCTTCTGTGGAATGGCACCTCTCGTGCCCCTGGGCACTTAAGCGACATCACATGTCAAGGCAACTGGCACAGTGGGTGACACATAGCAGGGACAACTTCCCGGAGGCCCAAAGTGAAGATTTCTCATGGAGCTTGGGCTGTGCTCTCTCAGCTGTGGTCCAGGCAGAAGTGACCCTGCCGGGTCCCCAACATCTTTTCTCCCACGGCACTCCAGAACACGCATGCTCCACCTGGCTAGCTCTAGCTCTAGATCCGACCTTGGGCCCAGGCTTCTACATGTCTGTTTGGCTTTGCGTCTGGAGCCATTGCCTGCTGCAGAGAGAGCAGTTGAGGGGTCACCCTGTGTGCCAGGCATGGGGCTGGGGGCAGAAGGTGCCCTCCATGTCCGTGAGTCTTGGTTAGGTGATCTGCGTCTTGGAGGTAGAGTGGCCTTCAAAGGGATGGGGCGGCCCCAGGTGAGCATCAAGAACCCCAGGAGAGTGGAGAAATGGAAGGGACTCAGACCCTTGGGGGTCACAGTCACCTCGGGTTCCTGTGATCTCCCAGGCCGCTCACCCTTCAGCTGCACAGCTACTTCCTGAAACCAGAACTGGCACATCTACCTGCGAGTGTCTTCCTGTTTCCCACGCACACTTGCTGCGAGCTCTTAGTCACCCTTCAAAATCTATTCCACTCCCTTTTTGTAAGGAGTGCTGTCTGAGTCTTCCTTTGCTCTCAGTCTGTGCCTGGGACGCCTCATATCTGACACCTGCTGTTCCAGGGGAGGTGCGGGAGTTCTCTTTTCTCCTGGATTGACTCTGTGGCCCTTGAATCTGGCTCTGCCACTCTGATCCCTGGTGCCTGGTAGGGGTCGGGGTCAGGGTTGAGAACCAGGAGTGGGGCCAGAGGACCCAGAACTGAAACCAGAAGAAAAGGGGTGATTTGAGCCACAGGGAGGTGGGGCAGCGTGGGCAGTTCTGCCAGGCTCTAGGATGCAGAGGCCCAGGGCAGTGCCCTCTGGGTCAGTGCCCTGCAGAGCTGGAGGGAGGGGACCTGCAGGCCCTGCTCTCCAGAGCCTGTGACAGGGCCACTGTGTGGCCTTGAACAAGGTCCCCCTTGAGAGTATTCATTGAGAAGAGAGGCCCCAGCTGAGCTCTGGGCCGCCTAGCTCTGTGTGGCCAGCTGGGACTCTCAGTGTCCTTCTCTGGCCATCTGTGAGGTGGGAATAAGATCGATCTGCTGCTTGCACAGTGCTGATGAGGCTCATTCCTGGTGCTGTTCAGCTTGAGCCTGTGTGAAGCACCCAGATGACAGGAAGGCCCAGGTCCACTCTGTCCCCTCATTTGACCTATGATGCTCCTTTGGGTGGCCTGGTTCTCAGGAGCATGCTGTGGGGTCAGGATGTAGGGTAATCGGGGAGGCCATGCGACAAACCTTGGAGATAGAGGCTTGGTGTGGCTCAGAGCCTGGTGTGTGCCCCACGGTGGGATGGCTCCTGCCCTGTGGTCTCGGGCCTGGCGGCCACTTCACTTCAACTCTGTCTCTTCCAGGACGGAGCTGAATCTGCACCAGACAGTGGAGAGCAGTGCCTTTGGCATGGGCGTGTGGTCCAAAGTAAGTGGCCAGTGTCACAGCAGGGTGTGTCTGCATCACAAGATGGGAGCTAATGGAGGGTCTGCTGGGCCACTGCCTCCTTTGACTCTGGATCTAGAGTTGGCAGTGGTGGTCATGTGGGGGAGGCAGGGGCTGCCTCTGTAGGGTCTGGGTTTGTTGGGGAAATGAGACTTGTCCCTGCAAAGGGGGTGGGTGTGTGTATGTGGGAGAGGACAGGCATGTGCCTCAAAGTGTAGTATCTCACTTTAACCCCTGCTCTGACGTGTCTCAGGTATGTGACGTCAGGATGGAACCTAACCTCTTGGAACATCTGTATCTTCCGTAAGATAGTGATAGTATCTAAGCATGTGCTCTGAGGTCTTAGCGCACTGGGCCTGAGTCTGTCAGCAGGGGGCGCTCCAGAGGCACTAAGTCTAGTGGAGGAAGGCAGGCATCCCCTGCCCCAGGGTTCCTGGTGGAGTCTGCTGGTGGGAGTGTAAAATCCCAGAGCCAAGTTTGAAAGGAGTTTGGTAGATACTTTTAAAAGCTACATGGATTTCTCTCGCATGATACTTTGGATGCTCTGAGTATTTACCCAGAATGAGCACGCATGTTCATTTAAACATTTTACACAAAAATCCAAAGCAGTTTTAGTTGCAGCAGGCCAAACCCAGAAAGTACCCACATTTCTAACATGAGGTCAATGGGCAAGACCAGTGTGGTATAGCCCTCCATGGACTATTACTCAGCAATGAAAATGGATGAACTGCTGTTACAACCAGGAACATGTACAGCTCTCAGAATAATCACACTGGGACAAGTGCTGGGGTTTAAAAGAATGGCGTTGTTAGATTCCACATGGGAATCACAGAAGTGCACACTGTCTTTGGGGGCAAAGAACATTGCTGCCTGGGAACTGGGGTGGGGCAGGAGGTGGGATGGAGGCTGAGAAGGAGCCTGTGGGAGAGCTGTGGCCATGCAGTATCTCTGTGTGGCCATGGTCTCATGCGGGGACAGCAGTCTCTGCTTCTCGGGGTTTTTCCATCCATGTCTCAGTCACCCGTGGTCAGCTGTGACTTGAAAGGATTGAGTGGAAAAGCCCAGAAGGAAAGAAATCACAAGTTATAAGTTGGCTGTCATTCTAAGTGGCATGGCTGGTGGAGTAGAGTGCTGCCAGGATGTAGCACCCACTCAACGGACACAGTCTGTCCTTAGTCCCCATCAGAGATGGCAGGTGGGCTGCTAGGAAGTGGAGGGGTGGAGGCTCTTGGTAACTTGGACCCTGGCTCACTATAACTGTCCCTCTCGCACAGTCTACCTGAGGTTCACGTCCCTGCAAGGTGCCTCGTGACTGTCCCGCAGCTGTCCTGAGTCTCAGAATCTTCTCAGGCACTGGTTGCAGCTCCAGGGGACAGAGTGCAGCAATCCCAGAGGCAGAGGATGGGGGCCCTGGGGGAAGTGGGTGGTGATCTAAGGCGCTGGGGGGCTTTGGAGAGTCCAAGGAAAGCCCTCGCTGCGGAGGAATGGGAGCTGGCTTTATTCCCATGTCTCTTCTCCATCTGCCCGAGGCCACCACTGGACTCATCGTAACCAAGTTCCAGCTCCCTCCAAGCAGCTGCACCGCATCTGTGTGTGCTCCCACCCTGCATGATCATCTGTGCGAGCCACCTGGCTTTGGCGGTGCTGATGCTCAGACTCACCTGTATCTGACCCGATGTCCCTTCCGAGCGGAGCCTTCTGCTCTCGATAGCCCCTGCCTGGCTCCGCTTCCTGCCCTTCAGACTTACGGCTCCCCTTCTTTCAAGAGGCATCGATTGTTGCTGTGATGCAGCTTCCCACCTATGGCTGTCGCCCTCTGTGTCACTGGTCTGTCTGTGCACCTGGCCTCTCCATAGTTTGTCAGTCCCTTGAGAGCAGAGCCAGACGTCAGTCACCTTCCATGGTGTGCTGGACAGCAGTGGGGAAAGGTGTCGCAGGAAGGTGGAACAACTTAGGCAAAGCCAGAGGTGGGCAGCAGTGCTCTGAGACCCACCAAGCATTGAACACCACTGTGAGCCAGTACTCACTAGGTCTTTGTGCTTAGTGCCTCATTTGATCTTAAGAGGACAGCATTTGATCTTATTTCCATCTCCATACAAGGACCTGGACTTGTGCCAGGTCACGCCTTACGAGTACAGAGTCTGGTCTGCCTCAGCCAGCAGCCTGTCCTTAGCATCTCTGTCTTCTGGGACTCTCCTGGGTGCATTAAAACAAGCCCAGCTGAAAGCTAAGAGAACATTTGGGTTTAATTTTTTTTCTGCAAAATCACTTGAGTCTTTGATTGATCTGGAAGCTTCGATTGCATCAGACAAGTGAGTGCAAATTCTTCTGATTCTGATGTTTTCTTCTTTGCGCTGACTTTAAAAGAATAGAAATCTAATGTAACTTGCATGAGGTATGGCTCTTTCATGTGACCAGCTCTCAGGAACATGAGCACCCCGCCAGGCCATCAGAGCTGCCTGTAGCTCCACCCCATGTCCTCACTGGGGGGATTCTACTCTCCCAAGCCACCCTCTGAGGCCTTGGTTGTAACCTTGCGGTTCTAGAACTTCACAGACACAGACTACTTAACACAAGACACTTGCTGTGGTCTGAATGCACTCTATGTATGTTGTAGACAATCTTCATGTGGTACCTGGAGCAGGCCCTTTGGAGGAGTTTAAGGCTCAGTGATGCCCTGAGGGTGGCTCCCATCATGGACTTAGTGGCTTTATACACAGAGAAGAATGGGCCAGAGCTGAATAACTCTGTCCCACCTGGATGACTCTGCCATGTCAGGCTGTGGCTGTGGCCCCACCTCATACATATGAGCAGCTGGATCACTGGTTCGTTCCTTTTCATTGCTGTGTAGTGTTCCCTCTCTGTGCTCTGGGCACACTGCCCCCTGTTTATTCTTTCTCCTCTTGTTAGACATTTGGTTGGGGGCTGACTGACACACTTGCCTGACTTACTCTGTTTTCATGATTTTGACTCAAGAGCAGATTGGTTGGGCCACTATGCAGAGTTGCTTAAAAAGCACTGGGCTTCCTAGAAATGTAAAACTCTAACCATCTTCCCAAGCTCATCACTTTGGGCAGGAATATATCTCTTTGTTGATTCATGTGTTCTGTTTCCAAAGAGATGTGGGTGCAGGAGAAAGAAGGAAGTAATGAGCCTTACCAGAACCTTCCCCCTGCTCTCACGCCACTGGCCAGTGGTGGACTCAGCCTGTTATTTGGCGTCAAATGCTCCTCACTGACAGTGGGAGCCGAAGAATGCTCTGTCCTGTCCTCTAAGCGTCCTTTCTCCTGGACTTTGAAATCTCATAAATAACCAAGGCGGGGTCCTTCCTTCTGTCTGCTCCAGGCAGCTGCAGTTGCTAGGCTGAGCTCTGGGTTGCTAGGGACCTTGCGGTTCTGTGGCGGCCCAGAAATAAGATGGAGTCCTGGGACTCGCTTCTGCTGTTAATTGAGCTGTTTCCACTGTAAATCTCTCAAGGTCACCGTCTGCTTTGGCAGAGGGCATTGTACTTGTGCGTCTTGCCCGCCTCCCCGTTAGCTGAAGTGGCTGGAGTGGAAAGGGCAGGTGGCTTGGATTGGGAGCCAGAGGAGCCTGCTTCTGATCTTACATTGGTGATGAATTTGCTGTGTGACCTTGGGCAGACATCCTGCCCTCTCTGGATACAGGCTTGTCAGCTCTAACAGGTCGCCCTTCCTCACCCCAAATCTCTGCGAAGGTCAGGTGCAAATTAGTCTGTCATTATGTGCCTACTGGGTTATCGACAAAAGAATTTCTGCTCCTGCCTTGCTTCCTCTCAGCCCCACAGGCTTCTGGGCTGAGTGTCCTCAGCCAGATGGTATGCGCACAGGAGTTTGAGACTAATTTTAATATTCAATCAAACGTAATTGGAATCATGAATCTGAGAAACCCTCTATAATCCGTGAACATCTCATTGGATTTTTCTGATTTTCCTGCTTCAAATTCTTTGGCAGTTTCTCAGTGAAAGGTGGTGGTAAGAGGTGTTGTCTTGAAATGAATCAGGGCTCACGGGCTTGGGGCATGATCTTGGTTGATTAGTGATGTCTGCCCTGAGCCTGGAAATGGAGTCACCGGCCTTAGCTTCTCTCCTTTCCTGTCTGACTCACCTCCACTCATAACTGCCTCTGGTCCCAGGTCGGTCAGCCACCTGTAGTGGCCTCCAGTGTCTCCTTGCTCCCATGCCTCCCTCTGCCTGTTTGGCTTTCTATTCAGCTCAGTGGTCAGCTTCCCCCTGTTTACTTTCTGAACTCCCATCATGGCCCAGCGGGGATCTGGAATCTACTATGCAGCCTGTTTCCCACACCCTGTTGCTTTTCTGTATCTTACCTCTTCTTCAACATCAAGGTCCTGGCTGGTTTATCTTGGCATTCCCCAGATCAGAGTCCAGCACAAAGTGGACCCTCAATAAATCTTCCCTGAATGAATCAAACTACCTTTCACCCCAACCCAGACAGAAAGGACTCGTACAACTTTCCCAGAAGTCTTAGTGTGCCTGCCAAACCCAGCCTGGCTTACCCATGGGCAATTTACTGCGGTAATAAACTGACTGTGTGCCCACAGATTGACCTCAGCTCAGAGCTGTGGATTCTAATCTCTCCATGGTGATGGCTTCTTTTTCTTCTCTGTCTGTTTCCTCAGCCTGAAGACAAGCAGAGGGCAGCAGCCGCCTTTGCCCAGCTCCGGAGTGCCATGGAGACACTGGGCATCTCAGAGGTCGAGCAGCAGGCCATTTGGAGGGTTCTGGCGGCCATCTATCACCTGGGTGTGGCGGGGGCCTGCAAAGGTACGTCCCTCTTTCCAAGCAGGCGGGCACCAGCTGTCTGTTGTGGCAGGTATCTGAGACAGGCCTCTCAGTGATGTAGGGACAGACCCTACCTGTTGCTACTTGGGTCTTGGGAGCTGCTGTTTGGGGGCTGTGAGCTGGGCATGGTGAGGTGGAAATGGGTCAGGGCTTTTGGCAGTGGCAACCAGCCACATGGGGCCACAGTGAACTTGAAAGGCAGCCACTGTGGATGAAGGATTAGATTTAGAATTGCATGTGATTGTGTTTTCATGGGTGCACGCAGGCCAGAGGTCACCCTTGGGTTTGTTCCTCAGGTGTCATCTGCCTTGTCTATTGAGATAGGGTCTCTCACTGGCCTGGAGCTTGCTGATTAGGCTGTGCTGGCTGGGATTCTCCTGTCTCTGGGATTCTCGCCAGAGACAGAGATGAGATTATGCACACATGCCACCAGGCCCTGCTTGTTTACCCAGTTACTGGGGATTGAACTCAGGTCTTCAGGCACTTGACCACTGAGCTACCTCCCAAGCCCTGAATCTATGCCATTTTGATGATTTTAAGTTGGCAGTGGCTACGTGCTGGGCAGAGCAGCCTTAGGCTGCGGGCAGAGGCTGGTCAGTTAATGGTGGTGCTGTCCCCACCGCACCTGCGGAGTTCCACCTCTGGTCTGTGAGATCAGCTCCCTTGTCGTCTCCATTTTCACCTGTGAGCTCCAGCTCCGGCTGTCCCTCTTGCCCTCACCCTCTCCCACCCAGTCCTTCACTGTACGCTGCAGGCACTCTGTGACATGTGCCTCTTCTGGCTTCGCCATCCTTACCATCAGCATCTCACACCAAGCATTTGCATGTTTATGAGTTTTTGCTTGGACCTTTGCAGGAGTATTTCACTCCCCTCTCCTGGTGACCTCTGTGTTGCTCTCGTCCCGGCATCCCCCAGGCCTTACCCTTACCTGCTGTAAGTGACGTTCCACACGGGTGCTCCGGGCTCCTCACCTTCCTACCCACCTCCTCTACTCTTTCTCTAGGCACGGTAGGAGGTTCTGAGAGGACGGTGGGGTTCATAAACAGTGAGGCTCCTACTGAATGGGGCTCAGGGCATCCTGTGCTGTGACTGTCCTGGGGAGGGATTTGCTTTGGCCCCAGACATGGAGTTGGAATTTGCTTGTCAGATGATCCTGTGTGTTTGTTGAGGTCAATCTGGGGACCCTGGCTGGTATGTGGGGACCCTGGCGGGTGCCCGGGGACCTTGGATGATATATGGGACCCTGGCTGGATCTAGGGACCCTGGTTGCTGTCCAGCACCCCAGGCTGAGGTCCAGTCTTTAATCCCACAATTGTGGGTCCCAGGTCCCTTTCTTTGGACACACCCATCTGAGCCTGTGGAGGTTGGCTATGTGAAATTTCCAGAAGTCACATGGGGGAGAGGTAGGGACAAGGCAAGTAAAGTGGGATTTCCCAGCTGGTCCAAGGAGAGGACAGACACACTAACCTTGCAGAGCTCAGCCAGCTGTGCTTGGCCACTCGGCTGTGTGTGAGCACTTCTGTGCAGGGCCTGGAACGTCTCGCCACAGCTTCCTGGTCCCTGGAGCTGGTCTGAGTCTTGCACATCAGGGACGAGACTCTTGCCCCACCTCTAACCTTGGCATACACCTCTTCCTGCTCAGCCCTGGTTACCTGTAGAAGCCACTATGGGTTACTTCGCATCTGCCTTCAGCGACACCAGGGGTCACAGCCCATGGCTCAGGGCCACCTCAGCCAGCTGCCTGCTGTGGGAATGCTGAGAACTGGAGTTTGTGCATTTCAGTGAAATGAATTCACACATATGCACACAACAGCGTGCACACACATGTGCACATGCACATAAGTACACATATTCACACATACAATGCACATGAACACATGCACACATGCACAACACACATATATATGCATACACACATGTGTGCACACACGTACGTATGCATGTGCACAAATACACATGCACACACCCACATGCATGCACACACACATATATACACATGCATTTGAATAATACACACACATTCATGTGTATGCATAACACACATGTGCACACATACATACATGCCTGTGCAAACATACACACATCAGAACACAGCAGACACATAGAAAATATGGGATTTGCATGACTTTGTCTATAAAGCTTTATTGGCACACAGTCACTTTAGGTCACCCAGTGATGTCATGGTCCTCAGAGCATGGTGTAGTTACACGAAAACATCCAAGGCTCATTGTACCCCATCCACAGAGAGCCCATGGCCTTGACTTTGTGCCTAGTCCTGCAGGATGGGGCAGGGTCTGAACAGCAGGGAGGCTGCCTTCTGCTGGAGACTATGCCCTGGGGAGATGACACTCAGCCTGAGCCCCCAGCTAGCTTTGACTGCAGATGGAGACAGCAAGACACAATTCAGAATGGGCACAGCAGTGACTTGGGGATGGTGTGGGGGAAACAACCCATTTTACAGAAGGAACCATGAGGTCTGGCCTATACCACCAGGCACCAACTCCTGAGTGAGGCAGAGATCCTAACAGAACTCTGAGTGCCCTGACCTTTCCCAGGATCACAGGGAAGAGCTTATCCAAGCAGTCAGTAGAATAAAGAAGGGGCTGTTGTTCAGACTGGGTCCCTGGAGGCCAATGAGACAAATATTTGAGGGTGCGTATTTGGGATAGGGTCCCCCATAAATTCAGGAAGAGGGGTAGGGAGGCGAGACCAGGGGAGGATGGCAGGGAACTCAGGCTTGTTAGGCCCTTGGGCACTTGGGGTTCAGGCCATGGGGGAAATGCCACACAGTTGGAGGGGCTGCGGGAGCTCCCAGCCCCTCTTGCTTCTGTATGTTAGAAGTTGCCAGCTCCCAGCCCATCCTGCCAGCCCCGCCTTTGGGCTCAGCATACTTCTGCAGCCAGAGAAAAGAGGCCCAGAGTGCCCACAGGGAGAGTCCGGGACACCCATGAGGTGACACGGATGGGATTGGAGCAGAGGGACATAAGGACATGACAGTGAGCCAGCTCTCAGTTCTTGATCTGGAAATGGCAGCCATGCAACAGGACTCCTCCCTGGACCCTGTTGTACAGGACTACAAAGGAGAAAGAGGAGGAGGAGGAGGGAGGGAAGGAGGAAGAGAAGAAAGAGGGGAGGAGAAAGAGGGAGGAGGAGGAGGAAGAGGAGGAGAAGGAGGAGACGCGGGGAGGAGGGGGAGGAGGAGGACTGATTCTGCAGACTGCGGCCCTGTTTCCAGTGTCTACCCTGTATGGACTTTGCCTCCAATCGGAAATGAGGCTGAGGGCCCCCCAGGCACTGACCTGTGGGTGAGAAGTGAGGGGGCTCCATTCAGCTCCCTCCCCTCCTGGGGCAGGTGTGTATCCCCTCCGATGTGCATTTAGGGGCTGCCCCTCACATGGACATGCCCAGGAGGCTAGGAGGGAAAGCCATGTCTATAAATATTTTATTAACACATGCTTATGGCGGTAATTCTCCCGCCTCCCCCTCCCACCCACCTTCTAAATTATTTTAGGAAGAGCCGCAGTCAGTCGGCCCAGAAGCCTTGCCCAGTGATTTACTGTATCATTCAGCTTTGGAAGATTCCATAATAGGTTGTTCTAGAATCAGCTATTAAGAATTTCACAGCCGTATATAAATGTCTTTGCTTTGTGTCATAACATATCATTCTGAAATATATTAAGGATCATTTTCATTAATCAAGGATTTTTTTTCATTAAAATGATACTCTCCTGCTTGTGGCCCTCAGCCTTCTTTGAAAGCCCTAATCCTATGCTTTGTAATCAACACCAGTCCTGGTGGGAAGATCTGGGGTCTTGTAACCAGATGTGGAGGTTTTGGAAGTGATAGAGAAATCACAGCAAGTACTGATGTTAGTTTAGCACTGGGAGGTTTTAAAAGTGCTTAGGCCCTGCGAAATATAGGACCCAGTGAGAAAAATCTTGCTGTGGATAAGAATCGGAGCAGGTCTGGAGGCTCTGAGCCTTGTTTCTTTTCGTTTTTTAAAATAACATTGTATTTATTATTTGTTATTTTATGTGTATGAGTACTTTGCCTGCATGTATATAAGTGTACCCATGCCATGCAGTGTCTAAGGAGGTCAGAAGAGGGTGTTGAATCCCCTGGAACTGGAGTTGCCGGTGGTTGTTAACCACCATGTGGGTGCTGGGAATCGAACTTGGGTCCTCTACAAGAGCAGTCAGTGCTCTTAACTGCTGAGCCATCTCTCCAGCCGCTGAGCCTTGTTTCTTTACTGTAAAATGGACTGGGATTGTGGAGATGGCTCAGTTCATCAAGTGCTTTCTGAACAAGCATGAGGGCCTGAGTTCAGATCCCCAGTGCCCATATCAATACTGGGTGAGGTCGTGTTGTTTGTAACCCCAGCACTGGGGGTCGGAGACAGGAGTACCCCTGGGGCTTGTTGACCAGCCAGTGCACCCGAAGCAGTGAGCAGGGTCAGTGAGAGACTCTGTCTCAAAAAAAAGGCAGAGTGAGACTGAGGAAAACACCCTATATGGACCTGTGCCTTCCGCATGCACCTGCACACACATGTACACACAATATGCACATACACATAATGGGCAGGTAAGGGTTTCTGCCGTGTAGGCCTGCTATGAGGATTAAGAGAGTCAGTGACAGAGTGTGCGGTACAGGAGTTGGCACTGCATGTGGGACTCACACCTGTCTACTTTTATCTGCTCCATTCTCCAGAGGAGGAAACGGAACCTCCTAAAAGGTTCATCCTTGGTGTCATCCCAAACCTGGCTCCTTGTTTTCTGAGGCCCTGGGCAGAGTCCTCAGACAGCTCAAGGTCTCTGTGTTCCGGGACCCCTGTGATGCCGGCTCCACGAGCTAAGCCACAGCTTAGTTGGGTTGACTGAACTTCAGAAGGTCTTTTGTGACTGTCCCATGAACCGGTCAAGTCTAGGCAGGTCCCCACAGGCTCTGGCCTCCTTTGGCCTCACCATGCTGGGCCCCGGCTGCTGCGATGTCTCTGCTTTCATCTTGTTCCCACCAGGGTCCTGTCTGTGGACCCTGCTGAGCCCTCAGCTATTAAGTCAGAACTCCCTCCTTCCCTCCATCGCTCCCTCTCTCCCCCTCCTCCCTCCCTCTCTCCCTCTCTCTTTCCATCTCCCTCCCTCCTTTCCTCCCTCTCCCTCCTCCCTCCTTCCCTTCCCTCGTCCTCCCTCATCCCCCCTCCCTCCCCATTTATCTCCACCCCTCTCCCCTTTTCCTCCCTTCCATATGTCCCTCTGTCCTTCCCTCTCTGCCCCCCTCCCCTCCTTCCTGGGTGTTGCTACTGTTCTGAGCAGCAACATCCAGCCACTTGTTTTTCACCGACCCTCTCCAGGCTGTGACTGTGTGAGACCCCATCTGACTCCGTTTACCACAGCACACCAGGGCCCAGCACAGTGACCCACCCACAGAATACACTCTAACATCTGTTGACTGAAACTTTTCCATGGCTCTCAAACAGAAGAGAGATGAAGGATGTGGGGGGACAAATACTCTGCACATTGGGGCTGGGAAGAAGGACAGCTAGACGGTTCTGTTCTCACAGTCCTCTCTTGTCCCACCTCTGGGCCAGCACATCATGGCTGGTCATGGGGCTCCTGGGCTGTGCTGGTGCATGTGTGAGGCTGGTTTGAAGCTGCTGGGCATAGCTGGCCTCTGAGTGTTAGGCTGTCTGCTCTCAGGTGCTGGAGTGGCTGCATCCCTCCTGCCCTCTACTCAGTATCCATGCCTCTTTTCTGTCTCTCAGGACCTGAGCACCATCACTGCAGTAGACAGAACATGTCTGCATTATAGTTTGTTGTTCACCAAGACTGGTATGGCTGCTCCGCTGGAGGCATTGGACCATAATTCCCAGGAGCTCATGTTTCCTTCCTCTGGCAAGAGTGTCCCATGAATAATGAGCTGGTGCCTGTGGTGTGTGTCACAGCAACAAGAGGGTGGGAGCTGGGGCCTCGTTCTGGACAGGGTGGTGAGTGCACATAGCGTTCTTGACCGTTTGGCTGTGTAGCAATCCTGTCCAAGTGACTCATTACTTATCTCTGCTTCGGTTCTGGAGAACCTTGTCCTTCGCCACCAGGGGCGGTTAGGGAATGTGCAGCTCAAGTGTGCACTGAGCCGGGGCTCAGGTCTTTGTGAAGCTTTTGGTCTGTTCTGTTGGGTGGCTCTGAGCTGGGCAGGCTGTGTTCAGCCTGATGTCCGTTTGATCAGTGAAGATTTGGACCAGTGACATTCCTTACTTAGATAGAAACTGTGGTGCCAGTGAGCGTCTGGCTCAGACCAGAGCTGGGTCTTGTCGCTCTCCCCAGAGAGTGGAACTTTGTGTCCCTGTGCCCACTGAATCTCAGCACTGCACAGAGGACCGTGGCTGGTGGAATCCAGTCTGTTGGAAGAAGGATGGCTTATAGCTGCGTGGCTTTGTTTCATTTCTCTGAAGGCCCACCAGTGTTGTGGGTAATTTATGTTCCCTTTAGTAAATTCAGCAGCCTGCTTGCTGTTGACCTGTTGTCTAATATATGACACAGTCTATCCCAAATGTAAGCCCACGAGGGGCCAGTGACAAGGAAGAAGGAGGGCGCCAGGCCATTGCCAACTCCCTGCACACCATCATAAAGACGCCAGGCCCTGAATGAATGGGCTGTAACTCGGGGAGTCCCAGGTCATCAATGACGGGCCTGGCACCTCGCCTTCTGCTTCATATTAGCAAGGTCAGTCCAGCTGGTGCTGGGAGAGACAGGTGAACTCGTTCAGGCTGGGAAGACCCTGAATACAATGTGGGCACAGAACAGAGACTGCACTGCCTTGTTCCCAGCCCAAAGCAATGTCCGAGCCACACTTCGGTGCTGTTGTGTGAAAAACTGAAACAGTAGAAAAGAACATGTCAGTAGGCACAGTGGCTCCACACCCACTTCCTCTGCCCTCAAAGGCAGGACTGCCGATGGTCTGAGCCGTGTCCTGTGTGGGGACTGCGGATGGTCTGGGCCGTGTCCTGTGTGGGGACTGCGGATGGTCTGGGCCGTGTCCTGTGTGGGGACTGCGGATGGTCTGGGCTGTGTCCTCTCTGTGGACTGCCGATGGTCTTAGCCGTGTCCTGTGTGGGGACTGCGGATGGTCTGGGCCGTGTCCTCTCTGTGGACTGCGGATGGTCTGGGCTGTGTCCTGTGTGGGGACTGCAGATGGTCTGGGCCGTGCCCTCTCTGTGGACTGCAGATGGTCTGAGCCGTGTCCTGTGTGGGGGCTGCGGATGGTCTGGGCCGTGTCCTGTGTGGGGACTGCAGATGGTCTGGGCCGTGCCCTCTCTGTGGACTGCAGATGGTCTGGGTCGTGTCCTCTCTGGGGACTGCGGATGGTCTGGGCAGTGTCCTCTCTGTGGACTGCTGATGGTCTGAGCCATGTCCTGTGTGGGGATTGTGCATGGTCTGGGCCGTGTCCTATCTGTGGACTGTGGATCGTCTAGGCCATGTCCTCTCTGTGGACTGTGGATGGTCTGGGCCGTGTCCTCTCTGTGGACTGTGGATGGTCTGGGCTGTGTCCTCTCTGTGGACTGCGGTGGTCTGGGCCATGTCCTGTGTGGGGACTGCGGAGGGTCTGGGCCGTGTCCTCTCTGTGGACTGCGGATGGTCTGGGCCATGTCCTATGTGGGGACTGCGGGGTCTGGGCCGTGTCCTCTCTGTGGACTGCGGATGGTCTGAGCCGTGTCCTCTCTGTGGACTGCGGATGGTCTGGGCCGTGTCCTCTCTGTCTACTGCAGATGTCCTATCTGTGGATGGACAGCTGTCCTATCTGGGGACTGCAGATGGTCTGGGCCGTGTCCTCTCTGTGGACTGCGGATGGTCTGGGCCGTATCCTCCCTGTGGACTGCGGATGGTCTGGGCCGTGTCCTCTCTGTCTACTGCAGATGTCCTATCTGTGGATGGGCAGCTGTCCTATCTGGGGGCTGCAGATGGTCTGGGCCGTGTCCTCTCTGTCTACTGCAGATGTCCTATCTGTGGATGGGCAGCTGTCCTATCTGGGGGCTGCAGATGGTCTGGGCCGTGTCCTCTCTGTCTACTGCAGATGTCCTATCTGTGGATGGGCAGCTGTCCTATCTGGGGGCTGCAGATGGTCTGGGCCGTGTCCTCTCTGTCTACTGCAGATGTCCTATCTGTGGATGGGCAGCTGTCCTATCTGGGGGCTGCAGATGGTCTGGGCCGTGTCCTCTCTGTCTACTGCAGATGTCCTATCTGTGGATGGGCAGCTGTCCTATCTGGGGGCTGCAGATGGTCTGGGCCGTGTCCTCTCTGTCTACTGCAGATGTCCTATCTGTGGATGGGCAGCTGTCCTATCTGGGGGCTGCAGATGGTCTGGGCCGTGTCCTCTCTGTGGACTGCGGATGGTCTGGGCTGTGTCCTGTGTGGGGACTGCGGATGGTCTGGGCTGTGTCCTGTGTGGGGGCTGCGGATGGTCTGGGCCGTGTCTTGTGTGGGGACTGCAGATGGTCTGGGCCATGTCTTCTCCGAGGACTGTGGATGGTCTGGGCCGTGTCCTCTCTGTGGACTGCGGATGGTCTGGGCTGTGTCCTGTGTGGGGACTGCAGATGGTCTGGGCCGTGCCCTCTCTGTGGACTGCAGATGGTCTGGGTCGTGTCCTCTCTGGGGACTGCGGATGGTCTGGGCAGTGTCCTCTCTGTGGACTGCTGATGGTCTGAGCCATGTCCTGTGTGGGGATTGTGCATGGTCTGGGCCGTGTCCTATCTGTGGACTGTGGATCGTCTAGGCCATGTCCTCTCTGTGGACTGTGGATGGTCTGGGCCGTGTCCTCTCTACAGGGCACTCCAGGCCATGGGATTCTGGTGAGCGAGGGCATGCATTAGTCCAGCAGGATCTTTTGCCACATGAGACCCAAGTCCTGAGTTCCCATCTGCAGGTGGCCACCTGAGGCCCCTGCGCTGCTGTGGTGGACGCAGCAAGCTCCAGTTAAAGAGTGGGCTGCCATGTGACTGGGCGTCTGGAGCTTCAATCCATCTGTCCTCAGACCCAGCACTCCTGAGACCCTCCCAGAGCTCCTTCCCTGCCCACATGCTTCTCAGGGCCAAGGCTGTGCCTGTCTGCCTGGCCCAGCTGGTGGCTTGGCTCCCTGCCCAGCAGCTGTGCAGCCGGGCCTATTCTGGGCCAGGCGAGGATTTATTCTGCATTTTCTGAGCATATTGAATTCATTCATTAAGCTGGGATGGCTGCTCTGAGATGTAAACAATTATCATTTTTTGAAAAATGAACTCCCTGAAGTGGCCAAGACTGGAAGGCAAGGCAGAGCACTCAAGCAGCCCTGGGTGTGTTTGTGTGTGGAAGCTGGAACATGGGGGCGGGGGCACTTGGGCCTCAGTGTGGCTGTTCACTCTCTTTCTGGGTGGCCCCATGAAAGGCCCTCTTCTTTTAGCCTCTCTTTCTCTGAATACCATTGGCAGCTCACATCATCCAGTGCTTGCCAGGTCAGGTGCTGCTCTAAGAGCTTTGGTGGTTTCAGCAGCACCATGGTGGTGGTAAGGGTGGTGATAATGATGATAATGGTGATCATGGTAGTGGTACTGATAACGATGATGATGGTGATCATGGTAGTGGTACTGATAACGATGATGATGGTGATCATGGCAGATATGATGATGGTGATGGTCACGATGGTGGTGATGGTTGTGATGATGGTGATTGCCATGATGATTGTGACGATGATGATCATGTGATCATGGTAGAGATGATGGTGGTGATGGTCATGATGATGATGATGGTTGTGATGAAGATGATGGTGATGATGGTGGAGTCAATAATGGTGATGGTCATGATGATGGTGGTAATGGCAATGATGATGATGATGAAGTTGTTTCAAAGAGTTCCATGGGATGGAACGAATGACCCATGCAGCATGCTATTGTGAGGAGCATGTGGCTGCTGAAAGGGTGCTGAACTGGGCTCACACAGGCAAAATTTACTCCTGGTGTCTGCTTTGCCAGCAGAGTGGCCTTGGGCAAATCACTCATGGGCCTGCTGCTGATCCCTCTGCCTATTGCTCCTGCTGTCACCCCATGTGACACCTTCTGGCTCACTCCCTGAGCACACTGCTCCTCAGCTTGTATCCCCTGTGTGGGGACACTTTCAGCCAGTTTTACATTCTAAATGACCCGCTGGGAAATCATCCAACCCATATTAAAGATAAAGAGACTAAGGCTCCAAAAGGCAGTGTTTCCTGTTTGAGATGTCACAGTCATGTTAAAAACTATCTAGCTTCTGGCTCTTCCCATAATCCCCCAGCATCATAAAGAGCCTTTGTGAGCCATTCCCCTCTGGATTCTCCATGGTAATTGTTTGGGAGACCTCCCCAATGACTCCTTTCTTCATATGAATTCCCAGCACACACTGACATAGCTAAGGCTCTGAGAAGTCCTGCATCAAAGCAAACCTGTGGGGTCAGTCTGAAATCTGGGACAGGACTTGAAACTCTTTAAGAAACACGAGGTCCAATTTTTCATGGTATCAATGACAGGACTTTGCTGGACACGCCTGGACAGATCTGCCATTTGGGGTGCAGACCCAGTGCACTTCCAACCTCGTGGAGTCCTCACACATGCTATGTGCATGGCTTCTGCTCCTTGCTGTTCTTGTTTTTAGGAAGAGGAGACTAAAAGTCAGAGAGTCAACCGACTTCTTAGCATCCTGGGGCAGGAAGTGGGGTGGGATTCGAACCAGCTACTCTGTTTCCACGGCCCCTCCCTTTTATCTCTTGCTGCAGCCACAGCCTGTCTGGCTTATCTCGCCTCTGTAGGTGGCCTCTGTCCTCCTAGGCCTCTGAATTGTAAATCTCTGTGTGAGGCAGTGGGAGCCAGATGCTCCGATGTTATAAATAAGTCCCATAATGTTGAGTAATTCAGGAACCGCTCAGCTATTGTTGGAAGGAGAAGTAACTTGGTTATTAATAAATGCAGGAGGTCACAGTAATTGATAGCAATTGAACCCACAGTACACAAAGAAAATAGCTGTGCATAATTTTTTTTTTCCTCTCTCTCAGGAAAATCTTGCCTCTGCAGGTGGATTTGAGCGTCAGACACGGCAGCTCCGCGGCTTCCCCCTCTTCCTTCCTTTTCTCTCTCATTTCTCCTTTTTCTTCTCCATTCAAGTCCTAGCTTGCCTGGTGGCTCTGGGGACAGAGTGAACACGGGTGAGCAACTCCCTGGGTGAGTGTGAGCTCTTTCAGTGGAACTAGAATCTCCACATGTCTGATGGAATGTTAGAGATGCAGTAGGCTCTGCCCAGATAGTCTTGAGGTCAAATAAGTCTAAACAGAAACCCTCTCCCACCCCCCGTGTGGAAATTCACAAAATATGCTTCAAAGGCTCTGCGCAGTCCCGCAGCGATGACACTCATGTAACCAAGCTGGAACACTGATATGACACAGGACTCATTTTCCTTAGTGTGTGTATGTGTACATGTGTGTGCACATGTATGTGCGAGTATACATGGATGTATGTGGGCCTGTGGGCCAGAGGTTGACACTGGGTGTCTTCCTCAATCTCCCTCCACCTTAGTTTTTGAAATAGGTTCTCTCACTGAACCCGGAGCTTGCCCAGCAGGCCCAACAGAAATCCTCTGGTCTCTGCTTCCCCAGAGCTGGGGTTACAGGCCTTCTCTGTTATGCCTGGCTTTCCAGATGGGTGCTGGGGATTTGAACTCAGGTCCTCATGCTTGCACAGTGAACACTCTATTGACTGAGCGTCATCCTGGCCCCCAGGATTCACATTTTTGCCCAGCATCCTAGATGAACACTCCATGGAATCACTGCCATTGGGGAGCACTTTGGGGAACCAGACAACATCCAGTGATGTGGCCATCCCACCCTGTTCCACGCCTCTGTTACCACCAAGAGTTACTGAGGCAGCGCTGCTCTGGGTGACTGATGGCAGGAGCCTGTCCTCACCCAGACATGTAGGTGGGCTTTGAGAAATAAACAAGGTGGTGGAAAGAGACAGAAGCTTGCTGGGGCCGGCTACCTCTTGAGACTCTTGGCCATCATTGGTGGGAAGATCCGCTAACCATGGCTCAGTGTGGCCGTGCATGGTGGCTCCTGATCAGCTTTCTCTTGGCTTCATACCTTGGGGGTAGAAGATGCCGAGAAAAGGGTTCAAGGGCAAGTTCTATGTGTGGGATGTGAGCCCAGAAGGCACCAGAGGAGGCTGTGCCAGGGTCCAGGTAAGGGGGGTGAGGCTGTGGTATTCCCTGGCTGCAGGGGCTTGTTTCTCACTCACACCCAAGGAATGGCTGGCGACCCAGTGAACATAGTGGAGGAGAGAAGAGTCTGTCTGGGCAGCGTGGATGACCCTCTAGAGAGGGCAGTGGCAGTTAGCCCCCACTTTCCCTATCAGAGGCTGGTTCTGACATTCCCTCCATGTCTCTACCTGGCTGGCTTTGGTTTGAATTATTCTTTTATCTTTTCCTGGTGTTTTGAGTATGAACTAATGGTCCAGATGGCTGGCTCCTGGGGGGAGAAAAAAACTAACCTGTTCTCTTTTCTGAATCTTGGAGGAGTAAGGCTGGAAAGTAGCCAGGACCGGCCATCAGGGAGACCAATTATTCATTCCTTGACTTAGTCCTCAGTTGGTGACACATGTCACAAGTGTTTACTGCATCCTGGGGCCAAGTCTAAGTCAGGAGCTCAATAACAATGATGCACCTACAGGTCTCTATCCTCTGTGGGTGGCTGCTGCACAGGGCCTGGCCAGGCTCTAAGTTACTTTGTGTAGCACTTTGGATGAGAAACTTGAACTTGCAGGCTCTTTCTATGTTATTTTGGAAAGTTTATGTGAAAGTCCATGAGACAGGGCACAGGGACAGGCTGTGTCCTGCACAGTGCCTGGAAGACATGTCCTTCTCAGTTCTCAATGACTGTCATTATTTTCAAATGATGGCCTTGAGGGGGAAAGGGACACTGAGATCCCCAAGCTTGGTCCTGAAGCTGTAGACAGAAAGACCTGCAAGGGTGTCTGTGCACAGCGGGCCTGGGGGGTCATGTCACCAGGGGACCATCTCCCCCAGTCCTTATACCCTTCTGAAGGGCTCTTAGGACTTTGATGATCTTTCACACATAGGGAGACCCAGTTTCAAAATGACTGTGCAGCCAACTGGACAATTCTCAAATGATAGGAACCAGATTTGGCCTTGGGTCCTGTTGGCCCTTGGTTCTGTTTTTCTCTGCCTTACATCTCAGTTGAAAAACTAACTAAGGCCTTCCTTGGGAAGATGGGGGCTGCTCTCCCCATTTGAGCAAAATGGAGGAGTTCAGGGTTGGGTTCTACATCCTGGTCAGCATTGGGGCGCTGATGATGTATGCCAAGCCCCTGTAGACCCCTTCGATGTCACTACAGGCAGCCACTCATAAGAACCCAGAAATGTCCACATAGGTCAGACAGGAGCCCGAGGGCCTACCAGACTGCCTGCTGCCCCTTCTTTCAGAAACCTCATCACCAATCCCCTTCCCAACTTTGCCAGTTTCTTGAGGCTGGGCAGGTCACTCGCTGCAGGGGAAGTGTGGAGACTCCAGAGGGGCTGTGGGTGGTGAGGCACTGGATGAGGACAGGAGTCACCAGCACAAAGTCAGCTCCTGTTAGCTCACTTACTACCCCACTGAGGAAGAAGGGAGCCTCTTCCTGGGTAATGGTCTGTAGGGCTCTCTCTACTGCTGGTTCAGTTCCCTTGTTAACAAAGAGAGAGCTGGCTTCAGCCTCAGAGGTAACGTATCTAATTAGAATCTAATGGTCTGCTGGCTTCTGTATTGTACTTTTTTCTGCGTTCTCTTGTGACAGGCGATAACGGGTTCTCATCTAAGATAGAACACTAGCATTTCCTTTCACAATGTGTTTGTCTAAATGGAAGAGATAAGTGAACCTGCCTCAGAGAACTTCTGTCTGGGGTCACAGGAGTCTGATAGGTTTCCTAACAGTGATATTTGAAGGACAGATTTAGTGAAAAAGTGTTCTTCCACTCAGCGGCCGTCCATTGTTCAGCAGTTCTCTGAGTTGTTTTTCTCATCTGTAAGTAACAATGGCTGGGCAGCCTGTAGCACCCTGAGGTGAAGGCAGGGATGGAGCCTGCAGGAATAACCTCAGCTACTCCATGAGTGCCAGGCCAGTCTGGGCTATATAGTGAGACTCTGTCTAAACAGGGAAGCAAAAACTGCAAAAGATAATAGTGTTTTCTAAGACTGTTGTGAAAATTAAAAAATAACAGATAATGAATAGGGCTAAGGTGCCATATGTGGGAATCTTGCATAGATTGTCAAGCCTCCAAACTGGTGAGTTAAACAAAGATGCGATGTTCAATAAGACAAAGTCAGCGAGATTTAGCTACTCTCAGAACAACCTTTAGTGCTGCCTCCATCCTCATCACAATCACCACCTTCACCACCATCACCACCATCACCTCCATCATCACTACCATCACCCTCATCATCACCATCATCCTAACCTCCATCATCACCACCATCACCCTCATCATTATCACATCACCATCATCACCATCATCACCACAGTCACCACCACCATCACCTTCATCAGCATCATCATCACCACCATCACCCTCATCATCACCACCATCCTAACCTCCATCATCACCACCATCACCATCATCATTATGACATCACCATCCTCACCATCACTTTCATCATCATCATCACTACACCGTTACCACCATCATCACTTGTGTTATCGTTTTTGAATAGCCTCGTTACTTCAGGGGTCTTACTTTCAATGTCTGTAAAATGGGCCTGATAATGTGATGCTTGTGGTGACCAGCACTGAGCAGCGGTTGCACAGGAACACCTTGGGAAGCAGCAACTACACATGAGCCCCCCTGCGCCGTGTCGCTTTCAAGTCTCAGGTAGAACCTTTCCCCCAGAATTCTAGTCTGCTCTGAGGCCAATTCTTCAGATGTCTTCCAAGCCCGGTGGACTCTCAGAATCAGCTTGGGCTGGAGTGCGGGTCTCTGAGGGCAGCTGTGCTTGTTTCAGAGAAATGCGTTTATGAGAGGGTGGGGAGGGCATTTGGGGGGCAGTGCTGTGATTTAATAAATCATTTGCTTTTATTTGGATCGCAGCATCCACTGTAGGAAGTTGGGGAAACAGGACATCTCCTTACCCAGCTGTGCTTACTGTCTAACCACATTCCCGGTGGTCTTGTTGGAATGGAGAGAATTCCGAAGCCATCCTTTGGGATGGTTTGTCATCCGCTTTGCACTTCTCCCCCATCTGTAAGCACTGTTTGTGCTCATGCTGTGCAGAGTCCGTGTTTTAAATGGCCTCTCACTGCTCCTCAGTGTGGATCCCCTCTGTATTGTGTGTCTCTCACTTCACTACTCTCCTCCTCCTCCCCATGGTACTCCAGCCACAGTGGTTGTCTCCGTGCCTCTCTGACATACCACACTCATTTCTTCCTCAGGGCCTTTGCACGGCCCCCTCACCTATTAGTTCTCTGAGCAGTCAGCTCCTCCATGGCCACAGCCCCATAGTCATATCTTCCCACAGCCCCTCTGACCAGCACAGGGGGCTAGCAGAGCAGAGCCTCTGTCTCTGTCCTTCATCGTGGTTTAATTTCTCCTTGTGCTGGGCATGGTGCCTATTTTATTTCCTTAAGTTACCTCATTTATCTGTTCATCCACTTACTTCTTGTCTAACTCCCTTACTGGACTGTAAGTTGCACAAGGCGGCCACCCTATGTGACTCAACACCACTGGGTTTCCTGTGGTTAATGTAGTGTGTATCACATCACAGGGGCTCAGTAAATGCAGGCTGATTACACAGGTGGCTGACTATAGCTTTGTGGCTGGGCAACTGGATGAGTAGTTGGGTGACTGTCCACTTACTTCTTGTCTAACTCCCTTACTGGACTGTAAGTTGCACAAGGCAGCCACCCTATGTGACTCAACACCACTGGGTTTCCTGTGGTTAATGTAGTGTGTATCACATCACAGGGGCTCAGTAAATGCAGGCTGATTACACAGGTGGCTGACTATAGCTTTGTGGCTGGGCAACTGGATGAGTAGTTGGGTGACTGGCGGGTATGTGAGGGCAGAGGGTAGTGGATTGGTGAGAGGACAGATAAACAGACACATGGATGGACACAGCCTACTTCTATTCCTGAACCCCTATTGAGGGGGGTCCTCATACATATTTTAATGACTTTGAAAAGGTAAAATGGGTGTGAGTATGCTATCCCTCATCCTGTCCACAGTGGGCCGGAAGCAGTTCATGCGGTTTGAGTGGGCCAACCGTGCAGCCGAGGTCCTGGGCTGTGACTACGAGGAGCTGAATACGGCCACCTTCAAGCACCACCTGCGGCAGATCATCCAGCAGATGACGGCGGGGCCCAAGCGGCGGGGCCTGAAGGATGAGGACACGGGCTCAGGTAGCAAGCCTGTGTAGCTACACTCTGGGTGCCTGGCTCTGTGCTGGGGTGGCACGGTGGCCGTCCCTGTGTTGCTTTCCCTTTTCCTCATGTTCATCAAGCCTTCTTTGGAGACCTGTCGCGTGCACCTGTACCAGGCACAGGGGTCGCCAGTGTGGGTGGAAAGGGACATGGCTCCTACCTGCCTGGTGCTTATGGCCAAATAGCTTGCTCTGCTGGTTGGGGTGTGGGTTTCAGCCACCACATACTGTTTGCAGTGACCGATGAGAACCTTTGAGGTGGCTTAAACAGGAAGGGCAACGTCTGACTTGTTCTTTGCCAACCTCAGCTTGAAGGTTGAGGAGGGAACAGGAGAAGGGAGGCTCCACTGGGAACCTATAGAAAGGATCAGTTGAGGGGCTGGGGAGACGGCTCAGTGCCTGCTGTGCAAGTGTGAGGACCTGAGTTCGGGTCCCAGTTCCCACATTCAAGCCAGGTATGGCAGTGCACGGCTGCTATCCCAGTGCTTAGAGAGTGGCGATTGGAGGACGGGATCCTCAGTGCCAGTCTAGCTGAACCGGTGAGCCCCAGGCCTCAAAAACTAAAGTGGAGGACAAAGAAGACACCTCTGGCCTCCACATGCATGTGCACACATGTACACACCCACATGAGCATGTAGGTACACCACACACATATACAACAGCACACAAAAGAAGTCACCAGGCGAGAGGGGACACTGCCGGAGCAGTGACCGAGTGGTGAAAGAAATAGGAGGAAGCCAGATGCTGGATCTGGGTACAGAGCGAGGAGACACCATGAGCCCTTGGAAAGCAGAGGGACTAGATGCCATCTAGAACAGGAATAGGGTTAGCTGCAGGAATAGGGTTCAGGTTTCACTGGTGAGGGGGTGGTGGCAGGATTCAGCTCTGTGTCATGAGGGTAGGATCCCTAGAGTCCCCAGCTGTGGCTCCGTTGGCCAGACACCCTTGCTGCAGAAGATTGGGGTGAGCAGAGCCCTGGAGGTGTCTGAGAACTCTCTGTGCTCTGTCAGACAGGAGGGCTTGGGATGAGGGGAAGGGCTGCTTTGAAGTGCACCTTGGGGACACAGTCCCTGGAGCTGCAGTCTGCTGTCACTCAGATCCCACAGACTTTTTTGTTTCCCTCCAGGTCTGTGCCTGGGACAAGCTCAGCTGTCCTCATCCATCCTTTCTAACACATATATACACACACATGCACACGCCTGACCAGCATGCACAGACACATACTACATACATGTACCTCTATGCATACACAGACAGCATGCACACACGGACATGTGTACTACATATATGCAAAGACACGTGCAAAGAACACACACAAAACAGACACACATGCCCACCATTTCCTGAGTCTGTGTAGACACCTCCAGCCAAGGTCTCAAGGGTGGTCATTAAAGAGACAGGGACCTACAGGACTAGGGTGATGCTGGAAGGTTCTGGGTTGCCTAGCAACAGCCCAGAGTCTGGGTGGAGCCAAGGGAAGGATGGGGAGTGTTTGGGGGGCTGCGGCAGGCGGGCAGGATGTCTAGAATACACAAGCAGAGATATTCATGTAGATTCTAGAGTTTGCAGACCAGCAGGTGGATTCTAATTCTGTGAATGGAGCAGGGTTGAAGGTTGGGGCTGTGACTGGCCTGTTTCTTGTACCATTTTCTTCCTCGCGGCCTCATGGAGGGTGGCTGCTTTAATGGATTGCATTCATGCCGGTGTGTGTCCAATCAAATCTTGCCGATTGTAAGAGTTTGCTAAGCCTCTCTACTCCTCTGACGCTGGAGAGAGGCCGGAGGGGTCTTAGACGTCTACACCTGGGTTTTGAGGGCCTCTGCTCTGGTGGGCCCACTGATCTCACCCATTCATGCTGTGGGCTGTGCAAATGGTCTCCAAAGTGATTCTTCCCAAGTCAACCAACGACTGGAAGAGTCTATGTAGTTGATATCTTTGTTACTCAGAATATTTCCTCCAAATAAAAGCCTCGGGGTGAAGTGATTGAGTCCCAGTGTATGAACGTGAGCTTGTTTCTGACATAACTTCATCCAGTTTCCCTCCAGAGAAGTGCAAGTCACAAACATGGACTATACTTCTACCTTGAACCCAGTGCTAGGGATTTAAAGCCCTGACTTCAGAAATGGTCCCTCACTTCAAGGCCCTCCCAGCTTCAGAGGTTTCAAAAAAATGACCACATAAGAATAGGCTATAGTTGGAGCTAGAAACCCAATATAGATCTGGGAATCAGCCTAAAGGTAAGAAGAGTAGTCAGGGAGGGCTTCCCTAGGGAGGTGACTGTGCCAGTCAACTTTCTGTACTGTAACAAAATACCAGCGATAATCAAATTCAAAAGAAGAAAGGTTTATTTGGGCTTGCTGTTCAGAGGTTTCAGTGATGGGCTGGCCTGTTGCTTCCAGGTAGTGGAGTGGCAGCACCCTTTGATGAAGAAGCCACTTACCTCATGGCATAGGGAAAGAGAGAGTGGAATCAAAAGGCCAGGGTCCATGGCTCAGGGCCACACTCCCAGTGACTAATACCTCCCATTAGGCTCCATGTGTTAGAAAGGTTCTACTACTTCCTGGTAGCGTCAAGCTGAGGTGGGGCCAGCCTAGGGGACACCATGGGGTCCCCAAGATGCTTGTAGCCTGTGCTAAGACCATTATCTGAGCTCCTGGTTGGGGGAAGGGATTTCTAACTCCTGTGGCCCCTGCTGCTCTATAGCGACACCTCTGTCCTGGACAAGGTCACACTCCTGGAATACTGACCCATTGCTGTCTCTCCTCTCCAGGGCTCAAGATGACAGGCGTGGAGTGTGTGGAAGGGATGGCCTCTGGCCTGTACCAAGAACTTTTTGCTGCCCTGGTCTCACTCATCAACAGGTAATACATGGTCATTTTTAGACACAGCCAGGGCCTCCCTCGGCTGCTCAAGGGGCTCAAACCAGGGCATTAAGCAGACTGAAGTGTTTGAGCAAGCGAGAGACTTTGAAGGTAGATGGATCTGGGTTCAGATCCCACCTGGCTGTCCACTGGCTGTGTGATGTTGGCAAATCCATTATGTCTCTGATCTCCCTTTTTCCCTCTGTGACATGGCTCTTTCACCAGTGTCACTGGGAGATTAAAAGAAATGAATAAAGCATTGAAGTAACTTTCAAACAGCAAAACTACCAACAATGGGGTGGGGGGATGGCTCAGTAGGCAAAGTGGGGCCACGTAAGCATGGGGACTTGGGTTCAGATCCCTAGCACCCATGTAAAAAGTCAAGCATGGTAACACGGCACACATCTGTAATCCAGGTGCTGGAGGGGTGGAGATACACAGATCCCTGAAGTTCACTGGCTATCTACTCTAGCCATTCAGTGAGCTGCAGACTTAGTGAGAGACTCTGCCTTTAAAAGTGGGGGGGGGGGCGGCTGGCCAAGGTGGCAGAGGCAGGTGGGTTTCTGTGAGTTCAAAGCTAGCCACCAGCCTGGTCTACATGGTGAGGCCCTATCTCAAAAAAAAAAAAAAAGTGTAAGGGGAAGAGCAATAGACAAAGAAACCTGACATGAACCTCTGGCCTCCACATGTATGTGCACACATATGTGCATACATGTCCACACACAAATACCATCATACCAACAATACAATAAACGCTAATGATTTAGGGGCACCTGCTAAGGGCCAGGGGCTGCCCTAATGATGCAATCTGCCTTGTGTCATTACTGCTCACAGCGGCCCAGTACACAGAGAAGAGTCTGATGAGGGGAAATGGGAGCTGGCTCCATGCTGGCCTCCCTCTTGTGTCTTCCAGCATGCTGTCTTTGTCATTTAATTTTCTAAGTTTTCCTACTGGGGGTAGGAGCAAGGACAGAAAGGCAGGTGGCCAGGGTATGACTGTGCAGGGTGTGTGCTGTGCAGTGGGCTGCAGGAGTTGGCTCCAACCCATGTTCCCTGCTCTGAGCCCGGCCTCACCTGGCCTCTTCAGAAGCCCTTTGAGCAGCTCAACATGGCTCATGGGGAAAGAGGCTAGGGTGGGCATGTGACAAGCACTTCCCTGCTTCCCCAGACTGAGCAGCATAATTAGGCTACTGAAGTCTTGTTAGAGGATGAGCCTGCTGCGTAGCAACCGAGTAGCCAGTATCTTCACCATCAGGACTGTAGAATCAACTACCTCTATCGCTGTCTGAATAATTACCATCAGAGATGCAGGCGCTTATCTTGAAACTCGTGTGCTTAGAGGGAACCCATGTGCTTAGAGAAGGGAGGACTGGCAGCCAAGAGTGAATGAAGTGTGGTGGCGGGGGTGGGGGTGGGGTGGGGTGCCTCTTCCAGCCATGGCTGCTCCACTAGTTAGATTCTCCCAGCCCACATCTCTGGAACAGATGCTTTGATGATAACCTAGGCTGCTGGAACAGTTAGAGCCCCAGTGGGTGCCTACATCCCTGGCACCTGAGACTTTACCCTCTCCAGGCATGTCGCTATGGTAGCAGCTCCTCTTGACCTGGCTGTCAACACAAAAGAATAACTCTCACCTCAAAGGGGATAAGAGACGGTTTGTTCTGGAGCCAAATATGAGTGACCATGGCCCGGGAACACAGAGTCAGGTTACCCCAAATTCCACATTCCAGTGTGGTAACAGTTACATTTTATAGTAACAGAACAAAGAAAAATCATAAATCAAGAGACTTTTCAAATACATTGGTGGATACATTCAGTAGCAGGTCATAGCAAAACAGGGGCAGGGACTTCTACTATAGGTCTCAGATGAGATCTGATGACATTCTTAGCTTTTAAAAAATATCTATTTATTTTTATTTTATGTGTATGATTGTATTGCCTGCACGCACATGAGTGCACCTGTGTCATGCAATGCCATGAAGGTCAGAAGAGGGCTTCGGATTCCCCTGGAACTGGAGTTAAGGATGGCTCGTGGCCACCGTGTGGGTGCTGGGAATCGAACCCGGATCCTCTGCAAGAGCAGTCAGTGCTCTTAACCACTGAGCTATCTCTCCAGCTCTGACATGCTTAGCTTTTTGATTGGTGAGATCTGGTGATCTGCTAAGCTATAAATTTTATTGGTTACAAGAATGTTAATTCAGGAACAGAAATAAGCAAGGTATGGCGATTTATGGGGTTAAAGATGTCCCCAGATGATTTGTGAATAGCCTCTGGATCTGCAACATTCCAGACTCTCCACAATCTCCAGAGTGCTAATCAGGAACTTCAGGAACTTTCAGGAACTTCAGGCCAAGATGCAGGAGTTCTTTCTGGGAACTTTTTTTCATATGGCTTTATTGATGGAAAATCTTGGCAAGTGGAGAAGTGAGATTTGAACTGTGCACTCCAGATCTGACGGGGGCTGCTTCTGAGGATGAGGGGAGCTGAGGACGTTCGCTGAGCAGCAGTCACACAGCAGGCTGCACCGTCACAGCAATGGGTGGCATGGGTGTGCTGTCGTGCTCCACTCTCCCAGAAGCCTTTGGAGCTAACGTCCACCATTAACCGTTTCAGTGCTTAGCATCTCAGAGATGGGGCAGGTCTGCTGTGAGCACCTCCACTGCAGAACGGGATGGCAGCCCATGAGGCTCAAAGCCTTTCCACTTCCGCATGAGACAGCTCCCATCTCTTCACCCTGGCAGATGCATCAAAAGTGTCCAGGAAGCTGATTGCTTGAAAGAATCCTGTATACCAGACCCATGTGCAAAATGGTTTCTCAACTTCAATGTACCCCAGAAAGAGAGGGACGTTCCCCTGCTGACTGGTAGTCAGCTTGCTGGGTGGCCTTCTGACAGCTACACTCCACTCTGTGCCCTCTGGAGAAGTCTGAGAACTGAAAACTGGCTGTGTTTCTGAGCCACGGGAGATACTTTGTTACCATTAAACTGCAGCCAGGGATCAGCCAGGGATTAGCCAGGAAAACAGTGCCTAGAGAGGTCAAGAAGCTTGCCTGGGGCCACACAGCCTGTAAATAGGAACTGGGATTTGAAATCAGATCTGCAGAATCTCCAGACCCACCTAGCGTGCTGCCTCAGTTTCTCCATCACTGCTGTGGGGGAGGCTTGAGGCTTGAACCAGCAGACTTTTAGATTCCATGTCAGCTCAAGGCCTTTCTCTTCTCTCCCTAGATCTTTCTCCTCCCATCATCTGTCTATGGCCTCCATCATGGTGGTTGACTCTCCAGGCTTTCAAAATCCCCGGCATCAGGGCAAGGACCGGGCAGCCACCTTTGAGGAGCTGTGCCGCAATTATGCTCATGAGCGCTTACAGCTGCTCTTCTACCACAGGACCTTTGTCTCGACTCTGGAGCGATACAAAGAGGTAAGTGTTAGCTGGAGCGATGCTTCCTAGGCCTGCACCCAGGCGTCAGGGCAGACATCAAGGCTGAAGATTGCCCCAAGTGGCCTGCTTCATTCACAGAGCGAGCCTGATTCCATTTCTGGCTTTCCTGGCATCTGCCCCTGGCTGTCTCTAGACCCTGCTTACTGCCTCCTGCAGTTTAGAACCCCCTTAGGAGCTGAGCTCCCCCCACCTCATTCCTGCTGCTTCTCCTCTCCCCCAGCACCAAGACCAGGGTTCTCTGCCTCCTCCTCTCCACCAGGAAGGGCCGGCCCCTCAGGAGCCACTGCTGAGGCAGACACAAGACTGAATGCCCTTTAATGAGCAAGGCAGCTGTTTCAAACAGTTCCAGGTGTAGGCATCAGGCTATCCCCCTTCTGTGAGGATTTCCAGAAACGATGTACACTGGTATTAAAAAAAAAAAAAGTCACTGGTCAGGTGGTGCACACTGTTAATCCCAGCACTAGGAAGGCAGAGGCAGGCGATCTCTGTGAGTTCAAGGCCAGATAGTAAGACTATCTCAAAAAGCAAAGCAAGCCAGATGTGGTGGTGCACACCTTTAGTCCCAGCACTTGGGAGGCAGAGGCAGGAGGATCTCTGTGAGTTCAAGGCCAGCCAGGGCTACATAGTAAGACTGTCTCAAAAAGCAAAGCAAGCCAGGTGTGGTGGTGCATGCCTTTAGTCCCAGCATTTGGGAGGCAGAGGCAAGCGGATCTCTGTGAGTTCAAGGCCAGCCTGGTCTACATAGTGAGTTCAGGTCAGCTGGGACTACAGGGAGACCCTGTCTCAAAAAAAAAAAAAAAAAAAAAAACAAAAAACCCCCACAAAAAACAAACAAAACAAAACAAAAATTCAGTACCTCACACATCTTGATATTTTTACCAACAACCTTGAGATTAGCTCCCTATGAAGAACAGAAGTTATTTCTCATGATCCTGGAGGCAGGCATTTCAAAGCGAGGCCAGGTTTGACTGACGGGTGAGGGCTGCTCTCTGTTTCCAAGATGGTGCCTTCTGCTACATCTCGAGCAGAGCCGTCATGCCCTCCCATGTCCCTGTCTGGATTGTGGACGGGCCAGAGAGCCAGGTGTCCCCGAAGGCTCCACTGTAAGCCTTCCCAGCCCAGTCACCTTTGGAAGGCTCTCCTTAGAAACCCTGTGCTGGCATCAGAGGCGACAGTCTCAAAACTGCAGCACAGAAGGACACACACACCATAAGTGGGCAGCCCAGAGAATTTATCTATGGGAATGTGCTGTGTGTCCACCTCGAAGCTCCTTCCTCCTCCTATGAGGCCAGTGTGTGGGATCGAAGAAGCACTCAGGACGAGGTGGGGGTGATGGCCATTTTGCTGTTCATGGGGTGACAGGCACTGAAGTTATAGTCGTTTTATTGCTTGGAGCCCAGACAGCAATAAAAATAGCAGTGTCACATGGATCAGTTGCCAAAGAATAATTATGGGTTAGAGGGTGAGACTCTAAATCTGGCACTTGGTTGTGTGGCTTTAGGAAAGCCGCTCACCATCGCTGAGCCCCAAACTCATCACACACGGGAAGCTGAGATAATAGCACTCCTGTATCCTGTATCTGACACAGCATACCTGGAGAACAAACCACCCTGAAGCCAGTGGCTCCTCTGGTCTGGTATGGCTCTGGGCCTGTGGTCACATGTAGGTCAGGATCTACAGACCTTAACTGGGCTCTCTCATATGCCCAGGGTGTCAGTATGAACTGACCAAGGCAGGCCTTGGCTGGGAGGGCCTTACCTCTTCTCTTGAATAGACAGGCCCATACCTGTCTCATGGTGCTGGGCAGAGTCCGAAGGCTGCTAGGGGGAGTGCAGGCACCTTCACCCTTGACTACAGCTGACCTGGGGTCCCTCACACCTACTGGATTTGTCACTGTGAGTCTCAGGTTGAGTCCTGACTTCAGCAGGGGAGGGCAGGGCCACACTTCTTGGAGACCTGATGACAGTCTGCAAAAGAGCAGGCTAGCGAGAGAGCTGGGGTCAGCTTAAATGTTACCATGCTCCTTACAGGGGCTGAGCCTTGAAGGAACAGAACAGACAGTTTCTAGGCTCTCTAGAAATTCAGTGTGTGGGTGCAACTGTCACATCTCCCCAATCTTCCTTTCTTATCAAATAATATGGTCATTTTTGTTGGGGGTGACGCAGCACCTGGGAGGCTGAGGCAGAAAGATCTCGAGTTCCAGGCCAACCAGGGCTATAGCGAGACCCTGTCTCAAAAAAAAAAAAAAAAAAAAAAAAAAAAAAAAAAAGAGAGATGACTCAGTTACTAAATTGTTTGCTATGAAAACAAGAGGACCCAAGTTTGAATCATCAGTTCCATTCTTTATTTAAGAGCTAGAAATTGCATCGAACTCTAAAGAAACAGAAATTCAATGTCCTGCTCCCCCTCCCCAGATGCCTGGCTGCCCTGCTCTGAGCTAGAACAACCGCTCCCCATCTGCCGCTTGCCCCACGGTTTCCCACCCGCTGTGCACAGGACTTTGGTTATAGTTCTCACTCCACTCCCACATTGTAGTTGTGTGCATTTCACTAGTTGTGTCTGACTGTATGCTGACTCTCCTTGAGACACCTGCGTGATTTCTAGGTATGAGGTTCTATAAATGGCACCACACAGGGTTATCATTATACCCAGCATTGTCTGAGCACTTGGGCTTATTTCCTGTGGCAGGTGTTACTATAAATAGTTTCTGCTTATGCTCCCTGCCCCCCGCCCAGAACACTCAGCCCAGTACCAAATACCCAGCCCAACGAGTACTCAGCCCAGCACCAAACACTCAGCCCAACAATGAGTACTCAACACAGCACTTAGTACTCACGTCAACAATGAGTACTCAGCCCAGCACTGAACACTCAGCCCAGCACTTAGTAGGTGCTCAGCAAATATTTTTATATTTTTAGGTTTTTATTTTTAATTTTTTTGAGACAGGGTTTCCCGTGTAGCCTCAGGTGGCCTGGATCTCACTATATAAACCAGCCTGGCCTCTATCTCACAGAGATCCACCTGCCTCTGCCTCCTGGGGTGCTGGGATTAAAGGTGTGCACCACCATGCCCAGCTTAGCAAATATTTTTAAAGTTTGCACGGAATTTCCAGTTTCTGATAAAGTGCACAAGGATTGTGAAGGACCTTGCTTGAAGAGCAGTATCAATGTGTTGTTGAAATATTGGTCCACAGTATTTCTTCTCAAGTGTAGCTCAAGAAGCCATAAAAATAAGCAACTCTGTTATAAACCTAGCAAGCAACTTGAACAATTACTTCTGCAAAGAGGATAAACCCCTGGTCCTGAGGAGACAAAAAGAGGCCGGACCTCAGGGGTCACGAGGGAAATGCACACAGCACCACAGTGAGACTCACCTCACACCCATTTGAATGACGACTGTCACAACACAACACAACAAAGGCAGACACAGTAAACAGTGTCGACAAGGACATGGGATGGTGGGAACAGTCAGCGGAGCCACTGTGTAGAACAGGATGCTGTTCCTCAGAACACTGAAATGAAAATCATCAGGTAGCAAGTCCCCTTGGGAGTGCACACCCTGAGAATGCAAAGCACGGTTCTGTAGAGCCATTCAAAGCCACATTCCCAGAAGCACTGTTCACAGCAGATGGAAGGTTTAGTCTTCCGGGTGTCTGTCCATGATGAAAAGTCAAGCAAACCCAGCCATTCTGGAAGGAAGTCCATTCTGATGCTTGCTATAAGGAGGATGACTGGGTGACACCAGCCAGTCACAGAAGTTCTGTGTGATCCTGCTTATGTGAGAGACTTAGAGCCATTAGTCACAGAGCCTCAAGGTAGGACTGTAAGCAGGACTGGGTGAGCGGGAAGATGGGAGCTGGGCAGTGTACACTGTCGTTACTCTTGAGGTGGAAAAGCTGAGCACACTCTGTGCAGCAAAACCTTACGCCAAACTGTGTTGATATGTACAATTAATAGGTGTTAATTTTGTTTGTTTGCTTGTTTTGTGAGACAGGGTCTCCCGGTAGCCCCAGCTGGCCTGGAACTTGCTATGTAGACCAAGTTGGCCTCAGTCTCACCGAGAACTGCCTTCCTCTGCCTCATGAGTCCTGGGATTAAGCATCACCATGTCCGACAATAGGTGTTATTTTAAATAGCTCTGGAGGATGGCGGTGGTGGTTGCACAACATCCTGGAAGTCATTGATGCCACCGAGCTACACTTAGAAATGGTTAAAGCTGCAAGGTTTATGCTGTGTGCATTTTTTTACCACAGTTTCAGAAAATAACTTTTGAAAGAATGACTTAACAGTGATGAAAGTCTTCACTTCTTTCTCTGCCCCCCTCAGCTCTGGGAGGGAACTGACTTTTACATCCTATGATTTTTCAGGAAGGGGTTCCGGTACACTTTGACCTCCCAGAGTCCTCCCCAGCAACTACAGTGGCTGTCGTGGATCAGAACCCCTCACAGGTAATGAGGGACCAGGGACCTGGGGCTCTCAGATATGAAACCAGCACACGGAAGGCTCCAAACTGCTAACTCTCCAAGCTCTCTGCACATGGAATCCCCCAGAATTGTTAGAGACACTGGCACTGGGGTCCCTGCCTTGATCCTACTCTGACCCCTGTGGGTGCAGCCCAGCAACTGGAGATAGAGATGTCCTGGGTCTCAGCTTTATGCTGCAGTGACAGCTTAGAACAGAGTCACACTGGGAGCCTGGGATCCCTGTCTGCTCCTGCTCACACCGGGCTGCACTGCCCTTGTAAAGTCCCCTCCTCCATAACCCCTTGGGGAGGCTGCCATGCTGAGTCTCCCGTGGAAGATTCTAGCTGTTTTCATCACATAGCTTCCTCCCCTGTCACTGTGTTTGGAAAGGTCAAGCTTAAAGAAAACCCAACCACATGGATTAGGAAGAGTGGGATAGTCCCAAGGCCACTGGGGTCAAAGCTACCCTAGTGCACAAAGCCATAGTGAAGGCCTGGGGTCCCTGGGGCCAACTTTGCCTCTGGGCTTACCAAGTGACCCTGGCTGTGTCCCTTGCCTTCTGCAGGGGTGTGGACATGTCATTCCCAGGCAGGACACTCAGTTTAGCACTCACAACTCCAAGTTCCAGGAAGCCTGGGTCCCAGATGCTGACAGGGAGGCAGGGGCTGGCTGGTTGTCCCATAATTACTCAACTAGACTTTAGGTTGTCAACTTGAAACTCACCAGGCCTCCCTCAGTTGTCTATAAGCAAAATTACAAATTTCCTAGAGGGTTGCCATGGCTAGCGACTGGTTTTAAAAGTCCACATCTTCCTGGAAATAAGTTCATGTTCTCTAGAATATTCTTAGTGTGGTTGTCTCTTTAAAGTTACTCTGCAGGATCTTAATGTAATAAATTCTAAGACTTCTAAGAGGGTGTGGTGTGGCTGGCTGTGCACAGGAACTGGTTCCCTGCATCTGGGAAGGAATCACAGCAGGCTTCCCAGTATTAAACCCTCACCACAGCCCACTGGGAAGGTATTTCCAGTCTCCATTTTACACTGATAGAAGGGAGGCTCAGAGAGCTGCAGTGAGTTACCAGGGTCACACAGGAAGCAAAGATGGAAGAGAATTTGAACTCCTGGCTGTTGTTAGTTTTGTGGCTTTGGCATTGGGGCATGGGGGTGAATGGGAACCCGGGTTCAGACAGGTAGCTAGTGCGGAGGGCTGGGACCTGCTCCTCTGCCTCTTGTCGGTGGGAAGAGAGGCCCAGCACTGGTCTCTGTAAGGATCAGGGTCTCTCAGCTCACAGTGTTTCCTACCAGGTCCCCCTGCCAGCTAGAGGAGAAGGATCCGAGGGTGCTGGGGGCCTTTTCTGGGTCCTGGATGAGGAAGTCCGGGTGGAGGGCTCCAGTGACAGTGTGGTGCTCGAGCGGCTGCGTGCAACCTTTGAAATGAAGACAGCTAGGGCCAAAGGTAAGGGAACCAGGGTGAGGGGAAGGATGGGTAGAGGCTGAGCCCAGTCTGAGGGGGCAGTCTGTCCATACCAGCTAGGAAAGGCCTGAAGGCCTGCATGGGAGCTGTGAGAGCAGAGGGGTATGCACACATGCCTACCATGTTTCCCTTAGGTAAGTGCATTCAATTGTGTACACAGCAAAGGCAGTGGCAGCTACTGTGCCCTGAGTACTACTGGGTGCTGTGTGCTTGGTACTGTGCACTGGGTACTATGCATTGGGTATTGTGTGCTGGGTACTGTTCATTGGATACTATGTAGTGAGTACTATGTACTGTATACTGTGTGTTGGGTACTATGCATTGGATACTGTGCACTGGGTGCTATGCACTGTGTGCTCTGTGCTAGGTGTTGTTCATTGCATACTGTGTTTTGGGTGCTGTGGACTGGGTATTATATACTGGGGACTGTGTGTTGGGTATGGCTCTACTTAGTATGAGCCAATCCAATGTGGCCTGTGTCCTTCAGGAGGAAGTGAAGGGACAAGTTCACAGACAAATACATACATGTACCATAAATCCCAGACAGGGCCTGATGGTCTGTGTCAGGCAGAGATAATTTCTCTGGTGGTGCTTATAATTGTAGTGTAGGACAGGGTGGAGATGCTGGCTGGGTTAGACTACTGGGAGGGCAGGTTGTGGGTCACACACAGACTTTGTTGTTAATCCTGAAGCAACCGGAAGCCAGGAAGGGACCTGGGCAGGTGAGCGAAGATCAGAGTCATCTCCTGGAGGTTCCAGTAGGCTGCTGCATGGAGCTGTGGCAAGAGGGCAGCCCTCCAAGCATGAGGGAAACTGGCCTAGCCTAGGGGTGACCCAGGGGACTGCACAGCCGGATTGGTGAGGGTGGAAGTGGGAAGGGAAACGGAGACATCAAGCTGGCCTTCAGCACCTACCAGGCCCAAGTTCAAGTCCAGCTCTCCCCGTTCTCTGTGACACTCAGGGAAGCTCTGAGTTCCTGTGCTTGAGGAATGAGCATGGGAACCACAGGCACTCCCTGTGGAGTCTCCACTGTGCTACATCACCTGTGAGGTCACTGAGGAGCAAGGAGGGGTGCAGAGGGGCTGGCACGACATCCTGGAAGGGGTGTCTACACACAGGGCAGGGGTCTCCCAGATGCAGGTGCATCCTCGGTGGATTCTGTAGCACATTCTGAGGAGTGAGATGAGGACACAGAACTGCAGAGCCATGGTGATGCTGGTCCCCAGCCACCTGGGGGAAGAGGAACAGGGGCAGATCGAAGTAGGCTTTTCTGCCTTGCAAACTTGTGCTCCTCAGGCACCTAAGAAGGCAAATACACTTGGAGGTTTTACCAGTCTCAGCTGGCTTTGGAGACTCACAATGCCACTCAGTAAATATTTGTGGAACACCTCATGTGTGTGAATTGAGCAGCCTGAGGACAAGTCAGAGAATAAAATCAACAGCTTCACCTCCAGGGGATGACTAGCATGTTAATCAAGGAGATAAGATCAAGACTGACAATCTGTAGGAAGGAGGGTGGGCATGCTGGCCTGGGCAAGGGCAGAAGGATGGGGGGTCAACAGAGAACATGTTCAAGAGCTTTGCTTGACACAGCCCAAGATCAAGGAGCCAAGGCATGACAAGTGACCCACACAGGAGACTGAGGAAGCATAGCTGGGGACTATGAAAAGTCAGGAGGATGTGGAACCCCGAAGCCACAGGGAGAGATTCACCCTGCTCAGTGCTGCTTAGTGGTCACAGGAAGTGCAGGCTGAGGAGTGACCTTGACTTGGGATGCGGAGGTCGCAGAGACTCAGACAAGGACAATCTTGGTGGGGAGTCAGACGACCATCTCCAAGGGGGTTGGCATATGAGAATTGGGAAGGGCTGTTACCTCTGATCCAGCCTGGGGAGACCAGCATGTGAGCAGTCAAGGGTGACAAACCTGGGGAAGTGAGCCTGTGCTGACCACCCACGATGATCTGCTTAGGTTTCCAAATCAGGCATCTATGGCTCATAGCAGCTTGGGGTTTTCTGAATATCTCTCCTTGTAGCAAAGTTGGGAGCTCTCTGACAGGCAGGTACAGTACCTGTAGTCCATGGTGTTTTGTGTGTGTGTGTATGGTGGGGGGGGTCATAAGAATGTGTTAACCTCTGTTAAAAGCAGAAGAAAAATTTAGGTCGAATACAATGTTTATATATACACACATATACAGATGGCATAGTATTAATAACATTGATCTATAGTCCATACACTATTAGGTCATAAACCAGGATTACACATACATACGCACATGTGCACACCTTCACACATGAGCACACATATGAACATACATGCACACATGCATACACAGGCAGGCACACATGCACACACACATCTTTTGGAGGAAGGAGCTGTTGTAGTTTGCTTTCTGTTGCTGTGGTAAAACAATGACTAACAGCAACTTAGCAAGGAAAGGGTCTATTTGGCTTTTACTTCTAGGTCACAAAACCCATGGTTGAGGGAAGTCAGTGTAGGAGTTCAAACCGGAATCTGGAGGCAGGAAGTGCAGAGGAATGCTGCTCGCTGCCTTGCTCTCTGCCTTCCCCCCGGCTCATGCTCAGCTAGCTTTCTTATACAGCCTGGGTGCCTGCATAGGGATGGTGCCACCCACAGTGGACGAGGCCCACCCATATTAATCAAGATAATCCCTCACAGACATGGCCTCAAGCCAATGGAACTGAGAAAATTCTCCCAAGATTCCCTCTTCCCAGGTGATTCAAGTTGTATCAAATTACAATAAAAACTAACCATGACAGGGGCATGTGAAAGCAAAAAGTGCCTATTGTCTAGGAACGAGTCCCTGAGCATCTCTGGCATGGAGGGAGCCTGACATTTGATGTGGCCCTAGCAGTGACTGACCCTCCTTTTTCCACACTCTGGTTAAGGAGGACACAGGGCGGGTGGAAACCCATAGTCTAAGTCAGACCTGGTGAGCCTCACTGTACCCTACCTAAGGCCAGGGGTCCAGGGCCTTGTAGGGGCCTGGTGATTTCCTGGATCCCGTAAACAGCTTCACTACAAAAGCCAGGCAGACTCATATACCTTCTCCGGGTGGAGAAAATGGCCTGTAGTTTGGGTGTGATTTGTCCCCTTCAAAATTCCCCAGCAGTTTAATCTCCATAGTTTCATTAAAATGGAATAACACACAATTATACTGACCTGGTCTTGGCTGCTCCTCAAACATACCCAGCATAGCTCAACCTCAGGGACTGTGCCTTGGCAATTCCCTCTGCCTGGTGTGCTCTTCCACCACATTCTAGCACAGTGAATTTCCTCATGTCCTTGGAGACTTGGGGGTCTCCCTGAGCACCTTGTGTAAAATGACCTCCTTCCCCCATTATCTACACTGTCACCTCCCACATCTTTACTCTTATCTACCATCTGACATCACACACCTTTTCCTCAGCTACGTCGATTCAGGGAAAGACCAGCCTCTGGGTCATCTCCACAGAGGCAGCCCCTGGAATAGACCTGGTATGTTTAGGAACATAGTAAGTATTGACCCAGAATTGAATATGTGGAAACCCAGCAATGCAGGAACCCAGGAACGCAATGAACTGAATTCCCTCTGCATACTGACCTTAAAGCAAAGGAGACTGAAAGTAGGGTCAGGAGGAAAAGGCCCCTTATAGGGCATGGCTGGAGTAGAAAGGGACCCAGTGATAGCTATAAACCCTTTCCATCTTCAGTGAGGCCTGATTGTCCTATCCCAGATACCCTGAGGAGGATGCTATAAAGCTCTCGGTTCCTGGGGAGAGGCTCTGTCCTTTGTCCTGAATTGGCTAAGACATATTAACTAAGATATTTCGGGCCTTGTGAGGAGCTCTGAGATCATGGGAACGATCAGTCAGAACCCTTGGGCATTCTGGCTGATTTGAACTTGAGTATTTATGACCTCCTCCCCTTCTAAAGTACAACTGCTGAGTCCCCTACAAAGGCCAGTGAGCCAATCAGGGCCTGGAGGAGCACTCAAGGAACCTGGCTCCCTGGGCAGTCAGACCCACACGGTGACCTAAAAGGGCTGAGAGGGCCTTGTCTGGAGAGTTAATGAAGGTTTAAAACAACAGTAGACAAGGTTTCATCTCCCAGTGGTTTCCATGGGTCTCCTTAAAGCATAAGCCTCCTGTGAAATGCTTTAATGGACAAAACTAGGGGGTGGAAACCAACTCCAGGAGGGAGAAGTGAATGAGTGAGATGAGCAGCCAGGAACCTGGGAGCTGTTCTCCAGAGCATCCCCTAGGAAATGTGCCATCCTCATGCAGGGGGCACCACTCTGGACAAAGACGGGCTCCGAGGCCAGCAGAGGACCAGATGGAGACCTACTGATACCCCCTAAGTTAGTGTATCTAGCAGAGCTCCTGTTTGGGGCTTGGCAAACTAATGTATTTCTTTTCATTGGGACACTGTGCTAGCAGAGGAGTGTGGTGAGGGTTGGACATAATCCCCACTCCAGAGCTGCTTTTAGCCCAGTGGAGAGAAAGCAGCCATGTAAACATATCTGAAGTGTTGTGGGGAACAGCCTGCACATACACACCAAAGCCTGGCTATGCCTTGCCACCCTGTGAAGCACTTTCCTTCCCATTAGGACTTGACTCCTGTGAGGGCAGGGTCAGGTTCTAAGGCAGCTGTCATGTCTTGGTACTTCACTTAACCAGAAGCACACCTTGCAAGCAGCAGCGGCTTTATTTATTCAGAATGTTGAAGTGTCCTGGACATCGGACACAAGGGACCAGTTAGGTGACAGAATCCATTCCTTTCCTCATAGGAAGACCCCAGGCTTGCATTTTCTATTTTTCAGGGACTTCCATAAAGTGCAAGTATCTTATTTCCAAGCTCACTGCAGTTTAGAGACAGCAAACCAGGACCTGAGAAAAGGATTGAATCCCCTAATACATGTGGGCATACTGATGATGGCACTATGGGAAAATAGAGGAAGGGCATTTGGAATAGATCTAAGAATCAACACCATGCTATTTTCCCAGCGATAATCAGTAGTATAGACAACTGTCCTAAGCACGTGAACTCCGCCACAAGCATCACATCTGTTACAGCGACGTAATAAATAAACAGCAATCCTTCCTCTACTCATCATTCATCCATCCATCCACTCATCATTCATCCATCCACTCATCCATTCACCTAGCCACCCATCTACCCGTCATTCATCTATCCATTCACCCATTCACCTATCCACCCATCTACCCATCATCCATCCATCTACTCATCATCTATTCATCCATCTACCCATCATTTATTAATCCATTCATTCATCCATCATCCATCTATCGATGTATATATCTATCCATTTACTCAACCATACATCCACCCACCCATCTACCCACCTACCCATTTACCCATCTACCTACACAACCATCTAATTCCCTATCTATCTACCTATCCATCCACCCACCCACCCATTCATCTACCCACCTACCCACCTGCCCATCCACCTACCATGCATGCATGCATCCATCCATCCATCCTTCATCCATCCATGCATCCATGCATCCCTCCATCCCACAAGTACTTCCTATACTTTATGTACCAAGCACAATGCTGAGCACTGAGGACAGAGATAAACACTCAGCAAATCTGAAACACCAACCAAAGGTTAAGCTGTACACAGCAGTGCCAACATTACTACTTACTGAGTGAAGGCCACATGCCACTCTATGCAGCCTTTGATCATTATCCACCGGGGGAAGCATGTTATTTAATCACCATTTTACAGAGCAGAGACTAAGGCTCAGAGACTTAGATGGCCTGGCACTCTTCACACAGTAATAAACGACAGGGAAGGTACAGTCCCTCCAACTCTAAGGACCAGCCTTCATTTCTCTGACTGTCTCTTGCAATCAAGATGCTGTGAGCTAACATCTCTCAAGTATGCTGTGCCTTTGTTTGATTCGTGATACTTTAGACAAATTTAGATAGCACATGAATACATACTTTTGAAGTATTTAACAACTAGTTCCATGCATGCTAGAAAAGAAATATAGCTTATACATCAAACTCACAATAGAATCTTTTTAAATGAATGTGCTTGTGAAAATGTAAGTTGATTTAACTAAAATCAGGAGGAAATTGCAACCCAGGTGATCCCTGGACCCCAATAGGGAAACTCAGGAGAGACTGTGTATGCTGTGATGTTTGTGTCTAATAGATGTCCAGGGCTTAAGAAATCAAAGATAGAATTGCCTGGAGATGTGGCTACACTGCGCTATTAGCTTTAGCTATCTGGAAACGTGTTAAAACTTTGTTCCAGGGGTCGCTGAGTGTCCAGGGTTCTGGACAGATCCCCAGTACTCACACCGCTGTCTCCTTCCAGGGACCTCGGCCCTGCGGACCTGCGAGCAGCCTCTTCAGTGTGAGGTTCCTCACCAGCTGGGGCAGGACCCTGTGCGTTATGACCTCATGGGCTGGCTTCACAGAGCCAAGCCCAACCTCTCAGCCCTGGATGCCCCCCAGGTCCTGCAGCAGTCCAAAAGGTGAGTCAGGCTAGAGCTTAAGACTAGGCAGGGGCCTCTGAGCTGATGCACATTTTCCCCTATGGGGACTTTTGAGCAACAGCAACACCCCAGTGAGTGAGGGCTGGTCTAGAAATTCTACAGTTGATAATGGAATGAAGGGCTGTGACTCCAATAGGGGTAGTACAATGTCTCCCCAGGGCCGTAGTTAATCCAGCCACAGAGCAGAGCTGGCCGGGGGTGGGGGGAGGCAGTACATGAGCTTTTTGCTTTTCATTAAGTATCTGAGAGATGGTGTGACTGGAACAACTTTTATGGACATCCTAGAACTCAGTGGGGTCATAAAACCAAAATGTTACATTTTTTAGCATTAAAAAAAAAAAAACAAACATCTACATTCTCTGCTTGGTCATCCCAGAAGCACTGGCGGAAGGCCTGTGGTGATCTGCCTCCACTTCCGAGTTAATAGAAAATGTTTGTTTTGTGTGGGTCCCTGGGCACATGCCTCCCATGTTCAATGCTGGAAACCCATAGGGGCAGAGTCTAGAGGCAAGAGGAGGTACTAGTGTCCGGGATGGAAGGAAGGAATGCTTCTTGACTTCCCACTGTGCACTCTGTGGCTATATTATTACTCCTTAGAGGAACACTGTGTCCTCATTCCCATTTTACGGATGAGAAAACAGAGGTCTTCAGTGCTGAGGTCATCTACTTTTGATCACAGAGCAGCCTCTGATGGCAGAGCTAGGTTACTGCTTGAGCCTAAAAGCGAAACTTGAAAAAGTTCTTAGAGTCTTAGGGTCAGAGTTCATAGGAGACCATAGGTGCATACAGTTCCTACAGTGACCCAAAGGAGGGCCTAGTGAGCCCACAGAGGACTGAATGGGGACCCCATACACCTGGATCAAGTCCTAGTCCTGCCCCTTGTCACTTGCACGACAGTGAGTGGTCACTCTCTGAGTTGTCTTGTTGTTTTTCCACGATAAAATAAGAGTTACACCAGGTGCGAGACTTCATAAATGGGGAGCTGAGGTCCCCTGGAGAAAACAGGGGACTTGTCCAAGGTCACATGATAAATGGAAAAGCAGAGGCTTCCAATAATCCTGCAAACAGAGTGGTCCATGTGAAGTGAGTCAGACTGGGGCTGGGAGCACCTCTGCCTGAGCTGGTGGGCATCGTCAGCCTTCTGGGACCTGCCCCCTCCACCCCAGGCTCCCGTTTCCTGGGCACCAACTCAGCATCCTGGGCAGACTTTGATCTTGACTCTCTGTGGTCTCCGTCTGTGGACCTTTGAGATTGGCTCATGCTTTTAACCCACCCTGTATGCCTCTCTCTTAATGGCAGGGGCTAGGGTGGGGCCTCAACCTTCTGGAGTGAAGAAAGGTTCCTGAACCATGGGGTAGGAGGGGGCTGGGATGTGGTGGTGCAAGGCCTCTGGCTTCCAGTTATTTCCTTTTCCACAACAGATTCTGTTCTGTCCAGCTTCTTTCTCCTTTGAAAATTTTGGTGTGTCTCTTAAAATTATTCTGCAGGACCACATAAAGCCATTTTCATGATCTCTTTGTGGGGGCTGCTCTATCTGAAGGATTGAATGGCAACTTCTGATTGCTCAATAATGTGCTTTGAACCTACTTTCCCTGTACCCCACTGTCTTCCCCTTCCTCCCCTCCCCCCAGGCCTCTTTGTTCCCCAGACATTTTGCTTCTGCTTTCATGGAATCAGCACATACATGATTTTATGTCTCCATAAAATTGAACACAAATTACAGAGAAATGTGATATTTGTCCTTCTGAGACTCAATTTTTTTAGTATTATTATCTCTACTTGTACCCACTTTCTTATAAATGACATAATTTCTTTCTTCATGCCGAAAAATGTTCAATTGTGTACATAACCCACATTTCCCTTATTCATTCATCTGTTGGACTCCTAGATTCCATCTCTTTGCCTCTGATTTTTGCCCCAAACAGAGGGCAAGCCCACTCACGTTTGTGAGGGAAGACCCTTAATGAGTCGGGCCCCTTGACCACCTGTGCTGGAATCAGTCCCTTGCAGGGAAGCCCCGAGGGAAGGTAGAAATTGCTGCTTAGGTGAGAGTCTGACACTTAATTATTATCTCCTATTCCAGGAACTCCCACTTCAGTCAGTAAGTTATTCATCCCTACAGACACACAGTTGGTACCTACTGTGTACTTGGCCTGTTGTAAGGATAACCAGCATGGCTGTGTCTCCAAGGAAGAGGCTTTGTAGGATGGCTGTAGGTGTACAAGGGGCGAGAGAGTTTGTGTGAGATGCTATGAACAGGGGAGTGCATGTGAGATGTGTGGACAGGGGAGGAGAGTGCTGCTGTCAGGGAGAGGAGCCGAGGAAAGAGCCAGGGTCTGTGACTTGAAGGCTCCACAGGCAGGACGAGGTTCCGAATGGGGCTTGTGCCTTCCTCCTTTGTGGGGTGAGCTTTCCCCCAGGAACCCCCTGCAGCCCCGTCTCTCTTCCTTACTAGGGAGGAGCTGCAGAAGCTCTTCCAGACCCGGGCCAAGCTTCCCCCTGTGTGCCGTGCAGTGGCAGGACTGGAGGGCACCTCTCAACAGGCCCTGCACCGGAGCCGTGTGGTGAGGAGGGCCTTCGCCAGCAGCCTCGCCTCGGTGAAGAGGAAAGCCCCCTGCATCCAAATCAAGCTGCAGATGGTGAGTGAGTGAGGTGGGCCCTGACCCGTGTGACCTTGGTCCCCCATGACAGGGACCCTCCCTCTGCCAGGCTGCTCATCTCTACCAGGCCCCACAAGTGGATAGACATGCAAGCTCCAAGTCTCAGAGAAGTGTGGCCAAGGTCGCTCCTGAGGGCAGAGCCTTGGCTGCTTGGTGTTGTGCAGACCAGGAGGGTGTACCCACGGGCTGCCAGGGCCTTCTTGTCGGAGCTGATGGAGGTCAGGCTAACTCCACCTGCCTTTCCCACTGTGATGTTCTCTTGTGGGGTTCAGGCAGCAGGATTCCACATTGATATAAACATTTTTTTTCTAGCCTGACAACATTAATGTGCTAGCAAATGAAAGCATCTTCTTGTTCAGTGGTCAGGCTTACCGTGAACGAGAATCAAAATCATGGATCATGGACCAGGGGAAGGATGTGTTTGAAGAATGAAACTCTCCCAGAATATTATGGCTTGAAAACCCTACAGGACTAAGCCCTGGGTTCCAGTCCCAGCACCTCTGCTAGAGGTCTCTGGCCTGGGCCCACTCACTGGACTTTCATATACCTCAGTTTCCCCATTCTCCTGAGATCCTGGATGTAGGACATAGATGACCAGGACAAGCTGAAATTGTGCTTGGGAAGAGTCCAGACCCCTGTCTGCCTCTAGCTGAGACATCCCATCAGCTCTGACTTTCTCTTTGCTTTGGTCCTAGGATGCGCTCATCAGTCTGGTGAGACGATCTCGGCTGCACTTCATCCACTGTCTGATACCAACCTCGGTGATTGGGAGTAAGGGTGGGCAGGGGACCCCATCGCCACCACAGCCTTGTGGAGACCAAGGTGGAGCAGATGAATCTCCAGCTCTGGACATCCCAGCGCTGAGGGTCCAGCTTGCAGGCTCTCATATCCTGGAGGCACTGCGACTACACAGGACAGGTGAGAGAACAGAGCACGTTATCTCTGAACACTGAGACCTGGTGACCATGGGACAAGAACACCCATTATGTGCCAAGAGACAGGATCACCCACTATGCATTAAGTAGAGGCAGAAACACCCACTATGTGCCAGGCAGCCACAGGACAGGAGCACCCACTATGTGCTCTGAACTTTGCATGCATCCGCCATTCACTCTTCCCACTAGCCCACAGAGAGGCTGCACTCACTTCCATTAAAGATCAAGCAGCTGAGGTGATAGGACTGCTCAAGGTCACACACCCTGCAGGGGACAAGGCAGAGCCTGTGTCTGAACCAGGCCTGCCTGAATCTGAAGCTCATATGGCTTCCAGACTTGCTTCTGGCTCCTGAAGGACTCGGCTGTACCATCCACGTCTGTCTTGGGAAGAGTGGACTGTTCCCCAAGGAATCGTAATTTAAGGTTTAAGACACAATTTGAGGTTTAAGACACTCAAGTCAGTTTGAGAAACCTTCAACTACAGGGAATGATGAGACGAGACAGCACAGCAAAGGCTTGTGTCACACAGGGAGCAAGAGGCTTGTGGGAGCCCAGGGAGTTTCCTATATTCAGGAGATGGGGGGACGAGTCTCTGAGAGGAGGCAAAATCCTAATTAGGTCCTGAAGTGTAACATCGGATCCCAACTGGCAATGGGGATGAGAATTAATAATCCTCAAGGGTCAGGGCTGGGACATGTAGAGCTGGGCTTTTAGGGAGCAGGCTCAGGCTGGTGAGGAAGGCTGTGGTCGCATTCACTGGCCACTTTCACCAAGTCCAGATGGGCAGTTGGTGAGTGATGGAGAGAGGCTGGGGTTTTGGTCAAAGGAAAGAGTTTTCAGTTCTGTGGTTTGGTAAGTAAACTGTGTCTGTGGATCTCACTGGTGGTTAATTTTATGTGCTGGGTTGGATCTGAAATCTCTCACTCTTTCCTGCCTCTCAGCCTTCAAGGGCTATCCTGCCAGCTCCCTTCCTGGTAGTTAGAAATGATTTGAGCTCAACTGCTCTCTGAGGATGGGTGGCTGGGGCTGGTGGGGTCTCATGTGGCCTATTTTTATAATGTCTTTGTGGTCACCAATGTATACCCCCAACCGCATTAATAGTGGAACCCCGGGCACTGGGCACCCAGCGTTTGACAGAGAAGCTGTGGGTTGCTGGAAACAAAGCTCGAGACTCTCCCTTTCCCAAGTGCATCGTTGATTTTCCTCCTGCTTGGACAGCCACAGGCTGAGGAAGATGAATCATGTCACAGAGGACGAGGGGGTGGTCACAGCAGGCAGCCAGGTCCCAAGCCCATCCATCTCGAGGTTGATGACAGGAGCTTTAAGGATGTCACTGTGTGTGTGTGCACGCATATGTTTATGTGTATGCACATGTATGTATTTGTGTGCATGCGTTTATGTGTGTGTGCATATGTGAGGTATATGTGTATATGTCTGTTATGTGTATGGTGTTTTTGAACATGTATGCATATGTATACATGTGTGTATATGTGTTTTCGTGTGCATATGTATGTGTGTGTTGTGTGTGGGGTATGTATGTGTGTATATGTATGTATGGTGTATATATTTTGTATATATGTGGTGTGTGTGGATATATGTATGAGCACATGTGTATATGTGTATGTGCTTATGTGCATGATGTATATATGTGTGCATATATGTGTATATGTATGTGTGTTGTGTGTATGTGCGTATTTGTGTATGTGTATATGTTTGTATATGTCTATGAATATGTGTGAATATTTGTATGTATGTGTGTGGTATGTGTTTGTGTGTATGTGTGTGTGTGTGTGTGTGTGTGTGTGTGTGTGTGTGTGTGTGAGTCAGGGCGTGGCCTTCCTTGAGTTTTGCTCTGTGTAAGGTCTGTACCATGCATCCAGGTGCGGCTCCTCAACCTCATAATAACGGATTGATGTCTCCTGATGGAACTTTCCAGCCCACAGATCTGCTCTGTTTCCGTGTTCTTTTTTCTATTTTGAGTCACTCCATCTCTTCCAGACCCACATGAGACATACTTTGGTGCATTAATATCTATGACTTTGAATCCACACATACATTATGTATCACATTCAACATGATTCTTTCCTGTGTGTACTGTTTATTGGTGTTTGCTGTGTGCCAGGGACTGTGTTGTTACAGACACTCAGACGGCTCTCACAAAGCCCTTAGCACAGTGCCCATATGCAGTACCCCCCCTTGGACCTAAAACAACTGGAAAAATATTACATGTGGAGGCTGGTGAGATGGCTCAGTGGATCAAAGCACTTGCTGTAGTATGATGATTCAAGTTCAAGCCCATGAACAGCAAGATGCAGAGGTGGGCATCTGTGATCCCAGCACGCCTACTAGGAGATGGGAGGTGGACCAGAGAGTGGTCAGCCAACTAGCCTGTAGCATGCAGGCCTGCCACAGGAGAGACCTGCCTCAACAGGCAGAAGGAGGGAACTGACTCCTAAAAGTTGCTTCCCGCCTGCCACGTGGACACAGTGGCATGTGCACAACTGCACTCATACACACGTCACACATACACAATAAGCATTGATACAAAGTAAAAATACATTGCGTCTGTATTGACCGTGTGCAGACCTGTTCACGTCACTATTTTCTAAACAATTCTCTATGATAACTGTTCGTTCAGCATTTACACTGGATGAAGCTGAAATTGTCTTGAAATGATGACAAGGACCAAGGGAACATATACTCTCTTTGAAAATGCTGTTTGATTGTATGTGAAGGATTTGAGTGTCTGTGGATGTAAGACCTGGAAGAGCCTGGGAAGCCATCCCTGCGGGGGGGGGGGGGTTGGCTGTGACAAGCGCTCTTAAACTTCACCTGGCATAAAGCCCAGGGGGCACCACTCAGACTCTGGGAGGGAGGCAGCCTGGGCTTGGCTCTGCAGCTGCCTGCCACCACGTGTGACCCACGCAAGTCCCTGGAGTGTGCCTACCTTTCTGCTCTGCTCCACAGAGTTACAAGAACTGGATGAGCTAATGAGGGGACAGAGCTGAGAGGGGTGGCTGGATGTGAGAGAGCGTGGTTCAGAGCTTACAGGGGTGGCCATGTGTGGGAGAGAGTGGACCAGACCCAAGAGGGGTGTCCAGCTGTGGCAGAGTGCAGTGAGAGTAGCTCCTTTCATCGAAGTCACAAGCTTATCCTTCAAAGCATCCCTGTGCTGAAAAGTAGCTCTGTCTGTACTCAGGCATGGGGCTAATACGGGCTGGAATGGGGTGCGAACCCAGCTGAGTCTGACCTAGGAGAAAAACACAGGACTCCTGGGTTTCCTGTCTGTATGCTGTCTGCATCCCTCACAGCTGGCCGGAGACCTCCTCCTCCCCCAGGCAGGCCTCCGGATTCGGAGTATCCCCCAACACTCTGTGCTCCCATGCCCTCTCCTCCTCCTAATTCATGCACTTGACTTCTCGCGAAGTCTTGAAAGTGGAGTAAGAGTCTAACTAGCCTAGAAGCAACCAAAGCCCCATCACACCTCCTGCACCGAGGAGAGAGGAGAGCCCAGGTCTCAGGCCTAGAATTTGAGTTCCCATTCCTTTAGGGCCTAGTCCTTCATCTTTAGGCATCTCCTCACTCAGACTTTTCTCTCCCCAGGTTTGAATCCCAGCTGGGACAGTTACTATCCTATGTGACTAGGTGAATTTCTCTCCTGGGTCTCAGTTTTCACTGATAAAATGGGATGATCATTCAGGTGCTGAGTGTCTTACAGCACTGGAAGTTGTATTCCTGAGTCTTGTTCCTGTTAATATTCAGCAATGCTGGGCTGTTGCTCTGACTGTGGAAGAATGCTCACATTGCCTTGTTCTGACCTTGCCTGTCCAGTCCCCTCTGTGTAACCTTTCCTTCTTGCCAAGAAGGAAACTCTACAGTGTCTTTCAAAGGCCAGTTTGTATAACTTTCAGTAGCTCTCAACATACCTTCCCTCCACTTTCTCAAGAGGGATACATCTGTGTCTACCCTGTGTGACGGATTCTAAAAGCCTTGGTGTACTGCCCAATGTGACAGGCCTTTCATGCAATCTATGGAGTAGGCAAAAGGGTACTAGACAAAAGAGTTTTCATGGGCAAGCAGGTTTAGGGAACTGAAGGTGGATCAGGTGTGCTCTGAGGGACTTCTCAGAGCCTTTGACCCAGGTCCCGATGTGCACAGGGCCCAGGAAAGGCAATGGCAGAGCAGCTTGTGAACCCGGATCTAAGGATTGTGTCCCAAGGAGCCTTTGCCAGCCAGACCCTGTCTCTTAGCTAGCGGTGGTGGCTTACATCTATCATCCCAGCACTTGGGAAGCTGAGGCAGGAGGATTATGAGTCGAAGATCGGCCTGAGAAATATAGTGAGACCTTGTCTTAAGACAATAACAATGGCAACAACAAAAATCCAATATTGAGACAGGGTCTCACTGCAGTCTCAGCCTGCCTGAAACTTGCTATGTAGGCCAGGCTGGCCTTGAACATACAGAGATTCACCTGTCTCTGCTTCCCAAGTACTGGGATTGAAGGTGATTTCTTTTCCTTTTTTAAAAAATATAGTGTTTTTATTAATTATCTGAGAATTTCATACAACCATTTTATCATACTCAGCTCTCATCCCCCTAGCTCCTCCCCCTTACTATCCTCCCAACTTTGTGTCTTCTTTTTACATAAGTCACTGACTCCAGTTTGTACTGCCCATACACTCCTGGGTGTGGGGCCGTCCATCAGAGGGTGGTCAATCTACCAGGGCTATACCTTTAAAGAAAACTGACTCTCCCTCCCTCAGAAACCATCAACTGTTCCTAGCTCCTCAGTTAGGGGTGGGTACCCATGGACCCCTCCCGCTCCATCTGAAATGTTGACCGGCTTGATCTTGTGCAGGCAACCACAGCTGCTGTGAGTTTGTGAGTGCAGCAGTCCTGTTGTGTCCAGAAGACACTATTTCACCCCTGTCCTCCCTGACCTTTGGCTCTTAGTCTTCTATGATGGTCCCTGAGCCTTGGTAAAGGGGATTCCTTAACTTAGCAGATGGGTTAAAATGAGTTCCCAGCATATTAGCAGCCAGGCTGAGAGTGGAACCCTGGGAGTCAGGGGCCTGCATTGGGCCTTCCTGTTTGGTAACTTCCCTGCTTGTCCCCTCCTCCTCCCTAGGTTATGCTGAGCACATGGGGCTAGCTCAGTTCCGCAGGCGCTTCCAGGTGCTGGACCCTCCACTGCTGAAGAAACTCAAGTCCACCTCCGAGGGAATCGATGAGAGGAAGGTAGGTGAAGCTGGTGTGAGAGAGTGTAGTGGTCCTGGAAGCTTCCATGGGGTCCACAGAGCTCTTGCTCTATATGGGATTGCTCCAAGGGGCAGCTGAACTGGGTGGACGCTAAGAGGGAGCCCTGTGGAGCAATGCAAAATGAGATTTGACTCGCACCGCAGTCCAGACTGCACCTTTCTCACAATCTTATTGGGGACCGTCCCCATCCCAGAATGGTTCTTTTGAAATCCCGTGTGACAAAGTGCAGGAAAAGATAGAGTCCCCAGCTCACGGGGACTGCGGCAGCACAAGCAGCCCACACCTCCCAAGGCTGCCTGCTCAGCACCCACACCTGAGGTGGTCCATGGAAAGAGGGCTCCAGGATCCAGAATGTCCCAGATGCACTTCACACAAGGGTTTGCATCTTAGGCATGCCACCTCGGGGCCTTTGCACTGACCATCTCCTTTCCAGGGCGCAGTCCATCGCACTCTTTGCTAACCAGCCCTGGCTCAGGCATGCTCAGCACCGCGTCTTCACCTCTTGATGCTGTGCAGCCCCCAGTCCTTAAAGGAAACCCTGCTTCCTAGAAAGGGCTCAGTAATCCCACTGAAGGGCTGTGTGCACACACACATGCACATCTGTGTCTTACCCTGCGTCTCCTTCCTCCACCTCTGCTCTAGAACCTCTTTACTCCTCAGCCAACCTCTCCACAATGGAAGGTTCTGGAAGAAGGGCCGTGGGCTTGTCAATGGGTAGAGAAAGGTTAGAATATGCAAAACTGTTTGGCCAGGTAGCATTTGTGCATGGCAGCCCTGGGAAGCAAGAGCTGTTCCAACTCTCTTACAAATGAAGTGACTGTCACAAGGTCATACAGCCAGGCATTTCGCTTCTTAAGCTCCTGCCTCTAATGTCCAGTGGAGGATCCCTGAAAGGACACAGGTCTCAGGATCACTTGGGCAGCGTGAACTTCAGCAAGTGACTTTATCTTCCTGCCTTGGTATCTTCATCTTTAAAGTATGAAAAGCATTAGCGGCTTCCTCCATCAGATGTTCTGAGATGACATATTCTAAAATAGTTAATAGACTGTGCCCATGACCCGGCTCTATACATGCCCTGGCACACAGAAGCGGGTGCATACATGTTAACTTGTCCATCAAAAACAGCAGCATCTTTCAGGGTTAGGGTGAAGCCAGTTGAGCCACATACATTTTTATTTGCAGCCACACTGGGCTCACACATGCCCAGGCTCATTAGCAATGCCATCCCCAGTGAGCCATGGGACTTGAGTGGTAAACAGAGTCACTGGTCTTAGGTCCCCTACCAGGACACAGGGTGCCTCCAGCCAACGGGTGACCTCTCCTGTATGATTCTCCCCTCCGTCCCCTCTCCAACCGGCAGCTCACTTTAGAAACTGTGCTGTTAGGCTTGGCCCTGTACCAATGATCTGGGTGTGTGTGTCCTTTCTCTTCGGTCCATGCAAATTTGATTACTGTGCAGAGGGTCCACAGTGGAACCATTGGAGGGTCTGGGGCTCCTGTGCAGTTGGAATTGGGGCAGGTGTACGGTGTGGGGGAGTTTCCTGCAGGGGCGAAGGGTGCAGCATATGGCAGGGTTTCTATTCTGGACGAGTCAGCAGGATTCTGTTGTAGCTGAGCCGAAGCCACCTCCGTACACACTCGAGGCCCTGGAGAATGGAAAATTACAAGTGGAATGGACTTGGATGGGAGTTTTTGCTGTTTCTTATTCTTTTTTTATTTGCTCACAAATTTCATTTGCAGGAGCATAGAATTTTGGTAGCAAAGAAAGGCAGCACCACTCTGCCTCTTATGAGAAAGCTGATAAATATTCATGTGTCAGGCAACGTGATCGGCCATGAATTATACATGAGCACGTGTGCTGGTGGGCAAGCCAGCAGCCTCTGCACTCAGAGTGGTTAAGACCTCAGGATCCAGTAAGACAAGTCTGACAGCTGGGAAAGGTCAATGGTGTCATTAGACGCTAGACGGCAGTAGAGGGGATTCTTGTCGGGTGTAAAATGGGTCCTGGCGAAGTCCCCCTTGTGCCTGACGTGGTATCTTCACATGCTCTGACTGCTTCCTAGAGAAGTCTCTCTTCCTGGGCACTTGCTGGATAGTTTGTATTCCTGAAACAGAAATATCACAAGTCTGTACCGCACAGGCACACACTTGCAGCGCAGAACAGTATCTGGGCATTGTGGCACAAGAAGCCTATGATCCCAGCATGAGGGGGATAGAGGTGGGGAGGATCCGAAGTTCAGGGTCATCCATGATTGCATAGAGAGTTCAAGGCCAGCTTGGGCTCCATGAGACCCTGTCTCAAAAGCAATGTGCAAGGTTGTAGAACTGCAGCCCGAGATGGTCTTTTAAGACAAAGCCTTCCACTCAGGGAATTAGTGTTATTTCATGACCGAGGCCAGGACTGTACAGCTAGGCAGAAGGAGAGCCTGGATTCGAACTCAGCCTCTCAGGGTCCTTATACACAGCATTAAATGATGATTATGGGTTGAAGAGATGGCTTTGTGATTGAGAGTGCTTACTGCTTTTAGAGAGGAGTCAGGTTCAGTTCCCTGCATCCACAACTGTCTATAACTCCTGCTCCAAGGGATCTGACACACTCTTTCTGGCCTCTGTGGGCTTCTTCACACACATGGGATATATAAACTCACACAAACACACCATACACATGAATAAAGATAAATTAAAATAATGATGATTGGGATTGTATCAGTTACTTTTCTTTTTGTTGCAACCAAATACTGACAAGAAGCAACTTGAGAGAAGAGCTTATTATTTGTACCTCATGGTTTGAGGGTGCACAGTCTGTGATGGAGGAGAAACCATGGTAGCTGAAGGGTCCCTCACAGCTGCGGCAGTAGGAGCCTAAGGTTGCTTGCTCACATTCAGGTGGATTAGGAGTTAAAGATGGAGAGTGCTGGTGCTCGACTCTCTTTCTTCTTTTCTGCTTTTATCCAGTCTGGAACTCCAGCCACTTGTATGGTGGGTCTTCGTCCCTCTGCTGATCCTGTCTGGAAAGGCCAGGGCAGACACCCCTAGAGATATGCTTCACTAAATCCCTAGGGGTTTCTTATTTATTTAAGTCAGCAATGGAAATTGTTCTAGCTTGCTTTCTGTTGCTGTGATAAAACACTGAGCAAAAGCGGCATGAGGAGGAAAGGGTTTATTTCTTCTTACAGTCCCAGGTCACAGTCCATCAATGAGGAAAGTCAGGGCAGGAACTGGAGGCAAGAACTGAAGCAGAGACCATGGAGTTTACTGACTTGCTCCCCCTGGCTTGCTAAGCTACCTTATTTATACAAGCCAGGCCCACCTACCTAAGGATGACACTTCCCACAGTGGACTAGGCCCTCCTACATCAAATTGCAGTTGAGGAAATGCCCCACAGGCACCCTCTTCTTCCCTCCTCTTCCTCCTCTCTTCCTCCTCCTCCTTCCCCTTTTCTCTCTCGCCCCTTTCTTCTCCGTTGTTTAAAAATCACATTTCATTGTGGCGTTCACTCACATTGACCTAGTGTTTAGGGAAGCTGAGCATCCTTTCATGGTTTTGAAAGGAAGTCCCCTGAGGGCAGGCAGAATGGGTGGTGCCACTTTGTACAGCATAAGCTGTCCATCCTTGTTAAGTTAAAAATAGTTTTTATTGGGACTGGAGAGGTGACTCAGCAGTTAGGAGCACTGACTGATCTTGCAAAGGACCTGGGTTCGAGTCCCAGCACCCACATGGCAGCTAACAGTCATCCGTAACTCTAGTTTCATGGGAATCCAATATGGCAGCTAACAGCCATCCATAACTCTAGTTTCATGGGAATCCAATGCCTTCTTACCTCCTTGGGCACTGCACGGCATGGGTGCACTTCCATACATACAGGCAATACACTCATATACATAAAATAAAAATAATAAAATATTTAAAAATTTTCACCCAACTTTAACCAAGTGGTTGCTTTCACTGAGCCAGTGTTAGACCTCAGAGATATGGCGACTGGCAGAACACAGTCCTCAGGAGAGATGTACTCAAATAAGCAAGCCCCACCCAGAGCGAGGGCTCTGGACACCCAAGGAACTGCCTCCAGACCTTCTTATGTTTCCAGTGGAGATGACAGTGGATGCTCAGGCAAGATGCCTCTGACCAAGTGATGCTGAGGTTGAGCCTGTGGGATAATCAGGGAAACTGGGTGAGGCAGAGGACACAGAGCGTGGCCGCCTTGGGTACCGCAGGTACAAAGGCCTGGAGTCACAAGGCTGAGTGGAGGGTTGAGTGCAGTTGGAACAAGAAGGGACCCAAGGGAGGGCCTGAGGAGGCGGCAGGCTCCAGCCATGGTATCTTGTTGGCCAAGGTGTAGAGTCTGGACTATCAGTGGGTAGTGAGTCGTGGACCACTGAAGAGCTCTTAGCAAGGGTGTGGAGCACAGGACCTGGTCCTCATGACTTGGGCTGGAGTCAGCGAAATTATAAAGGAAGCCAAGTCTGCTTGTCCCATTCCATGGAGCTTTCTATGGAGACAGCTACCCATCTGTCCTTGACACTTAAAGGTCATATCCAGCCTTCTAGAATGTCCCTGCCTTCCCGCTAAATCATCTTGGTTCCATTCCCATCTCTCAGGTTAATCTCATTAAGATTAGACTTCAACTTAACCACTGAGACTGACTTTCATGACTGTGGTGGTGGGATCTCAGGCAGGTTGGTGAAGAAGGCCTTCAACTGCCATCAGCAGTGGCTTCTGTTTGAAGCAGGACTTGAGTGTCTCTGATGGACAGGAGGAACCTTGGTGCCGGCCCTCTGCCCCTCAGCGTCTGTAGTTGACTAATCCCAGCCCACCTTATCAAAGGCAGTCACATCCACCTCTGCTCTCCTATTCTCTGAATTCATCTGGATCCCTTGGTCGGGAGGAGGCCCCAAGGATCAGGGCAGGAAGAGGGTGCTGTCCCCTCTCTGGGTGCTGGATACCTGTCCTGAACCCTGCACCCTTTGCTCTCTGGAATTTATGCAACTTTTTTTTTTTTTTTTTTTTGCTTTGCTGGATCCCTCTCCCTTGGGCAACCCTTCTAATTATGTGATGTGTTCTCTAGATAACCTTAGCCAATCCAGTCACCTGCATAAGACTGTGTTTTTTCATGTACTTTCTGCCTCGTTCTAGACATGTTGTGCTTCAGGCATGCAGTGTGGAGTCCAAGGTTGTAGGGATACATAGTGCTTTCTACCATAAATAAAGACTTGGTCAGTGTGTAGAGGAGGGACTTGTGAACTAAAGCTTGTGGTTTAGAATTGGAAAGACTTTGGCTTCAAGCTGCGTCTTCTAAGGATTCCTGCCCTTGACACCCGGTAGCTTTCTCAACAGAGGTGAACTCAATAGCCCCACCCAGCATCACCCTAAGTATTCTCAGGATCTCACCCAAGAGCCACCACACCCCATCCTTCCTGGCCCCATCCTTGCTCAACCTTGAGAAAGTGTCCCTGACAAAGCTCTATGGTAGGATTTTAGAGTGAATTGTTCTATTAATTATTAAGTCAGGCGTGAAAGCCTCCAGCTACTAATGTTGAATTGTCTGTTTATTATTTAATTCTATCAATTTTTTGCTTCTCGTGTTTTGCTCTGGTTAGATGCATACATAAGTTCATGATAAACCCTTTCATCAATGCAAATGTTCCTCATTATTTCCGGCATTGTTTTAGGTTCTGTTTTGTCGCATATTAGCACCCTGCATCTTTCTTACTTTTCCTGCTTATATCTCTTTGCATTTGCCCATTCATCATTCTTTGATTATAAACCATGTCTCTTGTAGATACTATATAGTTGTCTGACTTACATCTGTAGTTTTGCTGTTTACCTTATGTTTTCAGACCTAATTTGGCCAGGCATGGTGGCACATGCCTTTAATCCCAGCACTCAGGAGGCAGAGGCAGGCGGATCTCTGTTGTTCAAAGCCAGTCTGGTCTACATAGTGAGTTCCAGGACAGCTGGGGCTACAGGGAGACTCTGTCTCAAAAAGACAGAACAAACAAACAAACAAACAAACAAAAAAACCTAATTTGCTTCCTTGTTTTACATAAACTAGGTTACTTTTCCAGTGGACCATTTGAGTAACTTATTCTAGAAATTATGGAATATATGTCAATTTGTCAAGGTTTGCTTCTGATTAGTACTAATTTAATTCTGGTAAGATTTAAAAAAAAACCCTTTGTTCCAATATAACTCCATTTCTCCTGACACCTCAGTGTTATTATTATAATATATATCACACTTGCAAATACATTATAAACCCATTAATACAGCTTTATATTTTTCTTTCATTTAATCATGTCTTTTAAAATTTATTAAGAGATGAAAGAATATATATATTGTTTTATTTATTATTTTATGTGTATGTGTGTATTGCCTGCATGTAGGTAAGTGCACCTGTGTTATACAATGTCCGCAGAGGACAGAAAGGCTGTCGGATCCCCTGGAACTGGAGTTACAGACAGTTGTTAGCTGCCATGTGGGTGCTGGGATTTGAACCCAGGTCTTCTGCAAGAATAACCAGTGTTCTTAATTGCTGAGCCATCTCTTCAGCCCCAAGAATATATTTTTATAATTTTTTTTTCTTTTTTCTGAAATACAGTCTCACTACATAGCCCTGGCTGGCCTGGAACTCTCTATGTAGACCAGGCTGGCCTTGAACTCTCAGAGATCCTCCTGCCTCTGCCTCCTGAGGGTTGGGAGTAAAGGCATGTGTCGCCATGCCTGGATTATATTATTTCCTACTTATTACATTTTATATTTTATGCTGCTCTTTAGCTCCTTAAGGATTTGAGTTATCTGAGTCACTATTTCTTTAATATAAATAATGCCATAAAGAAGATCTGATAGCAGGAACTCAGCCTGGGAAAGTCTGTGCTTTATCTTCATTTCTGTAGGAAACGGGCAGGATGTAGCGTTCCTGATTGACAAGCTCTTCGCCTTCCAGCATGTTTACGATGTAATCCACTGCGTCCTGGACTTCACTGTTGTCTTTATTAGTTTGCTTTCTGTTGCTGTGACAAATACCATGAACAAAAACAGCTTAAGGGAAGACAGGGTGTGCTAGTTCACACTTTCAGTTCATGTCCATCATCCAGGGAAGTCAGGGCAGGAACTCAAGCAGGAGACTGAAGCAGACAGAGACCACAGAGGCACCATAGTGCTTGCCAGCTTGCTTACAACTTGCTTAGCTGCTTGTCTTATGCAGCCCAGGCCCATCTGCCCAGGGAATGATGCCGCCCACAGTGAGCTGGCCCCTCTTTTATCAAATAACAATCAAGACAAGCCCCACAGATGTGCCCACAGCTTTGACGGTTCCTTCTACATTACTGGCTCTTTCTCTCTTGTTTTTTCAAGATTTTCCCACTGTACTTGGCTTTTGACAGTGATTTTTACATGCTCTTTCTTGGTGTGAGTCCCTTGGTGCTCCCCCCACCACACTGCAGGGTCACAGCTGACTGGGGGTCAAGGAGCAGGGGCGGGAGAGCCTCAGCAAGATGGCTGCCAGCTCACGCTGCTCCGACCTGGCTTAAGCAGTCTTCCTGGAATAACTGCTCGATTTGCTGATTCCGGTGTTCAGTGTGCAGAGGTCTGCTCCTTTTGGAAGGTGCAGCTGTTGGTACTGTGGTCAGGCAGCACAGAGAGGGGCACAAAGCTTTGCTCCACCATTCTGCAAGTCCCACTTACATGTTGTGCAAGTCCTTCTCATGCATGCTATTTCTATGACCTCCTTAAGACCTTCCTTAACCCCAAAGCCAGGTGTGACACCCCAGGAACGAAGGATCACGGACTGGAACTGCTTGCTCAGTCAGTCACTTGTGGTCCAGGGCTGGATGTTAGCATTCAGGTGGAGAACAGTTCAGCCCTGTCAGTTCTTGGGTCTGGGTTCTCCAACATCCCTTCCCAGGCACATGACCTTTGCCAATGCATTGCACTGGGCCTCCCTTTCTTCCCCTGTAAAATAGGGACAACGTGTCTATCCCAGAGGTTTGAAAACAAGACAAACTATGTACAAGCCATTGGAGCAGCACTCGGATTTTACAAAAGAGACTGATAACTGTTTATCTTTGGAGTAAAAAGGCGGGTATTTTACTGTGGATGAGTGCTCCATGCTGAGGGACAAGTTTTGGGTATCTGGACAGACTTGGTCTGTGGAAGGGCTGATGTCACAGAAAGGATGGGACTTTGATGCCTTTCCACACAGCCACCTGGATCCCTGCCATGTCTTTTTCTACCAACAGGCTGTTGGACAATGATTGCATTATGTTGAACTAAATTAAATAATTGATATTTGGCCTAAACAAAGAGCATTTCCATATGGCTCAATCTGATATTAATATTAATGAGAATAACACAAACAACAATTAAATGCGAAGTCATTTACAAACTCCTTCTATTTGTTCAATAAATTCTCCTCAGGGCCTATTAGGTCCAGGCTGGCCAATTATCAACATTTTGCAGGCGAGGAAGGGCATCAAATACAGGGTGGCAGGCGATCACCTCTTCCTGTCGTCACCTGGACCAAAGTTCTCTCACCTACAGATGAGGTCTACAGAACAGACATTTTTGTTAGAACTGGTATTTTTTGCCTCATCTGAAGGATGATAAAAAGAACACGGGGGTGGAGAAGAGCTCTAAGTTCCTGTGGCAACTGAGCCCGTTCTCTGACAGAGTTCGGGTTGTTGCTGAAGAATTGAGTCTTCTCTACCTTCTACCAGTGTCTGGCTCGAATGGGAAACTGAGGATGTGGAATAGTTCCCAACTTTTGCAGTGTGATGTCTATAAACTACGTGATATATAGACCACAGCACAACCTCAGAGCCTCTGATCCCAGGAACATCCAACTCCAAATCTTTTTGTTTGAGTCAGGGTCTCATTTTGTAACATAGCCCAGGCTGGCCTCCAACTCTCAGAGTCCTCCTGCCTCAGCCTCTAGAGTGCTGGGATTAGCTCCAGATCCCCACACCTGTTCTTCAAACTATTAACTCCAGACTTTATCTCTAAAATAGACTCAGAAAAATGTTTCTCACTGTGGATTCCACTCTTCCCATTCATCTTACTTCCCAACAACTTTTATCATGCTTTTCTCTTGCACAGAGAGAAAAGATGTTATATTTTGGGTATATTGGCTTTATGCATCTCAGCTGCCTGCAACTCCCTGGGAACGTTTTTGGCTAAAATGTAATAATGAAACCACCGGAACTTCGGAGGAATGTGATGGAATTCTCTTCTAGGGCTTCAGGAGATGAGGTTGATTATGGCTGGGACTAGACTTAAAACAAGCAATTTTGGGGGCAGTGTGCCAGGAAATTCTCTGTGATGCAGCTGACCCAGGGGCTGGGAGCGCATCTGTTCAGTGATTGCAGCTTCCGCCAACCTTTCCACTTCCTAAATGTTTCAATTAGTCTCCTGACAGTTTATCCTGAAAATAGACTTTAACTGTCCATGGGCGGAGGGCTGAGAAGAGTGGTAGAATGGGTGGGTGATGGCAGTCATAAAGGTGCAGGGGCCATCTGACGGTTCACATTTCTAGCAGGCTTTCAAAGCCTCTGTAACTATTGACAGAGAAGGCCCCACTGAACCCCTGAAGTATTGTCTCTGCCTCGTCCAGAAGTCTGAGAGAATTTGTATTCCCTGCAGGAGCTGCCTCCTCTTCACCTCTGTCTGGATCTCTCTGATTTGGATGCTCATTCATTCATTCATTCATTCATTCATCATACTCTTTTGAGCACCTACTCTGTGCACGGAGCAGTGCTACAGTGTAGTGGATGGAATAAGAGGTAGATTAAACACAACCTCTCCCTGTGTGATCTAGGTCAGGCAGGCATGATGGATAATGGCTATGTCGCTGAGTCAGCACATACTTGTGACTGAGACAGCAAGCTGTGAGCTCACTGATAGAAGTAGAGTTGGGGGACACTGTCATAGGGTGACTTAAGTGACTGAAGGCCTCCGTGCCTTGTGCTTTCTGGTGCCACCCTAAGCACATGCAGCAGATCAAGGCATAGCTGTTGCCATGGCCCCAGAGACCTTGCTTGCAACCTGGCTCTGCCCTTTGTGTAGACATATGACCTAGGACAAATACCTGCTTTTAGGGATTGTATGTGTGTGTGTAGCGTTGCCAATATGTGTGTGATGCAAGTGTGTGGCGTGTATCACTGCATGTGTGTACTTGTGTGGATGCCCCAGGTGACATCAGGTGTCTCCTCAATTGCTATCCACCTTTATTTTTGTGACAGTGTCTCTCACTGAACCTGAAGCACATTGATTCAGCCTGGCTGACTGTCTCTCCCCCTGGACCTCCACCTCCCCTAAGAATGCGGTTATAGGCACACTGAAATGCCTAGCTTTTTATGTAGATGCTGGGTATGCAAACCCAGGTCCTCATGCTTGTGTGACAGGCACTTTACCAACTGAGCCATCTCCCTAGTCCTCACTAGGGTTTTAAACTTTGTATGTATATACATTAAAAACATATCACAAAATATACAATGTCACCCATCTTGAATGCATATTTCAGTGATGTTAGCTCCATTCACAATAGGATGTGAGGTGCATCATCCTCCATCTCAACTCTTCCTCTTGTAGAACTGAATTCTGTCTTCTTTAAACACTAACTCTTCACTGTATGCAGTGTTCAGCCCCTGGCCACCACTATTTCTGTTTCTGTGAACTTACCTGGTCTAGGAACTAATAGAGTCGCACAACATCTGTCCTTTTATGATTACCTTGGTTCACTATAATGTCAAGGCTCATTCATGGAGTACGTGTCAGAATTTCTTTCCTCTTCAAGACTGAGTAATATTCCATTGTATGGATGTATCATATTTCATCTATTCAACTCTTAGACACTGGAGTTGTTTCTACTTGCTGGTTGTGAATAATGCTGCTATGAATATTGGTATAAAAATGTCTCTTCAAAGGACTGGTTAGATGGCTCAGATGGTAAAGTGCTTGCAATACAAGCATGAGGACGTGAGTTCAGTCCCTCAGAACTACATAAAAACCAAGCACAGCAACATGTGCTTATAATCCAGCACTGGGGGGGGGGGCAAAGACAGATGGATCCCTGGGGCTCAATGGCCAGTAAGCTTTGCCCAGTCAGTGAGCTGCAGGTTCAATGAGAGACCCTGCATCAAAAACCAAGGGGGAGAGCAATAGAGGAAGACACCTGACACTACCTCTGGCTTCTGCACACAATACCTGAATGCACACACACACGCACATACACACGGGGCTGGGGGGGGGGTAAAATGTAAGAAATACATCCCTTCGAGACACTGCCATCAAGTCCTTGGGTACTTACACAGGGCTTGCTGAGTCATATAGTGATGCTGATTTAGTCCTTGGAGGAGCCACCACTCTGTGTTCCACAGTAGCTGCCCACTTTTCAGTTTACTTCTTCAACCTTCTGCTCTGTGGAATGGGTGTGGTTGCCGTGCAACTGCTTGCAGTTATTTTAAGAATGAAGAGATTTGGTCTTTCTGAAGGTTCCAGTGGAGTGGGTGGCACCCAGCAGGGGCCCAGGACAGGCTCCCCTTCTGTGCTTGCCTGAGGGAGCTGGGGTTCCATTAGCAAAGCCTCAGGGACAGGTAGGTTTCCTCCCTCTGGTGCATTCTCCATTTGGCGAGCCTGCCTTTCACTTTGGGCCTCGCCACCTCTCTCCATGAGCTCTTTGAATATCTCTCTCCTCTCTCCCCAGGCGGTGGAGGAACTGCTGCAGACCCTGGACCTGGAGAAGAAGGCGGTGACCGTGGGGCACAGCCAAGTGAGTGTACATCTGCGGACAAGCCGTCCACTGTACAGGAACTCGGATGACATTCAATTCTTGTCCCACCCAATGCCTTATCACTCTGGGTCTCCCTCTTCCAGACTATGAGAGGAGGCAAATGACTTCATCCCTGCCCCTCTCACAAAGTCATAATGACAAATGTCACATGGGCGGAATGACACGGGGAATGTCATTGTTAGAAGCCACAGTGCCCAGGAGCCTCACCAGTCTGGAATTAGTGTCTGGGGCCTTGCATCACCTGTCGAATCCCAGAAAGAAGTGCTTTACAGCCCGAAGTGTAACAAGAGCGCTCTACTTTCCTTTTCCTGAGGAAAGAATTCACCCACAGGACATAGATGGTTTGAATGGAAGTTTATTTAGCAAAGCAAACACTCCAAAGAGAGGTTGGGTGGGTCGCCCCAGGGTGGGGAGCAGCAGCCACTGAGTTGTGTGTGTTACAGATTTTAAAGGAGTTTTTATTAATATTTAAGAGGTGGGTGGCATATTCATGGGGTAAGGTGACCCCCTTTTCCCTCCCAAATCATGGTGGACTGGATCTTCCTTTCAGGGTGTTTCCTTCCATAATCCCCAGAAAAGGGGAGAGGTGTCAGAGCCACAGTACAAGTAAGGTTCTAATGTTAGGTCTTCTGAGAATGCAGGCTTAGTTACTTTACACACATTGGCAAAAATACCCGAGCAAAGCAACTTAGTGGAGAAAGCATTTGTTCTGGCTCATAGTTCCAAATTCCAGTCCATCATGATGGGAAGGCGTGGTGGCAGGATCTGGGGCCGGCTGGCCACATTGCCTGGTGGCAGCGGGAGCAGGGGCCAACTGGTCACATCGTAAGGACAGTCATGAAGCAGAGAGAGAACAGGAAGTGGGGCCTGGCTATAAAGCCTCAAGACCCGCCCCCAGTGACATACTTCCCCCAGTGAGTCTCTACTTCCTAAAGAATCTACAATCCTCCCAAACAGCACCACCAGCTGGTGGGGACCAAATGTTCCAATATATGACTCTGTGGAGGACACCTCACTTTCCTGTCTGAACACAGACCCTTGCCAGTTCACATGTATGGGCTGATACAGCCAGAATAACCCGAGACAGCTCCACGGATGTTTAACTGCAAAGGGGCTCTGACAGTCAGGAGACAGGGCTGCTGAGACGCAGCCTTAGTTTTCCTCTCACCTCATGGCTGACTGCTTGCTTACCCAGTGTCAGAAGGAAGTGTGTTCTTTTATGCAGAGTCTCCTGTCTCCTCTGCCAGTGGCTGTCACATAGCCATAGTCCTGGTTGGTCCACCAGTGTGAGCGGACAGAGAAAATAACTTGAAGAGATGGGATGATCTGAGGTTAGAGATACTGTTTTCCCAAAGTGATCGAACCCAGAGCGCCTCCTGGTCTGCTTAAATGCTGACAGAATTCCATCATGGTTTTCAAGAAAGGAAACATGACATTTTGGGATTCCTAGACAATTTGACCTTAGAACCTTTAATCTTCGTGGCTGTTTTGTTTTGTTTTTGTGGAATCCTCGTTACTTCCTAAAGCCAGCATCCCATGGACTGTTAGGGAAGTGACCACAGAGTCTCAAATTCAAGAACCAGGTAGGTGTTGGGCAGGGCACTGTACAAAGTTCAGAAACCCAGACTGGAGAGAGAACTGGAGGGGAACAGTGCCTCAGCCATCCCTGACCCTCGTCCTTTACTCAGTGGTTGGGTAGTGTGGCCAGACTCCACATACAGGTGCTGTGTGAGGTGCCCTGGCCACGTGTCTTTGTTGGATCTTGCCCTGTTACACTGCTTCTGAAACCAGCCCTGCCCTCAGTGAGCTGGCAGCCATCCCATGCTCCCAGCCCATTCCGCAGGCACTGAAATCTCCATGCTGGCCTCTGGTCCTGCTAACGTGTGTGGTCCAAGCTGTGGGCTGACTATGGGTGCAGCCTGATTGTCCCACAGTCATATTTCCCGTAGAGAGAATGAGCCCATCTGTTTGTGGGTTCCCACACAGGCGTGGACTTCATCAGACAGCTGGACATCTTGTTCTTTTTCCTCCCAGCTGCTCCATAGACGAGGAGGCTGTGCTAGTGGTGCAGAAACTGCAGGGTGGGGCCCAGCGGCTGCTGCCACAGGCCCACTAGGTGACCCCCATGCACACTGGTGTCTGAGACCCACTGGGTGAGATAATGACCCAGCTATTTCATGAATACAGAAATCGGTCCCCACAGTCCCAGCAGCTACTGCAGAACAAGAAAAGAACAGAAGTCGCTGCTCACGTTTTTACAGAGCCCAGGAGTCTAGAAGCCTCAGCGTCCTTATAATAAAACATGATTACTACTGCGTTGCACTTGGTGTTCACTAAGAAACGGGCAAGAGCAAATTAAAATCAAAGTGACCCTTGGTGGCCAGGTTCCACAGCAGATTGGGCTCCTGAGGCAGGTGTGGTGTTTACTGTAAGATTTGGTTCTTAAAGTTGGGCAACCAACTGGCTGTGCCAGTCCCTACCCAGGCTTACCGCTTTCGGTGTCTCTAGAGTGAGCAACAAAACCTTGCCTCAGTTGGCACATCTGCAAAATGGAGCTGCTGCTTTCTACCTCCTGTGTGTGGGAATCTGAGCACAATCACTTCACAGGACTGAGCCGCCACTCTTCCTAGAATGCATTTGTCAGCGGGGTTAAGGCATTTATCAAATAGGGTAACAATTTAATGCTTAAAGAATCAAATCCCCTTTAATCTGCAAAATGACCATAAGGAGAAGTGTGAATCCCTCAGCGGTCCCAGAGATGGGAACTATTGCCCTAGCATGATCTTTTAAAATGCGGCTTTGACATTTTTAGATGAAAAACAGACAGCCCAGCTCTGGGCTCTGTGCATTCCTTACAGGCAGGGATGCAGGTTGCTCTGCTCAGGCCTGATAAGCAACCAGACCCATGAAAAGAGAATAGTTTAGATTTTTCTTTGTGATTTTTTGGCCCCTGGCACCTTATCGAAGTTTGTACCATGAGATGTGACAGTTATGGGAAAAGTGTGATTGCACACGCTGTCTGACTTCTGCATGGTCACACGATGCTCTCAAAAAGGAAAAGAAAGAAACTTTGTTTTCAAAAAAGATCAAGACTGGGTTCTGCAGACACACTGACTTATTCCTGCCTGATGCAAAGTCATTTACAATTATCTTTTTTAATGAAAGCGTAGCACTTAATCAATATGGTCTGGGCAGTGCCTGCCACCTACTGTAATATACAAAGTGGAACTGTCATCATTTTGATCATTAATTTTTCTTTTAATGGCAGCTTTTGGGACTCACCAGCTTGTGAAATTAATATGGTTGTTACTGAGGCCATCTGAGGGCGAGCAGTCGCTACTGTCTTTATTCTGGTGAGGCTGATTGCTTTGGTGTCCTGGCCAGCGAGTGCTTTTGCCAATTTGTAAGAGTTTGCCCCCCTTGGATGGACTCATTCTCATTTCCCTTTAGACAGAAGGCTTATTAAAGGATCAGTTGAGGGGACCCATGACTGAGAATGGGTTTAGGGTAGTGGAGAATTGATGCTTTTGTTCCAGCTGGAATCAAATTGACTTTGAACTTCAGATGGCAGATGTGTATGTGCCAATGAAAAAGGAGCTGAAGCTTCCTGTGGACCCAGAGGTGGAGGTCAGAGATGAACCCAAGTCTCGGGTTCAAGGCTCAGCCTTCTGGGTCACCAGCTATTGAGTCAATGGTCTGATTTCCAAGTCAAGGCTGTTTGTAGTCTAAAATCAGATGTGGAGGAAGAAAGACGTCTCAGTCAGTAAGTGCTTGTCACTCAAGTGTGAAGACCTGAGCTCCAGCCCCATAATACAAGGAAAAGAAAAAAAGCTGGGTGTAATGACTTGCAACCCCAGCACTGCAGAGGCAGAAAAAGGAGGAGCCCTGGGACTCCCTGGCCAGCCAGCCTAGGCAATCCATCAGCTTTAGGCAAATGAGAGACCTTGTCTCAAAGAAACAAGGTGGACAGCTCCCAAGGAACACCATCACCTCTGGTCTGCATAGACAGGCACATACAGGTAGGTGTACATGAGCACTCACTAGCACATAAACACACTGGTGTATACCCCTCCACCGCCCACATACACTCAAATGCAGATGCCATGTAAATGTTAATTATAGCAGGTGTGAAAGTACTACTGTGCATGTGTGGAGGTCAGAGGACAACTTGCAGGAGTCGGTCCTCTCCTTCCACTGTGGGTTCCAGGGACCGAACTCAGATTGCCAGGCTTGTTCAGCAAGTGCTGTTACCTGCTGAGCCATCTCGCTGGCCCCTTTGGGGTTCTTCTGACAATGAACACACAGGGCTGTCCTTAGAAAACTGACTTCTCCCATGTCACCAAATCAAGTCCCATCTTGAGGTATCATCCCAGGGCCTGCGAGGAGGGAGGGGACCAATGCACTGAGCAGTACTGTGCACAGTAAGAGATGTACCCTTCCATGTCAGCTGGAGCAGGCCTGTTCCAAAGCCGTGGGTCTCTCGGAAAACCCTTTAACACAAACCCCAGGACTCTCTGCCTTGTCATCCTCTGACAGGCACTCCTGGGCTCCTGGGGTTCCAGTTCCCTGCAGTCTGTTCAGGGACAGCCCTGTGGGGAGCTGAATCAATCTCAGAGCCGTCAAAGCCTTCATCCATTATTGATGTGCTGGGGCCTGGCAGGTGCAGGCTGGAGTTGCTTTCTGCCTCTCGGGGGGCATGAGCCTGACTCCTTCCCAGAGCAAGGAGGGCGCCCGCCATCCCTTCCACCTCTGCCTCTCCTTACAGGCTGAATCATCTCAGTGAATCCTGGTATTTATACTGCATCCATTCTCTTAGGTAGCTCGTGTCCAGGATTGAAAATGAGCATTTCCAAGCCAGCACAAGTGTATGGCTTGTGTTTGCCTGTGGCCAGGCCTTAAAATCTGCATTTACTGTGCTACCAGGATGAATCTCTCATGGAGAACTATAGACATATCTGCCCTGGCAGTGACTATCAAACTAGGGTACCCCTCCCCTAGGGATCAGGTTAAAATGCAGGTTGTGATTCAGCAGGGCTGGGTAGGGACTGAGAGATTCTGTTTTTGTTTTTGTGTTTAAGACGGAGTCTCACTTAGCCCAGGCTGGCTTCCTTGGAACATGCTGTAGTCAAAGATGGCCTTGAGTTTCTGTTCCATCCTTTCTCCACCTCCTGAGTGCGGGGATTCCAGGGGTGCCCCACCACACCTAGTGTCTGCAGTTCTGAGGGTGGATCCGAGGGCATCCCCCATGCTAGGAAAGCACTCTGCCAACTGAGTCACATCCCCAGCCCCAGTTTCTGTCTTAACCAGGCCTCAGGTGGTCTGAAGCATGCTGGTAGCCAGGGGCAGAGGCAGGAAGTGGAGCCTCAGGGAAGAGACAGGATATTTCCATCCTTTAGACCTGTGTTAAAGAGAGGCCCACCAACAAATATTGCAGCTGGGTGCAGGAGAAGAGAAGTGGAGTCTGAGCTGCAGGCCCCTCCCCTTCCACACTGTCTGCAGAGGTCTCACCTGTGCCTTCCTCCCCTGTCCCCAGGTCTTCCTCAAGGCTGGTGTGGTTTCCAGACTGGAAAGGCAGCGGGAGAAGCTGGTGTCCAGGAGCATAGTTCTCTTCCAAGCGACTTGCAGGGGGTTTCTGTCCCGTCAGGAATTTAAGATGCTGAAGGTACTGAGGGCCCACACAATTTTGATCCCATGGGTCTGTGGTATATAAGCTCGGCTGTATTTCCCCATGATTATGCCAGGCTGCCTGTCTGAGGGATACCTGAGCACAATGACCTCCAGGTACCTGGGGGCTGTTGTCAGCCCTGTGATTTAAGCCTGACCCATCTCAGGAACAGCTCCTGCTCAAGGGTCAACAGATACCTTACAAGTCCCAGACACCCAGGTCTGTGAACAAAGGGCAAGTTGTGCCACAGTCCTGGGCCGCCCTGGGCCTTCAAGACTGGCCTTCCTCTCTTCTGCCTGCATGGGAAGAGAGAGCTCACTGCTGTGTTTTCAAGACAGACTAGCCCTATGCTGCATCTACACAGTGGCTGTGTGACGATGAGGGGAGATCATACACACTGAGTCACGAGATTCCAGCTGACTGTCACCTCAGGATTGGCTGTTTTGAGAAAGAGTGTTATAGTTTGCTTTCTATTGCTGTGATAAAACACTAACCTGAAGCAACTTAGGGAGAAAAGGGTTTATTGCATCTTATACCTTATGGTTCATCATGGAGGAAAGTCAGGCCAGGGACTCAGGCAGGAGCCTGCAGCAGAGACCACAGAGGAATGCTGCTCACTGACTTGCTCCCTCTGACTTACTTGGCTCCCTTTCTTATACAACCCAGGCCCACCTGCCCTGGGATGGCACCGCCCACAATGGGCTGAGCCCTTCTACATCAAGTAACAATTAAGAAAATGCCCCATAGACATGTCCTCAGGCCAGTCTGATGGAGAAAATTCCTCAATCGAAGTTCCCTCTTCCCAGGTGACTAGATTGTGTCAAGTCAACAAAGCTACCAGCACAGTCTCTCACTGCATAGGCCCAAATACCCCTGACTGGCCTGGAACTCCCTATGTAGACCAGACTGGGCCTAAACTCACAGAGATCTGCCTGTCTCTATCTTCCTCCCAAGAGTGCTGGGATTAAAGGCTTCCTAGTATTATCTTTTCTTAATGATCAATAATTATACTAGAGTGGATTCTCCAAAGAGCTTCCAGAGTGGGTAAGTCCATGATTTCAAGTGTACTGTGTACTTGGCAAACCAGAAATGTTAATAATGACCCCATCGTGAGCCACCCGCTTCCCGCCGCCCCCGACAGGCATGTGTTCTTTTTTCTTCCATCTGCTTTGTCCGCCCTCCCTCTGGCTCAGGCAGGTGGACCCCTCCTCACACTCACAACTCTCCTGTCCCTCAGATCCGTCAGCTGGCTATGCAGTGCATCCACAGGAACCTGGCTGTGTTCCTGGAGGTCAAGGACTGGCCATGGTGGCAGCTCATCACGTCCCTCCGGCCCCTCTTGAGTTCCACAATTGAGACAGAGCAGCTCCGAGCCAAGGAGGTGGGTTCATGGCTCAGAGGTAACTCCCTGTCCCACTCAACTTCACCCTGTACCCAGCACCCAGGACATTGTGAGCTCAACAACCCTCAATGCTTCCTTCTGGAGGCTTCCATCACCTGAGACCGTGTTTCTCCTGAATCCAGCTGTTCCCTAGGCTGCTGGGTAAAGCGCTGTGATTGCTTGGGGCACAAAAACCCTTGTGGCTCATTCTAGAACCTTAGTGATGGGATCTTTGCACATTTTATTTCCACCTATCAGAACACTTGTCTCCAGCCATGCAGGTTACTGCTTTGAGTGGTCTCTGGTGCAGACTTTCTGATATCTTTTTTTTTGCAAAAATGATCAAGTTATATATAATGGTTCCTTTCTTTTTTTTCAGGTTTTTTTTTTAACTTAAAAAAAACTTTATTGAGAATTTCACACATGCATATAAGGTGTTCGGATCAAATCCACGCCAACTCCCTCCCCTCCAACACCTCTTATGTCTCCCCATCACTTTTTTCTGACAACTTTGTGTTCTTTCTTCCTTTCCTTTCTTTCTCTCTCTCTTTCTTTCTTCTTTTTTAAAATGAGGCTTTTTACTACTCTAACATTCCCCCCTCTGAAGAGGTAACCTTAAAATCCTTTTAGGGATTAGATAAAAGCTCCCAAATACTATTGACAATTTTGGCCTTTGGAACATAGTATGTTGCTAAGTGGCCCAAGGACATTTTAACTCTTAGCCAAGAGACTGGCTGTTTTCTTTGGGGTCTTTTTCACCCTAACTGCCTAGTTAATTCCTACCTTCTATTCTTATCACACCGTCCTCTGAAGAGGTTACCCAAATTGCTGATAGGAAATAGGGATGCAGACGGCTCTGGCTTCTTCCATGCTAAACAGGGACGCAGGGTAAGGCAATTGGGGTAGCCCTTCAGTGGGTCTGTCTAAAAGACTCCCAAATTGCATAACTCTTACTGTAGGGGGAAAAGAAAGTCCTTGACTGGTGAATAGGAGATGTGAAGGAGAAGTAAAGGCAAGAGTAGTAAGCATTACAAGTTCTAGACAGGGAATTACAAAAAAGTCAGAACAGGGCAAATTTCAACTGTTCATATCAGAGTCCATTGGAATTTCTTGACGAGAGCTCCCCAAAGCATCCCTCTATTGGGTTCCTCTTCATTTTTCTTTTGTCTGCTAAGGCTGGACTTGAGAGTGGTGGACTCAGGATTTGTTTTCAGGCACTTTGATAGCTGTTGGATTGGCTAGGATCAGTGTTAGTTCCCTCACAAAGGCTTCACCACATGGAGGCAGGATCCAGGCGCTCTCAAGTGGATCCCATGAGTTCTCAGCCCCTATGCCAGAGGGAGGCTGGAACAGGCACTCTGTTGGTCTTGGTTCCTTTCTTTCTTACATAAAAAGTAAAATGTGAAGTAGGCTGTGCACCCCTCATTAAAAAATACCCAACAGTGAAGTCCATGCAAATAACTCAAATCTGAGAGTCTGAAACCTGACCATCTGACCCTTTGGATGAGGGAAATTCAGTTTCTATGTACTCTGCTGAAATCCGTACTGTGCACTTACCGACATATTTTCAAAATCATCAGGGACAATTCAATGGAGCTTTTCTTTGTTCTGTTTACTGCTATGTAGTACTCCCTTGCCCATAAGGCCCATCATTCACACCACTATCCTGCTGTGGCATCTCAAGGTAGCCTTGCAGACATGGACAAGTGATGTAGTGCTTTTATATATGGATGTGTGTTTGGAATGATAAGTCAGACTAATGTGGTAAAAGCGTGCTTTTGTGTGTGATGTGGAGGAGACATTTCAAGCCCCTTTCATCAGCTTTGGAATGAATAAAGCATCTTTGTTATAGTCATCATTCATGAAAGACATCATTAAATTTCCTCTGTGCCCCAGCAGCTTTGACCCCTTCAACCTTTCTTACCAGGAGTGGACTGTGCATCTGGTCTGGACCGGCTTCTTCATTCTGGGTGTTTGTGTTGCAGGGGGAGCTGACAATGCTGAGACAGAAGCTGAAAAAGTCAGAGAAGTCCAGGATGGAGCTCCGGCAGAGCACAGACCTGTTAGAGAGCAAGGTAGGTGGCTCCTCCGCCACTTGGGTCTCAGGATGTGTGGCCGCTGGGGAGGAGAAGGAAGGTGTGCTCCTGTGCTGAGCTTCTTCCCAAACCTACACAAGCAGCCAAAGAAAAAATTCGGTGTCATGAAAGGACAAAGTGTGGGAGAACTGCTAAATCTGACCATGTTAAAATACCGGGCGTCTGTTGGTCTGAGCGTAAAGTGAACACAGGATAAACAGGTGGAGTCACAGCCACCTGGCGGGATGGGCAGAGTTCGGAACGCGCAATGAGCTTGCTCCAGTCAGGGAAGAGATGAACTGCTCTGTAGGAGGAAATGACCAAAATACAGACAGTTGGGGGTCATCCTTTTCCCTTCTGCCTCTCTTAAATCTATTGATAGTTTATTTAACATTTGTTGCTAGAAACACAGCAGCACAGCACACATGAGGGAGAAAGCCAGGCTTGGGATGTGGCCACGTTTCCTGGGATTTGGAATGACCTGTCTTTCATGTCACCTGCATTGCTATTACCTTATGTTTACTGTTCAGACCTTTCCTCTAGTGCTGTGTCTTTTTGGTTTTGTTTTTTTTGTTTTTTTTCCTTTTAATTGTAGCCCAGGTTGACTTCAAATTTCCTATGTAGCCAAGGATGATGATAATTTTTTTTAGTGTTTATTTTTATTTTTTATCAGTGTGTGTGTGTGTGTGTGTGTGTGTGTGTGTGTGTGTGTATGTGTGTGTGAGAGAGTTCAGTGCCCATAGAGACAGGAAGATGATCTCCTGGAGTCATTGGGAGCTTCAAGGTCCTCTGAGTATTCCTAACAGCTGAATCATCTCTCTAGTTCCTAAACTCCATTTAAATTTTTCTTTGTTTGTCTTTTGACAATTTCATACACATATATAAAATATTTATCATTTTCCTCTGTTATCTCTTATCTCCCTCCCCCTCTCTCTGGAACCTGTCTTCTTCCCAATAAGTTCCTCTACAGCCTTGTCAGCACTTCGTATTATCTGTCTTCATTTAGTTCTGTTGGTGAGTGTGCTGGGCTGACTCACACTGACAATTTTGTGTGTACATGTTCATGTTTGGGGATATTATTTTGTTATATCCTCCTTGACAAAGCAGCCTCTTGTCTTTTCCCCATTCCCCTCCCTTTCCTCTTGTTGGTTTGTAAACACTTTTTACATGCTCAGGATTTATGTTCTGTCAGCAGTATGTGCTGTGGCTCTCTTCTACTCTGAGCCCATTGTTTTGAATACAGGAATAGTTTGTGTTTTCTAGACCCCTGAGTTTCTTCAGGGCCTAGAAGAAATCAGAAGGTTTTATGACTGCAAGCCAGTTTAGACCTCAAAAGCTCTTCAATTTTATTTCATTTTATATTTTACCAACTCTCAAACTACATTGTTTCCCACCTTTTAAAAAACACTTCTGGGACTAGAGAGATGGCTCAGTGGCTAAGAGCACTGGAACTCAGGTTCAGTTCCCAGTACCTACATGGCTAACAATCATCTGTAACTCCAGTTCCAGGGGTTCTGATGCCCTCTTCTGTACCCCACAGGCATTGTATGCACTTATATACAAGCAGGTAAAACACTCACACAATTAAAATGCAAGTTAAAAACTCATCTATTCTTTCACAATTTGATGCACATTTAATATAGTCCATCTTTTTTGAGGCATGGCTGAGGTCTTTTTTACTTGAGTGGGCAAAGGCAATGGCTAGACCACAGAGGAATGACTGCCTCTCCCCCAGCAGCTTTCACTGCCTAGGGCTCCTCAGGGCAGGTGGGGCCTCATGAGCCACACCCCCCATGCTGGGATGTTGACAGGCTTGATCTTGTGCAGGTGAGCACAGCTTCTGTCAGTTCATGAGTTACAACTGCCATTGTATTTCCAGAAGAGGGCATTTCTCAGCACCCCTCCCCTCTGCCGGCCCTTCTGCAGTGTTCCCTTAGCCTTTGGGGGGAGGGGTTGATATGGATGTCCATTTAGGGGTGAGCACTCAACAGTCATGTCACTTTGAGCAGTCTGAGTCTGTGCATTAACTGCTCCTATAGCAAGAGAAGCATCTCTGACTAAGGCTGAGGCAGAATTAATCTCTGAGTATACACTAAGTATTGTTGTCAGGTGGACATATCTGTTTAGGAAAATGATAGTAGTAGGTTTCCTCCTAGGGCCTATGACCTTCACAGCCATGGTGTTGGCCAGCTTTACAGTTTGAGGCATGAATTCCTTCCTATGAAGCCTGCCTCAAATCCAAGCATAAAGTGGTTGGTTGCTTCCACCACAGTCATGCCACTATTGCTCCCATGGGCACATTTTGTCTGGCAGGCAGTTTTGTAGCATGCAGGGCCCTGGGCTGGGTAAGACCATTAACTTTTCTCCCTCAGTGGCCTGCACAGCACCTTCTGAAGCTGCGAAAGTCACCAGCAGAGCTCAGTTTCAGTCATCAGTGTCTCCCACTGACAGCTCGTGGTGCTTTCCATCCTAGAGCAGTGTGTCTTGTCACCCATGGCAGCAGCTCAGGTTTAGAGAATGTGGCATCCTGTGGACACTTTATTTGAAGAAAGACTCTAGTCTCCTGGCCAAAAAAATAATTGCTGGTTTATACCAGCTGGATTTATACCTCAGTGCTCACAGTAAGGAGAAATAGCCCAAGGAGAAATAGCCCTGTGGGTTCCCAGCCTCATCTGCAAAGGGATTGATGCATGAGGGAGGTTCCTGTCTATGCTGCTTCTTTGAAAAGCCCTGAGGTGACTTTATTGCAGGACAGAGGATCCTGTTACAGAGCAGTGGGTCTCAGCCTGGAACATGGGCAGAGCTCCCTGTAGAACATAACAGAATAGTCATAGACAAGCCCCAGGCTTAGCGATGCTGAATCCAGGCTTGGGGTGGCCCCAGAGCACCTGAATTTCTAGCAAACTCTCAGGTACTTTAGAAGTAGAAGCTCTGCCAGCCACTCACGGGGTCAGAGAGCAGTGTGGCCTTCTATCTTGTGGCTCTACTTTGGTAACAGTTGGGACCAGACTCTGCTTCAGGGCCATGCATCACCAACATACCCCTGCCACAGTGCCCAGCCTCTATTCACACCTGTGTGTCTCATCAGGGGGAGGCAGTGAACAGAAGTGGCACTGAGATGTGGCAAGATCGTCGCCAACACCATTTTACTGAGCTTAATAAGAAGACAGCATTATTGCAGAATGATTTAAGTGCTCCTTTGCAAAGCGGCCTAAGGAGGAGATGGGGAACCGTGGAGAGGCTGGCTGTAAAGGCTGTCAGGCATGCAAATGCTGCCTTGGTGGAAAGGGGTCTTATTTTCATAAGGAAGAAGAACCCTTCATCTTGTAGAACTTTCCTGTGAGGGTTAGGTGCTCTTGGAGATATGTCCTGGGTGTGTCAATTTCCTCCTAAGATTCTTCCTAGCTATAGCCAGAGATGGAGGACCATGCACTCAGTCCAACACCTTTTGGAGTTCAGTAAGGAATTGTGACTTGAATATACCAAGGAGTGGAAGTCTGAAGGTGCTCACCGGGTGTTCTAAGGGAGTTCGGTCATAATATCTGCACTTGTCTAGTGGGGAGGGAGGTCACAGGACCAGCTGGGGCCTGAGCCCATCCATACTCCAGGTCTCCTGACTCAGAATCCATGTTGTTGCAGCTTCTCCTGTGTGAAGGGGCAGGAGCATCTAATCCCAGGGGGAAGGCTTGGTTCACTGGCTCCTGTTGCCATCTGCCTTAGGTACCCGGGCCTCTTGGGCTTTAACTGCTGGGGAATGGTCCCTTCAGTGAAGCTGGCTTCTGACACTGTGTGGGCCTCAGAGGAGGATACATCTGGAATGTTCTTTATCTTAATTTTAAAATTTTATTTTATGTAGATGAGCATTTTGCCTGCATGCATGTAAGTGCGCTATATGCATACAGTGAACACAAAGCTTAGAAGAGGGGAGGGCATCAGATTCCTTGGAACTGGAGTTACAGATGGTTATTAGCTGCCATGTGGGTTTTGGGAACCAAACCCAGCAGCCAGTGTTCTTAACCGCTGAGCCATCTCTCCAGCCCCTAGAATGTTCTTTTTGACTGTGTGTCTCAGTCCTTCCCACAATACTGATACTATCAACTTTTCCTTTCCCACTAAGCAACACAGAGTTGGGGGGTCAGCACGGTGCCCCAGGTATGAAGGAGCAGCAGCAGATGGCCTGGGTGCCACACGCCTGAGTGTGGTTCTGATTTCCAGGGTATTGTGGGCCCCATCAAATTCCTATGCCTTTGTCTGTGATCATTGAAATAGCAGTGGAGGTCAGAGCTCCTTCTGAGTTTGTTACACCACACCGTGCAGCCAGCCCAACCAGCTCTGTCACTAATACACACATCCTGTATGTGTTTGTCCTCCCTCAGTAAAGAGCAGTCCTCGGAGGCAGTGACACACCCTTGGCATTTCTACCCTTTGGTATTTAGCACAAAATGCTTGACTCAAGTCCAGTGATGAATGGAGCCACCTTCAATGAGTGCTGTGTCTGTCCGCTGCTGGGTCAAGTCCTTTGGCCTCTGAGTTCAGCTGGTTTTACCTATAAAGCAACATGGAGAAAGCCTGGAGTGTCTGGCGGGTACAGTCTTGTTACTGTCAGGTAGGGGCGTAGCCACGATAATAATGCAAGGTATTGGCACCCGGCAGCCTGGTGGGGGGAGATCAGGATCAAAGGATGCCCCAGGGGTGGGGCTGTGGGTGATGGAACTGAGGGCTTACTTCCTCTCTGGTGAAGTGTTGGCTGGGTTCTAGAACCTCTGAAGGTACCACTATGCTCCTAAGAGGCCATGTGTCTCTTCTTTCTAGACACCCATAGAGGCTGGTCAGGAAGGTGACATTCACAGGTGTCTGGCTCTCAGGGCTCATGCCCCTGTGGTCCCTACGAAGATGGCCTCACTCACTCAGACAGGTAGGCCTGTGGAGGCCTCCCCTTCCTTGGTTCTCTCATACATATCCATCTGTGAGCCCAAGAGGTGGTTTGGTGGTGTGGTCAGGAAGGAAGGAGGGCTCTGTAGCCCTTGTCTGACCTCTGTTGTTATGGGAGGTCCTTACACTCAGCACCTGAGCCCTGCAGCACTAAGAGCAGGCTAGCCCAAGGGGCCTCCACAGGCCAATTCAGCAGAAAAGCAACAGCTAAAAGCAGAGAATGGAGATTTATTCAATGTGGCCACATTGGGAAGAACAAAGGTTCAGTCTCCTTGAAGTCTACCTTCGGGGTCCTGACACGGGGTTCAGGTTTAAATAGAGGGCAAGCGGCGTGCTTAGCTAAGGAGTTCTGGGCAAGCTGTGGTCCTGCCCATCAGTGACCCATCGTGGTCTGATTTCCAGTCTGTCTCATCAGGCAAGTTATCAGAACTGTGTGAAATCTCTTCTTAGGTCATAAGTCTGTCCTCTGACTGGCTCCAGACTTCAGGCTTTTAGTTCTCCCAGATGAGATTCCTGGGAAATTCCAGCCCCTTGGGGTCTGGGTTATCTGCTAGTCACGGGAGGGGCAGACATTTCTCCTCATAATATTTTTCACTCCTGTGGTTACAGGTTATTAGGTCTCTGCAGCTGAGTGTCTGCACTTCCCACCTCAGTTCCATCTGCAACATAGAGCCCGGGTCAGGGCCCATCTCAGCATGGCTGTGAGGTTCTGTGGGCTCCCCTGTGCCTGGCTCACAGTCAGCACTGTCTACCCATGGGCATGATTACTGCTCTGAACACTGTTGCTCAGCAGGACAGCTATGAACAGCCGGGCCCCCTGAGAAGATGGGTCAGGCATGACCATGTCGGCACCTGGTGCACATCTTTGGAAGAGCCCTGGAGCCCACCACAGTGCTCGACACTTTTTCTAGAGCTGCCCTTGACCAGGGTGACCGTGGGGCCAGGGACATGGGACCAAAGCCACACTTCATCCTTGTGACAGCAGCACCTGAGCTGGCTGGCCTGCAGGGGTCTCCCTGCAACCTCAGATTTAGTCTCTCTTTTGACAGGTGGGTCAGGATGGGAGGAGAGGCGTCCCTTCACCCAGAGGTTGGCACAGGGTCCCTTTTGCCACAGCCCAGAAGGGCAGCTGGGGTCCACATTGTATTGGCCTTAGATCTTGGCCAGTTGGTCTACTCCAGGTGGGCAATGGCTCCCGTTTGCTCTGTAGACACCCAGGGGCAGGAACTGCATGGGAAGGCTCATGACAGGACAGGGCACAGGGATGGCACGAATGCTGAGCTGGGGGTCAGGCAGTTGGGGGAGGCTTTCTCTGCTACTCAGCAGCTTGACCCTCAGCTGGTCCTTTCACCTCCTAGTGTGTCAATCTTCTATGTACATATTATCCATATGAGACATTTCACACTTCATAGGAGGTGATATATACCAGAGGCCAAAATCATGGCATCCCCAGCATTCAGTAGTGGAGCTTGCTCTCACAAAGTGTGCTAGTGAGAAGTCCTCTGTGCAAACTGGAAAGTACGGGGTATGGAACAGCTCACTGCTGACCGCATCTGCAGGGAGAATGGTTCAGGGGATTGAGAAGTCCTTTAAAAAGCATATTTTAGGGGCTGGAGAGATGGCTCAGCGGTTAAGAGCACTGACTGCTCTTGCAGAGGACCTGGATTCAATTCCCATCACCCACATGGCAGCTACAAACCGTCCTTAACTCCAGTTCCAGGTGAAT
>NW_008352136.1:2844901-2854864 GCF_000622305.1 Nannospalax galili
TTCTAAAAAATTTTGGGTTTATTTATATTTATTTTATATGCATGAGTATTTTGTATTTTATATATATATTGCCTGTATGTATGTAAGTGTACCACATGTGTGCAATGCCCACAGAGGCTGGAAGAGGGTGGTGGATTACTTGGGACTAGAGTTACTGATGGTTGTGAGCCACCATGTAGGTGCTGGGAACCAAACTCAGGTCCTTTGTAAAAGTAGGCAGTATTCTTAATCACTGAGCCATCTCTCCAGCTCCCCCCTTTCTATTTTAAATTGATGTGTCTTAATTATTCTTGTTGATGGGGAAGAGTGTGAGATTTTAATATGTGTGTAATGTGTAAGTATCAGACCAGAAGAACTGGTCCACCAGTCACTGCAGACATTGATGGTGTCTTTGTGTTGGGGATGTTAAAAACCCTCTCTGCTGCCTGTCCTGAAGTGTGCAACTGAAGGCTGAGGTCATCGCTTGGTGGGTAAAAGCACTTGCTACACAAGTATGCGGGCCTGAGTTCAAATTCCCAGAAACCATGTAAGATGTGGATGCAGGGCATGGTGTCCGATCCCAGTGCTCCTACTGGGGAATGGGAGGCCCAAACGGGAATTTTTAGAAACTCCTGGACCAGCTAGCCTGGGGTACTCAACAGAAAACAGCCAAGAGACTTTGTCTCAAACAAGGTATCTCAAACTCCATACTGAAGGTTTTCCCCTGACCTCCATACGTGTGTCTATACACACCCAGAAAGACTTTAAGACCTCTGCCCTCTTCTGCTATAGAGCACTGAAGTTGTTCCCTTGTATCCAGGAACTTGCTTCTCTCCATCCCTCTCCCCCTCCATCCCAGGTCCTGTGAATCTTTGAATGTCAGAGCAGAGCGCAGGGTTAGCTGAAGGCACAGGGGTCCCTGTAGTTACTAATCTCTCTGGTTCTGCTTCAAATCCTTGGGGTGGGCATGGCATCCAGTGGGTACACATAATGCCCCTCAGCCCCAGCTGTGTTCAGCAATTAACATCTATCAAACCTGCTTAGCCCTTGCTGTCCTGACCTGCAAAGGCCACTGTAATTCTACCCCCAAGCTACATCCTCTTGTTACTTTTTTTACAATTTCGAAGCAAAGTTTTGCTAATGTTGTTTAGGGTGGTCTTGAACTTGTGACTTTCCTGCCTCAACCTTGGTAGCTGGAGTAACAGACCTGTGTCACCAGGCGTGGCTAGCTGCTTTCTCTTTGGCTCTATAAAAACATGTAGTCAGTTCACTCACTCCTATTCCTTCCTCTCCAGTGAGTCCTCAGAGCCACTGTCCCTCAGTAGAAAGCACGTGTGTGTCTGGTGATCTTGCACGTGGTAGCTCCTGGGAGGATCCTCAAAGCAATTTCTTGTTAAGTGGCCCTTGTGTCAACTGCAAAGCCCCTGTTAGGTTTGTGAGTCAGATGCTTCGCTCCTTAAACTGGTTTTTGAAGCTCTGGGCTTGGGCCCACTCCCCACTTCTGCAGACAAGGATTCTGCCTCATGGGAGGGAAAGAGAGGGGTTCCTGTGGGTACAGGTGGGTCAAGAACTGCTTGTCTTTCTAAAGCCTGTCATCATTCCCAGTTGAAAGAACTAAGTGTCCTTTGGGTTCCAGACAGTGGGTTCTTGGAGCTCAAAGTTAATGTATTAAATTAATTTTATGTTCTCCTTGCTCAGGCCGATTAACACAAATTAAATTTCACATTAATTGGCCAAGGCAGAGGGAGCATTGTGCTGGGCTTGGGATTAAGGCTGATTTCAGGGGGGAAGGTGGTTAGGGGTATGATCTTGGGCTGTCCTGGATTGTACTGGCCACCGTCCCAGTCCCACAACAGCTTTTTCAGGTCCACAAGCAAATCTAACTCTGACCTGCACAAAGCAAAGAAAGGCCCAGGTTGGGATGGGGGCAAGTTCCTCCTTTGTAGAGATTCTTAAAATCTGTTTTCCCTGGAGCTCCGCAGAATGTATTTTCTGGGTTCTGCCCCAAGACTCTACTCTGGAGACTCTCTGTCCTGGATACTTATCTGCCCTGGAGATTCTGGTTGGGATCTGTATATTGGAAGATTTGCATTGTAAGGAACTTCCCAGGGGACTGCAATGGTGCTTTAAGAACAGCAGTGTAAGGAAGAACGAAAAGAAGCTCCCTCTCAGAGATCACCAACCCAGAACCCCTGGGGGCCCCTCATTCCTTAGCTTGAATGCTGGCAGCATCTGATGGATCTGAGTTCAAATTTCAGCTCTGTCACTTATTTGCTCTGCAGACTTTGAAACACCTCTCTCTCTCTCCTCTCTCTCTCTCTCTCTCTCTCTCTCTCTCTCTCTCTCTCTCTCTCTCTGCATTTGATCTGCTGAGTCCCCTCTATGTCAACAGGGTAGGACAAGGATAGACTGGAGGAGGAGCAGCAAAACAGGGGACGTAGGACATAGACGGCGCAGCGCCCTCAGTCTTTGTACCAGCCTTTTCATTCTGTAAGATAGTGTCAGTAAAACCACAGCTCTCACCTCAATGGGGATAAGAAAGTTTATTCTGGAACCAAATATGATTGACCATGGCTTGGGAACACAGATTCAGGTCACCTCAAATTCCATGTTCCAATGTGGCAACCATTTCATGGAGTTTTATAGAAACAAGACAAAGGCAATCAGAAATCAGCAAGCGAATACATTGCTGGAAACATTAAGCAGGCAGTCACAGCGAAGCTGAGGAATTTCAGCTACTGACCTCAGATACTCTGATGACACTCCGAGGCTGTTGGCTGGTGGAGACTAGGTAGGGTCTGTCAGTACATTCCAAGAGGCTTCACCCGTTGGTCACAGGCTGCACAGAGTGGGCTGCAGATAATACAAGACAAACTGATCAGACTCCTGATCTGTACTATTCCAACCTCCCCACAGTCATTAAGGTTCTAATTAACTAATCAGCCTTGCAGAAATTTCAGTGAAAGGTGTAGTCCTTTTTTTTTCTTTTCTTTTTTTTGTCTCATCACAAAAGCAGTTTAAAAAAAAATCCACAGTACAGACTTGTATCATAGGGCAACAGGGTCCCTTAGGAAGTCATCCTTCCAGAAAGAAAAGCCCATGGACACTTTGTCCTGTGCACGAGTGAACAAAATTGAGATATGGCTGGTTACTGGGGAGGGAGAGTCATTCTTTGAGGATGTAGGTTTCCCGTGCTCCAGTGGATAGCCTCACAGCAGTGGCACATGGCAATACTGAGAGGGTTTAGTGGGTTATCAAAGAAAAACCTGTGAAGTTGGGAGAGAGGCGTGTCAGGAGGAAGTTGGAGGGGATGATGGGAGGGTCTATGAGCTTATTGCATTGTACACACATATGAAAATCTCAGAAGTAAAGAAAAGGACCTGAGATTCCCTCCAAGCATTTTGTTCTGTAGCTTTTGCCCATTGGGTGATGCATCCTGGGAGTTTTCCCATGTTAGACACTGTGTCTTCCTTCACAGCTGGCCCAGCATGTGCTGATGGTGCTGAGGAGGATTAGCTCAGACGGACAGGTGGACTCTGAACCAGTCAAGGCTAAGAGCCAGACACTCCACCACAGAGGACTGATGGGAGAGGGAGGGGCCTTGGCATCTTCATAGGCAACAAGTCTGTGGTTGGAGTGTGAATTCCAGAGACAAAGGACCCCACTTAGCTCAGTGCACCCTGCAACTCCATGGCAAAGGCCCGGGCTGGAAAGGAGACTGACCGAGTCAAACCACATGGCAGCTGTTCTTGGACCCTACACCCTGCCTGGTTTTTTTTTTTTTTTTTTGTTTTGTTCATTCTCTGACTCTTGACTTTATTTAAATTGTTTATATTTAAAAATATATAACAAGAAGGCTGGGAATGTAGGTCAGTTGGCAGAGTGCTTGCTAAGCAGTCACAAAGCCCAGTAGCATATACTGGGCTGGTAGTGCACACCTGTAACCCCAGTTTTCTGCCCCTTCCCCTATCCTACTTCAGTCCCACCCCCAGTGCAGGGGGCTGTGGCTACTTCCCTTGGTCAGAACACTTCTCCAGTGGACTCTACCTTTGGGAGGCATAGCCTCAAACCCAGAAGGCAACACTTGGGGCAATAATATCACAAAGTCCTGTCAGTTTGTCATTTCTATTTGGCCAGTTGATTGGAAAACAGGGAAGAAAAAAAAAAATCAGTGTCGGAGAGGGAGTCCCTAAGCCGTGTTCCTCTGCCCCTTGTTCCTCACTCACACAGGACCACAGCATGTTGTACGTGAATTTCTGTGTCTCCCTTTCAGCCCACACCCTTAATACGAAGTCCTTTGTTTTCTGGCTTTGAGGTCTTTAAAATGGAGCCAAGGATAAAGTCAATGAACCAACAAGCCTTCCTTTTCTTATTGTAGCTTTCCTTACTGATTCCTCCTGAAACACCCAGTTTACTTGTCATGTTAATTCTCTGTCCAGGTGTACTTAATGGATCCGTGTAATCACTAACTGGCAGGTTACAGGGAATTGTACCAGATGGGAAGGCAGAAAGGCTAGACCTTGTGTGCTGGCCATTCCTGGGGGAGGAGCCTCAGGAGTCACAATAGCTCCATAGGGAGGCATCAGGTACCGTGGGTATCCATCCATTCATTCCTGTGTCCTACTAAGGGACCTTGAGGCTCAGTCCTAAAAGATGGGTTACTGAAGGTGGCTAAGCACAGTTTCTCTAGCCGTTGTTTATTAACTAAGTACCTACTATGTGCTGAGCACCATGCTAAGATGTCCAGGGATTAACGAGCTTGTTCCTCACACCATGTTATTCCCTCTCCGTCCTGTCCCTTTTAAAGTACAGAGCTCTGAGAATCAGAGAAGCATTCTGCTGGGTTTAAAGTCACAGAGCTAGTACAGCTCCAGAGAGAGTTTTCCCATGCCAAGAGCAGCTGCATCCTGAAGTACAAGCTTTTAACTTCTTGTTTGCACTGAGGGGTCACCTGTCCTGATAGCCAGGGGTCTGTTCTAGGATGGGCCTATGCTGTGTACAGAATGTCGGGGGGAGAAGAGCCGGTGGTCTCAGTGTTTTCTCTTCCCCAGATCACTGACTTGACCTCAGAGCTTGCTGATGAACGCTTCAAAGGGGACGTGGCCTGCCAAGCCCTGGACAGTGAGCGGGCTGAGCGGCTTCAGGCCCTCCGTGAGGTCCAGGAATTCAAGGTGATGGTTCAAGGGGGCTGAGCAGAGTGGCTGGGAGTGGTGGGTACTGGTTACTGGGACCTTCAGTCCAAGCTAGATACACAGGCTGGCTGACTTCTGTGCCCAGGGTCCTGGGGACAGCTGGATCTTCCTAAGGCCTGGGAGGTGGGTGGGTGGAGAGAGACTCCTTGGTTTTGGAGGCATAACATATTCAGCAGGTCCCTGACCTTGGAGGAGCCTTGGGTGGGAAAAGTGCCATTCTTGCCTCAAGAGTATGTAATAGGCGACCAAACCCTGGGTATGGATGTGTCAATGTGAGATGGCTAGCCTTGGCCAGTTTGGACTGTCCATTAGTCCATTTTTATTACTAAAACAAAACACCAGAGACAGGCTTCTTCATAAAGAAAACAGATTTATTAGCTCATAGTTTTGGAGACTGAAAATCAAAGGTTGGGAGGCCCCATTGACTCAGCCTCTGATAAAGACCTAAGAGTAGCTGGCATCATGATGAGAGGGAAGATCACTGTGCCAAGCATGAAGCCAGAGAGAAGGGGGCTCTGGGCTTGCTTCTTTAACTCAGGGGTCTTATAAGATCCAGCTTAAGCCCTCCCAAGGGTCCCAGTGACTGGAGGTCCTCCCACTGGGTCAGGCCTTTCCTCACTGCCATATAAGGGTCAGATTCCCAAATGTGAACCCTGGTGGCGGTGTGGGGAGGGGAGTGTTTCAAATCATTTCCAGATGATGACCAACACTTAGCCTTTCTTCCAGAGCAAGTATGAGCAAGTACAGAAGGCACTGGGGGACGTGCAGAAGCAGCTGGAGGAGGCGCAGCAGAGGAACCAGCAGGCAGACTTGGAAAAGCAACAGGCAGGAGGTGGTGAGCAGCCTGGGACTTGAGGGGCTGGGCTGGTGGGTGAGTCAGCTCTTCCTTCCTTCATTGGTTCTCGTGTGTACTGAACAGGCAGTGGCTCTATCTTGGCCACAGTCAATGGGCTCAGCTCTGCCCTCTGTGCTCACAGCACACACTGCAGGGAATCCAGGCGCATCCACAATGATAAATGATCAGTGCAACAGGTGTTATATGGGTGAAGAATGAGTCTTAAAAAGCATGAGGACAGGAGTTTGACCTCTAGAACTCACATAAAAAGCTTGTGTATGCTTATACTTTCAGTGCCAGCTAGGCAGAGACAGGCAGATCTCTAGGGATGCCTGGCTGTCCAGTTTAGCCCTGGGCTGGTGTGGTGGTTTGATTGAAAATGTCCCCTATAGGCTACAAGTATTTGGGCATTTTGTCCCCAGTTGGTGGCACTGCTTTGGGAGGTCTTAGAAGGCATGGCTATGCTGGAGGAAGCACATCACTGGGGCCAGGCTTAGAGAGTTTTAAGCCTTGCTAGATCTTGAGTTTTGATCTTGCGTCCTGTGCCTGCTTGAAGATGTGAGTACTCTGTTTTCTGCTCCTGCTCCAGCCACCTCCTGCCACCATGCCTCCTCACCATGATGGCCTGTAATTCCCCTGGAACCATGAGCTAAATAAACTCTTCTATAAGTTGCTTTGGTCAGTGTTTTTAACGCAGTAACAGAAAAGTAACTAATACAGCTGGTGAGAGACATTGTCTCACAAAATTCATGTGCTGCATGCAGCAGTGTCTGAGGATCAACATCTGAGGTTTACCTCTGACCTCCACACTCGTGCACATATACATGCATGCAGACTCACACACATGTGTACCCACAGGAGCAAGCACACACAGAGACTCATAGAAGAATTCATGTCTATGCATGGTGCTTTTCTTGAATAGACATTTTGATGAAGGCAGTCCATGGAGGGAGCCCATGCTGTTGCATTTCTAGGTCTGAATCTTGGCTCCCCTATGGGCTGGGTGACTTTGGGCAAAGCCTTCCCTTAACCTCTGCTTCCTAATTTTCAAGTGGAGACGTTCACGGATGATGAGTGGGGAGTGTGTGGCCATGCGGTACAGGGCACTGTGTGGCTATGAGCTGCCCCGTCATAATCACGAGGAAGAATGAGGTCCCAATTCTTCCTCTTATCTACCCTGTTCACAGATGAGTGTGTTGAGGCTGGCCCCAGAGTGACTGCACTCAGCAGCCAGGCTCAGCAGTGCTGGGTGTTTCTGATGTGCCCTTGTGATGTCATTGTCCGGGGACTTGGATCTTATGGTCCGATGGGATGGTGACATCTTTGTCAACTTCCCACTGTGCCATGTACTCTCTCCAGCCAAATGGTGGCTCGTGAGAAAAATACCCATATGTCAAATGCTGGCCTCAGGCCTTCAATATGCCCTTGAAATACTATGGTCTCTCCAAGAAACAGAAGCCAGGAGTCTGTGGAGAAGAGACCAACAGAGTGAAGATTAAAAAAAGTACTAGTACATTCATTTGTTCATTGTGTGTGAGTGTATGTGTACGTGTGTGTGTGTGTGTGTGTGCATGCATGTACATAGATGGGGCATGGTTGCATGTGTGGATGTCAGAGGACAATCTGCAGGAGTCAGTGCTCTCCTTCTACCACGTGGATCCTGGGGATTGAACTCAGGTCCTCAGCATTGGCAACAAACACTCACTGGCCCCACCAGCTCATGTTTTGTTTGATGACTCACAGCCATCTCACTGGCCCCACCAGCTCATGTTTTGTTTTCATCTTGGTTTACCTAGGGTAGAAGCTGGCCAGGGAGGGGATGACAAGGCAGTTGAGGATTCTTTGATAGGACAGACCATCAAGAGAGGGTGTGCATGGAGTGGGGGACGTGTTGGCGAAGAGCCAGCAACATGTGTGGCTTGTCCTCCCCAGAGCTGTCTCAGCATGGATGGGTTTGAGCATTTCATAGTCTAACATATCCGGATGGGGCTCCCATGCCTGTTTCTTCTGGAAGAATTGGGGAGCTGATGAGATGGGGCGATGCACTTGACTCAAGGATGCCTCACAAGATGAAGCAGGCACTCAGCTCTAGATGTGCATTCCAGAAAGCCGACCCACAGATATTTTGTTTTTAATTATGAAAGTCAAATGTACTCATTACAGGAAACTTCTAGAATATAGGAAAGTTGAAAGAAGCAATAAAACATTTTAATTATACCACTGCAGAGGCACCCCACCCCACTCTGTGCTCAAGTAGGGGTATTAATTATGAAACATAGGATTTTCCTTATGCCTGACAAATATATTTAAGGCAAATCTTTTATGATTGCACCCAACACTGGGATGGACACTGTGAGGGTTACAGCAGAATGGTAGTTAAGCTCTAGTCTCAAGGAACTAGTAATATAAATGTGGAAATTTCAGAAAGCCAGGGAAAAGGTGAATGGATAATTCAGGGTGCAACTGTACAGACTGATTAAGAGTGACACCCTGGGCCAGGAAGTCATAAGTGGAGATAGATCATCCACCCACTCACCTATCCATCTACCCATTCACCCACCCACCTATACACCAATCTACCCATTCACCTATCTACTAACCCACCCATCCACCCATCCTTTCATCAGTGGGTACACCCTCGCACCCATCTACCAATCTACTCATCCACCAATCCACCCATCCACCAATCCACCCATCCATTCATCTACCCATGTGTCCACCCACTCATCCATCTACAAATCCATCCATGCATTCATGCATCCATGCATGCATGCATGCATGCATCCATCCATCCCATCCATCCACCCATCTATGTATCTCCCCACTTACCTATCTATGCACCCATCTACTCATCCATTCATCTATCCACTCACCTACTCATATATATCACCCATCCATTCATTCACCTATCCATCCATCTATCCATCCATCCATCCACCCACTGATCCATCCATCTACCCACTTACTCATCAATCCACCCATGCATTATCTGTGTACCCACTTATCCAGTTACCTTAATATCCACCCATTATTCCCACTCACCAGCTTTACTCTTTCATTTTCCCATTGATCCAACCATCCATTTATTCATCTATCTATTTGATGGAAGCTCTTTTGCACTTAGCATATGCATCATAGTATGTTCTCAGAGCATGATGATGTTAAAACAAGTCTGTAGTCCTATGGATTCAAGTCCTCTTCTGGATCTTGTAAGTTTTCCCATGAGAAAAATAGTTTGTAGCTGTCTTTGAACATGTTTCTCTCCCTCATTAAATTATACTAGAAAGTTGGTAGAAATGACTTTTCATCTAATTATCCCTTGTACTTGGTAAAACTTACTGCACTGAATGTGTAATCAGTGGATGGTGGATGAATTGGATAGGTAGGTGGATGAGTCAATGGATGGTTTGGTGATGAATAGATGGACAAATGAGTTAATGGATGAATGGATGGTGGATAGATAGATAGGTGTATGGATTGATGAGTTAGTGAATAAATGGATGGATAGGTGTATGAGTACTGGATAGATGGCCGAATGGTAGGTGGATGGTGGATGGTGGGTGGTGGATGAGTGGATGGATATGTAGTTGGATAGGTAAGTGAATAAATGGGTAGTGGATGGTGCATGGATGAATGGTGGATCAATGAATGGATGGATAGGTAGATGGCTGGATGAAGGAGTGGATTGACACTTTTTTTTATTATGTATGGAGCAACACTATTATTATTTTTAATTATTTATTTAATAACCATATACTTAGAAGAAGTATTTCATTACAACAGCATTGACATATTCAATATCAATTTTCTGAGCTAAGATGCATTTCTTTCAAAATTGGCTGTAAATTTTTATGTTTACAGTTGAATTATTGTACTCAGTATAAACCCTGTAAGACATAAAATTAAATGAGGTTTTAACCTTTAAAAAAGATCTCCATTTCATTATTAAAATACAGT
>NW_008352136.1:2856846-2857159 GCF_000622305.1 Nannospalax galili
ATACCCTTCCCTCCCCCCTCCCTTAGACTAACCCATTTTTTATTGATATCTCCCTTATTAAGGCCTGTTACCTACTATTCTTCTCTTTCAGGTTCTTCTTTTCCTTTATCTCCAAGGTTCCTTTCCATTATTCTGGTTCCTGTAGTTATGTCTAGATACATACTCATTTATCAGGGTTTGGTTCTAGGATCCACATATGAGGGAGAACATATTTTTTTTAAATGAGTCTGTGTTACTTCTTCACTTAGTATAACAGTTTCTAGTTCCATCCATTTACCTGCAAATTTCATGATTTCATCTTTCTTTACTGCTG
>NW_008352136.1:2859163-2865458 GCF_000622305.1 Nannospalax galili
AACCAGTGTTCCTAACTGCTGAGCCATCTCTCCAGCCCCCATTTCTATCTTTTTGAATAAATTAAGTAATATTGGATGTAGATCTTCTTTAACTTAAGGAACATTAGTCTGTTGTTCAAATGATTGAAAGACGACACCACAATCTAATTTGACCCAACAGTTTTAATTAAACCAATATATGATTTTTTAAACCAAATCAAGAGCTTTAGTATCCATATTAGGTCCTAGAGGTATCTTCTGAACAAGTTTCTATTGCTTAGCATTTAGTGGACTTAGGCCGCTACCCACTCATGTATCTGTTTACTCTACATGCAGCCAATGATAACACAGTTTACATATACTGGGGATGAGCTCTACTCTCTTTGTCTCATGATTTTGCTGGGTCTGTTGGCAACTGGAGAGCTTATACCTTCTATGTACATAAAACAGTTCCAGATGATATTGACGGCGCACAGATCACTAAAGGAGCCCCTGCCTTACAGATTACTGGGTTTCTTTGGGAAAGAAACATAATATCCTGTGGAAACAGTTGAACAGGGAAAGAGAACCAACCTTAGAGCAGGGAGAGGTCCAAACTTAGACAGCTGCGGTGGTCTGGACAGGCCACCCAGAGGAAACTCTGGGCTTCTTTTGGTTCTTCTTGGCCTTTAGCATAGTTCCTTACCCTGAAGTCCAAGAGGTTCATGGGATCTGTGGATATTAGGAAGTTGCAAAGGGCCAAGGAGTGAGGAGAGGCTTGCACTCAGTGTCGCCCCACTCACGTGGCTTCCCACCCAGCCTCTGATTCTGTTCAACAGCAGATGAATGGCAGATGCACTTGGACTGCGCTCAGATGGAGAATGAGTTCCTGAGGAAACGTCTCCAGCAGTGTGAAGAGAGACTGGACTCAGAGCTGAAGGCCCGGGCAGAGCTGGAGCAGATGGTAAGAGAGGACAGAGAGGTGGGGCCCTGGAAGATAAGGGAGGACGGAGAGTGGGGACCCCAGAGGCCCTGGAGGTGGTGCCTTCTCATCTCCACTGCTGAAGGCCAGTGGTCCTGTAGGGGGAGAGGGACCTTCCAGCTCACCTCTGCTGTCTGAACAAATGCTGCTCCCTGTGGGATGTCTTCTGAGAGGGTCTGAGACCGTGTGAGAGGGTCTTCTGAGGAAAGCACTCCATGGCAGATGGATCACACAAGTGACCCCAGATGCTTAGCTGAGGTCCAGTTTCACGTCTTCTTGGCCCCTGTGGAAACCACACTAGCATTTGGGCCTTAGGGTCTCATCTATAAAACTACTGTAGCACACACTTGGGTTTGCCCCAACTTCTCCATTCCCTCTGCCTCCTCTAGACCAGGGCCACTTGGAGGTCTCCCTGCCTCCAGCCTGTCTCCTCAGCCACCAGCTGTAGTGTAGGCCAGGGTGCTCTCTGTCACTTCTGGATTGGTCTAGCTTTGTCTATCACGCAGATGTCAGATGGATACAGTCCTGTGTGCTCTAACTTTGACTGTGAGCTCAGCCTCAGGGGGACCCTCTATTCCTTCTCCAGGTCCTGCACTGTCCAACGTACTTTCTGTCTCTTCTCTCATGGCAAGAGCGCATTTTTATTGAGTTGATTCTTGTAACTTTTTATTAGTTTTGCTGGGAGTCCCTTGAGAATGGGGCACAGAGGGGTCCCCGGAAGAAATGCCTTTGAACTTCCTTCCTCAGGCATCTCGGGTCTGTGCTGTGTCCTCACCTCGGATGTTTATCTAATCTGTGGAAATTTTTCTCTCTAAACCCCGAGGCAGAGGCCTGGGGTTTGATTTCTTAAGTGACTCCTTCCTTCCTCACCCACAGCCAGGGTGGAAGCCTGCTTTCTGACCACAGGCCAGGCTAGTGGAGGGAGTGTCCTACCTCTCCTCACTGCTGTGCCTCTCTTTGAGGGTTCTGACAATTGGTCTGCTTTCTAACACAAGGCCCATCTCCTGTCTACCTGGGTCTGCCTGAATCTTCCCAAAAGTCTCTCCTTGCAGAAATTTCTGGATCTGGTGATTGCAAGGCTGTGTGATGCGAGTGTCTGCTATCGCCTGGCTTTGTGTCCTCTGCATTCTACCCTCTTGACATACCCCTCCCTTTTTCTCCCTCCCTCCCTCCTTTACTCCTTCCTTCTCTACCTCTCTTCCTCCTTCCCTATTGCCCTCCTCCTCTCCTCCCTCCCTCCCTCCCTCCCTCCCTCCCTCCTTTCCTTCCTTCCTTTCTTTCTTTTTTTCTTTCTTCTTTTTCATCGCCTTAGTATCCCTCTAAAGTTAGGAAGCTAAAACCTTCCACAGCCTGTGGTGGTTTGAATGACAATGCCCCTTATAGGCTCCCAAGCATTTGACTGTTTCCTACTTCTTTTGCAATACAGAGAACTGAAAGAGGGGCCCTGGGCACTCTAGGCCAGCGCTCTACCAGGAAGCAATACTCCCAGATCTTTTCACGTTTTCGAGACAGCATCTTGCTGAATGGTCCAGGCTGGCCTTGAACTTGTAACCTTCAGTCTGAGCCATATGTGTAGCTGGGATTACAAGGCTACAGCACATTCTCAACTTGCCCTTTCCTGAGAGCAAGGCTAGACATCACCAATATCACCTGAGCTTATTTATCTGTAATACAATCTTATGGTCTGCTTTTGGGGTAACAACTGTGACCATAGACCTCCTTGCTTATCTTCTGTCCCAGGCACTGGTGTGTTTCCTAACAGGTCTGCACTCTACCAGTGGGGGATGGCAAATGGCTCAAACTCCCCAAGAGGCTGATGCCCATGGTGTAAACACACTTACTGTGGTCAGTTTCAAATTACCATGGTGAGCCAGGGTCGGGGCTCAGGCCTGTAATCCAGCACTTGGGAGGTGGATACAGAAGGATCAGGAGTTCCAGCTTGACTGCATAGCAAGCTCAAGACAAGCTTGAGCTCATCAGACACTGTCTCAAAATTCAAATAACAAAGACAAAATAACCAGTCTCAAAATACCGGGGTGGTGTATTTGGAAAAGCTGAACCTCGGCTCTGTCTGCAGGGGCCCACCTAGAACCCCAGAGTGCAAGCCCACTCCTCGGGGTGCCCATTCTCTCCCACCCAGGACCTTTGCATGTGTTGCTTCTTCTCAGATGTTCATTCTTTTTCTCCCTGCCAGGCTCTCCTCACCTTCGCTTAAGATCTCAGTTGAAATATCACTCTGTCCAGCAGGCCCTTGCTAACACACACCGAGGTGTGAATCCCTGGGTTCTTCTCCCCATTTGAACCACACCTTGTGGTGCTGTGACCATCTGTTTATTTCCTATCTTTCATTCACTGTAAGAGCCATAGTGTGGAGGCTGCCATTGGTTGGAAGCCTTAATGTGAGAGAAAAATATCACCAGCAGAAGGACGAGCAGTGATCTCTGAGTAAACAACAGAGGCAGGTGCAGTGGTCCCCAGGGTGCTGGCACTTCTCACAGTTGATTCCAAGATTGGTGCATGTGGCACTGTGGTTCAGCACATCCTGAGCTGTCCATACACAGGACACATGCTGGGAAGCAGCCCAGGTCTGTAATAACAAACTGTAAAGTCGGGTCAGTTTCCCTAAGGAAGGGAGATAGTCACACTACATTAAAAAGTAATAAAACCACAACCTTCTCTGAGCCACAGACTATAAGAAAACATCCCATTTGCCTTCAAATACTGAATTTAGAATTACAGGCCTCATTAACTCAGAGTTTTGCTTATTTAAAGCAGCTCTTTAATGAGGCCATTTCTTCAAAGTCAGTGTGCTGAGTCGCATTCCTCCCAGATCTAAACTAGGACACTTGGGAGAGGGTTTCCAGAGGAAGATGCTGGTGGTGCTGCTCCTGTTTCTTCAAGGCCTGTGCATGTAGTGGACTGCAGGCCAGGCCAGGGACTATTCGGTGCTTTCCCCTGTAGGCCTACCTGGGGGCGGGGGGGTGACAGCTCAAATTGGCTGAATACATCCTTTTGGTGACTCTGTAGCTAATTCTCAGAAATCTCCTCAGATGAGCCCATTTGATTGGAACATGATTATATCCCACTCAAAGAGCGTTTACTTGAGGCAGGGCAGATAAAAATAAATTAAAGGGTATGTGGCAGGAGGTTAGTTGAGATGGAACAGGAAGAAGTGGATGTGCCCTGTTTACCTCTCAGCAAAGAGGCCTCAGAGGAGAAGCTTCCTGGAGCCCGGCAGAGGAAGTCATTACAACAAAGTATTCTGTCATCCTGTGTCTGTTTTCTTAAGGAGACACTCACCTTTGAAGTGAAAGCTTCTCAAAATGGTGCTCCCAACAAGCTGTTGTCTCTTTTCCCCACAGTTCGGGGAGCTGCAGACCACTTATGAGGAGGCCAAGAAGATGGCCCACCAACTGAAGAGGAAGTGCCACCACCTCACCTGGGACCTGGAAGATACCCGCATCCTGCTGGAGAACCAGCAGAGCCGGAACCACGAGCTGGAGAAGAAGCAGAAGAAGTGAGTCATGTCCCCTGGGCCACCAGGGTGGGCTGCATGGTTCTGGGGGTCTACTGGGGCCTCTGGGTTCTCTTCCAAAGACCCCTCACTTCATTCAGGTATCTATCCACGCTTCTCGTTTCCCCACCTAATTTCCCTTCCCCTCCCCTTCGTACTGAATTCCTGTCTGTTCTTCCAAACTCCAACAAGTTGTTCTTTCTCTAACGCAGCCCAGCTTAGTTCCCAATGGCTCTGTGATGTTGGGGAAACTGCCTGTCCTCTCTGGGTTTCAGTGTCACTCTTCATCAAGGGGTTCATTGTGGAGAGTGAAGGCATGCTGGTGTGGTGGGCAGGATCCAGGCTCTCATGGTAGAAACCATCCAGATTCAAGCCTGGCAGTTCTTTTCTGCTATGGGGCCTTGTGCTGGGCATTCAGTGCCTCTAGGTCCCAGATTCCCATCTGTAGATGGGGTGAGATCCTCTGCTCTGTGATGAGATTTGAATGACATGATCAGTGTGAATTCAGCTGAACATCTCCAGTGCTGAAAGAGGGTAAGAAAATAAGAGGAAACAACAAACAAACAAAACCAAAAAGGAGCGCCTCGTCTTCATATTGAGGGCATGACCTGTCCGACCTGGAAAGCAATTCTAGCAGGGTCTGGACCTTGTGCATAAAGGAGGTTCCAGCTTTGGCCATATACCTGCTGCTCCTGCTTACTTTCCCGTGAGGCTGCTATCAGCTAGGTGATGGAGGAGCCTGAATGGATACCCAGACCCACACCCTCAGCAGCTGTGAGGCCCCATCCTTGAACTTGGCTGTGTCTAGAGTCTGTGACACTCTTGGCAAGGGTAAAGCAGTCCATGCGGGCTTATAACCACAGTGGAGAATTCCCAGGAGGCAAATAGGTGGAATGCTGCCTAAGATGGAATATTCAGGACAAAATAGAGAGGTGTTCCCAGGTGAGGCAGGACTGGCTTTGCTGAGTTGGTCTCTTTCAAGGGTAGATTTTGCATTAACTACTTTTCCTCCATTTATCCTGGAGCTTTTCCATGGTGGAGTCATTCAAGACAAGTTTTCTGTGTCGTGAGCATGCTCTCCAAGAGGAAGCCAGTACTCTTATTGACCCCGCAGAGCTCTTGTGCTCTGTTCTCTTTTCCACATCCCGAGTACATGAGATACGGGCTAATCCTCATCCTTGCACATGGAGGTGAGGGTGGTTCTCTCAGCCACTTGCTGTGTGACTTTGTTGAATGGCAGCACCTCTCTGAGCCAGACAACGATTGGCATTGTGAAGGCATGTATGGATTTCCACAGCCCACTGGAGAGGAGCTCTGGTAGACCCCAGCCATAAACTGAGAGCTGGGCCCACTAGCACCCCCTAGATTTCTCCCAGCTGTGAGCCTCATGGGTTCTCAACTGGGGGTTCTGCTCCTGTTCTGAGGGTGTCAATTCCCTGATGGGGAGGCTCTGGCTTTTGGAACTTGGCTCAGGGAATTTCACCCCAGGGACTTGCAGACATCTGCATGGTGCTGCCTGGGAAGGCCCTCACCTCTTCACACTTGGCTGGTTTTGTCTTCCAAACTGACCTGCCCGTGGGACCCTCCACTCCACTATCACCTCTGCCAAAAGTGAATTTTGATGGTAAATTGCTGATGATAGATAACAGATAATGGTCTCCCTAGTGGATTGGCAATGCTGGGTGGACTGGCAGTGCTGGGTGGACTGGCGGTGCTGGGTGGACTGGAAGTGCTGGGTGGACTGGCAGTGCTGGGTGGACTGGCGGTGCTGGGTGGACTGGCAGTGCTGGGTGGACTGGCGGTGCTGGGTGGACTGGCAGTGCTGGGTGGACTGGCGGGGC
>NW_008352136.1:2865591-2867417 GCF_000622305.1 Nannospalax galili
TTGGCAATATGTAGGGAATCCACACTGAGGTAGCTGAAGTTCCATTCAAGGGTGGACATTTGGGTAGAATCTCTAGCAATGTGGCATTCTAGAGGCCAGCAACACTTCCATGTGTTTTCTCAAGGGTCATATGTATCGTAGGTGCAGCAGTCACCATTGTTTGCTGGCCCACACTGTAGAGCTCTCCATGATGGAGGGGACCGGCCCCATCGTTTGCTGGCCCACACTGTAGAGCTCTCCATGATGGAGGGGACCGGCCCCATCGTTTGCTGGCCCACACTGTAGAGCTCTCCATGATGGAGGGGACCGGCCCCATCGTTTGCTGGCCCACACTGTAGAGCTCTCCATGAGGGAAGGGAATGGCCCCATCATTTGCTGGTGCATACTGTAGAGTCTTCACCCCAGTTGGTTTCTGCATTCAAGTGGTGGTTCCAGCTGGGGATGGAGCCTTGTTGCCATGGATATACCATGGATACAGGGTCACAAAGCTTCACTCCAAGAGTTGATGAAGTTCTTTGGATGAGCTGCCTGTGAGGCTGCTGGCTCTGTACCCCTGGAGATTGTGCCTTGACTACATGAAAGTTGTATGCAAACATCTCTGGACTCAGGTGTTTACCTGGCCAGTGTATTCTAGAAGTTGGGGTCTGAAGGAGCCATCCTTTGGCAACAGGTGGCTTGTGAAGTCAGGGATTCCCAGTCAGTCACTCTCTGGCCTCCACTGTCTCTTACCTCATTTTTGCAAAGCATGAACAGGTAGCTGGGGGATTGACTGAGAAGTTAGGGAATCTGGGCTCACGCTAACTTTTGCCACTGTGGGATTTGGGGTTCAGCACTACACCTCTTTGAACTTCAGTATTTTTTTCTCTTGTGAATGCTCTTCGACTGGCTGCTGCATACCTTTGTGTGGCTCCCTATTACCCAGTAGCTGTGTTGTCCTAAAGACCATGGAGCCCCTGGCCCAGGGCCTGGGACATCGTACCTGCCAATCATTACCATCCTCAGGATTCAGGGGCAGCAAGTAGTGCATCTAATATGATGTTACAAAGAGCCAATCAGAAAACTCTTGTGTTGTTCCAGCTGCGATTGGCTTCCTCAGGAGATTGAAGGACAGCCGGTGTTAGGGGGTATGGGGTGACCTTGTAACAGAGTCTTTACCATCACCAATATTCACATGACAAGTGCCACACCAGGGATTCTGGAGCAGGGGGGACTTCTATGTGGGACTCGTTCACCAGCTCACTGTGGCCTGCAAAGTTCTCTATGGTATCCCTCATCTGTGATGGATGGAAGACTGGGACAACTGAGTGGACAGTGAAGAGCCAGGAAGGGCCTGTGAGCCAGGGGTCGTAGTGGTCTCCAGGAGGAGACATTCAAGGGCTCTCCAGATGACTCACAGGCTGTCCTGTGTGGCCAATGCTAGGGAGACACAGGAGGAACAGGAGATCTGTGAGTGCCCAGTGTGCCATCCACAGTCAGAGCCGGCAGCCAGGACAGAAGGTGTGAAATAGTGAGAGCTGTGCGCATGTGTGCACTGGCCGGGGATGTTTACATGCAAAACCTGTGCTGGGAGGGAGAAGGCTTACCATAGCTGGCCAACAAGATGCATTAGCATTTTCTCTCCCTCTCTCTCTCCCTCTCCTTATTTGTGTCTTCCTGTCTATCTCTGACTCTTGTCTTTTTCTCTGTTCTTCAGTCTCTCTCTCTCTCTCTCTCTCTCTCTCTCTCTCTCTCCATATAGATAATATAATATATATTATATATTCCTCACTGTCTTTTCTCTTTCTCCTCCTTTCTTTGCTCTCTCTAATATTCCTACAGCTTTATTA
>NW_008352136.1:2867469-2888039 GCF_000622305.1 Nannospalax galili
ATGTAATTTGTTTTTACTCCATATTTATATATAGTTTTATTATTTGTCTATATATTTTATCAGGTTTCCAGTGATTGGACAGAAAGTCTTTAGATATTTTGAACTTCCCTCCATGGTGTTCTGGGCTCCCCTGTTTAGAGCCCTCCACAGGCACTGGCCCATCAATCCCCTTCCCCATACTTCTCAGCATACCACTGTCCCCTGGTGCCCTGATGTATCTGTTCCGCCTTGGACAGATTTGACATGCAGCTGGCCCAGGCGCTTGGACAGTCCGTGTTTGAGAAGAGCCTCCGGGAGAAATTGAGCCAGGAGAACAGCAGCACATGTAGTGAGCTGGGCCGGCTACAGCAGCAGCTGGAGGTGAGTGGGGTGCCCAGGTCGCTGAACTCTCTTGAAATGCCAGCATGCTTCGGCTGCAGGTGACAGAAGAGAGCCCCATGTGGGTGTCCTAGCCCACCAGGCAGCTGCAGCCTCGGTTCCCAGCACGTACTCAGGACACCACGGTGGTTGTCACACTGATTGTGCTCTGTAGATTGGTGCTGTGATCTTGCTCTAGTCATCTGCAGAGTCTGAGATGGCCACCTAGAGGTCCCAGAGACTTAGCAAAAAGTACAACCTAGTCAGCTGTAACCTGAGCCAGGAGCTCTGGCCTGCTCGTGCAGTCTCTGATACAGAGGAGTCTTATGAAACTATGACACACAACAGAAACTGACTCGCTCCTGTTCTTCTGCGGCTCCCTGTTGCCTCCACAGAGTCTGCACACTTTCATCTTCTGCGTTAGCTAGCCCACAATCTTTGGCCCTGGAGCAACATCCTTACTTGGAAGGGTCATACCTAGGCCCTCCACCGCAGTGACTTGTAGCCTGGTCGTAGCCTTAGCAGGCATCCCATTGAGCTTTAGTGCTATGCCTTTGCTTCCCTTAAGCGCTCTGAGCTCTAACTCCAGGAAAATCCCACCTCCTCTATCCCTTAGTCGCTCCCCTGAGCCCTCCCAAAGTGCAGCCCTGCTGGTGTCCCCTGGGGCACTGTGAGGAGCCACAGGGTAGAGAAGTGGGGCCCTGCATGGTGGTGTAAGCTTGCCATCCCAACCCTTGGAAAGCTGAGGCAGGAGGATCCCGAATCTGAGGTCAGCCTGCACTAAATGGGGAGATCCTGTAGAAGAACGTGATCACATGACCCCAGTCCTCTGCCTTTTCCTTTGTAGCAAAAGGATCAAGAAGCCTTGAGGCTGAAGCAGGAGGTAAAGCAGCTACAAGACCAGAAGCAGGAGCTGCTGAGCTCCTCCTTGGTGGGGGGGAATGGAGTGGCCAGCTTGAAGGAGAGGCTGTGGAAGCTGGAGTCCAGTGCTCTGGAACGAGACAAGGTCCATAGCCAGCAGGAAAACACCATCAAGCAGCTGGAGCAGGTAGAGAACCCCCTGTTGAGGGTTTGCTGGGCCTGTGCCAGGCTCTCCCTAGAGGAATGGTGTGAAAACACCACAGGGCTTCCTCCCCCTGCTGCGCCTCTGCCTTCCATGGCTCCCTGTTACCCCAGAAAGCCTCTCCACTCTTAAGTCTGACATTCAAATACTTCATGATCCAGGCTTCTCCTCATATCCCTCAGCGAGGACAGCCATTCCTTCGGAGAAGCCAGCCCCTTGCAAAAGCCCACCTGCCCCCTTGGCTGGCTGCTTTCCTTGGTGACAGTCCAGTTGCACAGTATCCTTCTCAGGACCTCTCTTCCCCACTAATATACACTGGTTTCTTTGGGGTAGGGGTCTTGCTTCTCAGTGCCTGTTAGATCCTAGAATGACACAGATACACTGTTGGTTCTCAATACGTGACTACTGACCAAATATTTAACGTTGGTCACTGTCTGTGTACGAGACTTCATCCCTAGCTTGCTAGCTCTCCCTGACTTCCTCCCTCAGTTCTGTACAAGAGCTTTGTGTGGGAAACAGGAGGATCACCACTCTCATGGATATGGAAGTTGAGGCCTGGATACGGAGAGGGAGAGAGAGTGACATGATGGGGTTAGGATTTGAACTGGAGTCATCAGAGCATAGACAGTCTTATTTCAAGCACCGTGTTGGGGTAGATGGGACTGCCAGTCTGCGGGAAATCTAAAATACCTAAGTGGAGTGGGAGGGAGTGTCAGATACTAACTTTCAGCATCTTCAGTGAAGTCAAGGGAAGAGGCTTTTTCCTGCTTCTTTCTGGGTTCACATCAATCCCTAGTGTTTGAAGCCATTATAAGGCAAATGCTTAGCACCAAGAAAAATCTAAAAAAGGCAACTTGAACCAGAGAAATATAAGTTAATGAAATCACTAAGAGCTAGGTGGTGGCTCACCCTGTATCCCTGTACCCTGGGAGACTGGGGCGGGAGGACTGTCGTGAGTTTGAGGCCAACCTTGGCTGAAGTAACAGTTAGACCTTCTCTGTAATGCTGAGCTCTAAGGAAATTTCTAGTGGAGGATTTTTGTGACAGGCAATTCTTTTTAAAAAGACTGGGAACCCCACCTGCAGGAACCTGTGCTCTGAGAAATGAATGAGTAAAGCGGATGGACTGTAAGTGGCCCTGCTAAACCAGTATAGTAAACCGGCCCTCGAATCTCACTTACCCTCACTCTGTTTCACAGGATGGTACCTCCGGAGTGGGTGACATGGGTACCGTCAGGGACTGAGGGTCTTAGAGGCTGGCAAGCTTAAGTTTGTCAATTAAATGTATTACGTGCCTCATCCGCATCAGGGGCCACAGGGAAGGAGGAGCATCCATGGTCTCTCTGCCTTCCCAGAGCTTGTAGTTACGTTCAGGGTTACGGGAATCCTGAACCTACAGCTCTCTTCTTGGGAGAAGGCTGAGGGAGGAGGCAAGGAAGCTCTCTGGAGGAAGAGGCACAATTAACCTTGAAAGCTGAAGACTGATCAGAACTGATGCAGAGAGAGTTCCAGGTAAAGGAACAGCTGACGCAAAGGCTCAGGGTCCACAGCGTCTCGTGACGTCAAAAGAGCTGTACTATGGTCCTGGAAGGCTGGGATCTGTGAATCAGCCCACTGTCCCTTGGGTGTGGCTTCCCTAGACTTCAGGCTCCTGTTCCATTTGATGGGAGCCACTCCCCAGCCCCAAGTGGGAATCAATGAAGACTCCTGTAGAACTTGCCAGGTCTGTGCGGGTACGTCACTGGTGGCAGAGCACCATGTGGCAGCCCAGGCTTCTTTCTCTGAGCACAGCCAAGGAGCCAGCAAGCATTTTGAAAATCTCATTATCTCTTAAAGTTCTCCCAGCGCCTCTGAGGGCCACAGTACAGAACCCTGACCTTGAGAACAGAAACAAACACACTTCCTCACTTCCCACCCTGAACTTGAACCAGAAGAGAGGCTGAGTCCACACCTTCAGCTCACCCAGAGCCATGCACTGCATTTGCTGATGCCAGGAGGATATTTATTGATTCCGATACAGCACTTTTTTCTGGGGAGTTTTATGTTAACTCGTATAAGTTTGACATAAATGGTATTGTAGATGTCAGGAGTGCCCCAGAGGCTAGAAAAAAAATGAAAAAGCAGTATTATATTTCCTTGCACAGGCCCCTTATTGGGAACCATCTTTCCATAACTGCAGCCATCATGCCCAAGGAGAGGAGGGAGCTGGTACCAAAATGAGGCTAATTTAAGCCGGGCGTGCTGGGGGACTGGTGTGCATTATCCGTTAGGATCGTCACTAAGGTCTTGGGTAACAGGGAGTCTAGACAGTTTTGTTCATTTTCTGGCTTCATCTCCATGGTAGGGACAGTGGCTGCAGACTTCTCAAACAGGGAGGAAATTTAGTTTCTTTGAAGAGTGTTAAGGATTCTGAGGCTGCATCTAAACCCAGTTTTAGAATATAATGCAAGTGGTATCTCATGACCACAGGAAGGGGCAGGGGCAGCGCCTTTTGACCTTCTGGGGTGGAAGGGAGGTGACATCACTCTGATGTACATATTAAGAATGGAAAGTGCCACAGGAAGGCAGAGGGTGGCGTGGAGGGCTGGGCCGTGGACTCCGGCTACCTCCACTCACTGTCCGTGTCTGTCGTCCCCAGCTCCGCCAGCGGTTTGAGCTGGAGATCGAGCGAATGAAGCAGATACATCAGCAGGACCATGAGGACCAGGAGGAGGAGCTGGAGGATGTGCGCCAGACCTGTCAGAAACGGGTGTGTGAGCAGCGGGCACACCCTGGGGCCTACACACATGCTTAATCTGTGAACACCTGAGTCCTCAGCTCCAGGGGGCTCTCAAGGGTCTGGGCCCTAAAGTACTTAAACACAATCTTGGAACCTGAAGAAGCTTCCAGAAGTCTAAGAAAGCAGTCAGCCCTGCACCCAGAGACCGTGATCACTGCTGTTCTAGATGGTTCTCTGTCCCTTTCAGCGTCCACACAGTCCCCACACACGATGTGGAGACAGCCTTTCACTGAATGCCCTGTTTCCAAGCCCATTGTTTTCAGTCACCAGCCTGTCGTAGCCTCTGTGAATCTAACATTATGCTTGATGTCTTCACAATACTCTGCCTGAAGCATGTTCTCTAACTTCATCTGTGACCCCTCTCTAGTGTTGGACATTTTGGTTTTATGTCCCGTTTCCTGCTATTATAATCCATAAACTCTCCTGTACATGCGCAGACTAGTCAATTCTTAGAGGGAAATAGCCCAAGAGTCCTGCATTAAGCCTTATTTAACTAGCCTCCATAGTTACTCTAACATGTGTGACTTTGTCCCCTCCATCCTCCTCCTCTTCCATCACTCAGGGACCACAGGGAAATATTCTTCACAGTCTCCCTAGGACTTGGCATAAACACTTTATAATTCTGTGTATTCTTCTGGGTGGTGGTTTATATTTCCAGTCTCTTTGAAGCAGACAAGAGGGGACTGGCTATATTTCTTAAGAGTCTTTTATATTACATTTATTTATTTATGTTTATTATTTACTTGGGTATGAGTCACGGTGTGTATGTGGTGGTCAGAGCACAGCTTTCTAGAGTCACTTCTCTCCTTCCATCATATAGGTCCCCAGGGATTGAACTCAGGTCATTGGGCTTGGTGGCAAGTGCCTGTACTCGCTAAGCCATCTAGCTGGCCCAGAGTGATTATATTTCTAACTCTTCAAAGAAAGCTTTAGAGTGACCTTGCTTTGTGAAAAATGATCATCAGTCAGCATTTTCTCTCTCATGGGTCAGGAGGCAGTCAGGTAAAGGGTACACATATTTCTGTTTTGTTCCAAGAGCCCTGGAGTATGGTATGTGCCCCAAACGAAGAGTCCCATGGGTTGGCGGAGTGTCCAGACCTCCTGCAGATTTGTCTGGACAGATTTATAATGCAAAGCGCAAGGACAGAGAGGGGTATTTCTCTCCTTACAATGTACTCTGACAGCAGTTTTCCTTTGGAGTGATTGTTCTGTTAGGTGTCTCTTGCCAGGGCAGGGAACCAGCTAGTGGCCTGTGGTACTGTGGGTTTCTGGGATGGTAGGACTGACTGACTCCTCTCTGTCTTACCTGTCTGTGACATGAGCTACTGATGGCTCCAGATGCAGGCAGAAGGTGAAGGGCATGAACTGATGCCAATGAGCTAGGTTTGTGGCGAGCCCGCCAAGTACAGCTTCCCTAGGGTAGTTATTTGGGTGAGGGATGCCCTGTTTGTTGGGTAATTGCTGAAAAATCAGAGCCAATTGCAAATTAAATCAGGCGCTGTTCATCAGGCATTGGGGACTGCTGGAGGAAAACACTGCAGCCTGTGGTTCCCATGACCAGAATTCCTACTCACAGTTCTGGAGCCCAGGGCATTCAAGGTCAGGGTGCCAGTACACTGGGGGTTTGGTAAAAGCAGTCTTGAAGATAGCCACAGTGTATGCTTATGTGGGAAAGACAAGGTGGAGCTGGGGAGACAGAGAGACAGAAAGAGAGGCGTCCTAGTGTTCTCTCTCACAAGGGCACTAATTCGTTGTGGAGTGGCCATACTCATGGTCACATCTAACCTCAATCATGTCCCAAAGGCCCCCTCCAGATCCCATCACACTAGGGATTAGAAGGGATGCACACAAGCTACAACACCAAATAACCTCTGGAAAACCTTGGTTGGTATTCTGTTTTCAACTGTTGTATTTTTTAAAATCTATTTATTTTTATTTTGTGTGTATGAGTGTTGTGCTTACATGTATGTAAGTGCTCCTATGTCACAGAATAGCTATAGAGGCCAGAAGAGGGCAGCAGATCCCCTGAAACTGGAGTTATAGGCAGTTGTTCATCATCATGTGGGTGCTGGGAACTGAATCTGGGTCCTTTGGAAGAGCTGCTAGTGCTCTTAACTGTTGAGCCATCTCTCCAGCCCCTGTTGTAATGTATTCATTAAGGGAGATGGATGTGAATCCTAACACCGGGCTGCACAGCCTTCAGGAGTCAGAGTGAGAGATGGGGAGATGGTGCAGTGGATGAAGTGCTCACTATACAAGCAGGAGAACCTGAGTTCTGATCTCGAACACCCATGCAAACCTCTGGTGGGTGGGCCTCTGTGACCTCAGTGCTGGTGGGTCAGAGAGAGGAGAATCCTGGGAGCTGGCCAGCCAGCCAGTCTAGCCAATCGGTGCCCTCTGGGTTCAGTGAGAGACCCTGTCTGAAAATATAATGTGGAGAGCACAGCAGTAGCGGAAGATACCCAATATCAAATCCTGGCTTCCACATTTACACAGACACATATACAGGTGTATACACAGAGAGGCACACATGCACCTGTGTGTACACATGAACATACATGAATATGCACACACATACGCACACGCATGCACACCACACACACGCACACGCACGCACACACACGCACATGTGCACACACACATGCACACACACACACACACACACACACACACACACACACAGTCAGCCTGCTAAGATGTATAAATGCTCAAGCAGTGGCCTGACTGTAGATGTCACAGTGGGTGGCAAAGGGCTCTCCCAGACTGGTCGGCTTTGCTTCTTCTTGTCCATCTCCCAAGCTTTCGGGCTGCTGTGTTCTCTCCCAGAGAGGCCCCTCCCACTGCCAGGCAGCCTTCCTCCTTGGAGCAAGGCTGTAGGCTCCCTGTGCCCTCCTCTCTGAGCTGAGGGACTTGTCTATCTGGGGATCAGTCACCCCACACTCACTCTGCCCATGTGCCCACAGCTGCGCCAGCTGGAGATGCAGTTGGAGCAGGAATACGAGGAGAAGCAGATGGTCCTTCATGAGAAGCAGGATTTGGAAGGCTTGATTGGAACCCTGTGTGACCAGGTAAGGCGGAGACATCGGCAGACCTTTGAGGTGACTCACCCTGCCTCTGGGCTCTGTCAGAGGGATGGATGTGTGGGAAAGCCGGCTGCAGCAAGGGTGTGTTGGTCTTCAGGAAGGGTTAGGACAGACCTCTCAGCTGGCCTTGTGTCCTTAGAGAACCTGCTTCTTACCCTCCTTCCTTCCTACACTCACTGACTCCTCGAAGCAGGCCTCAGGGACTGGTGACCAGCAGACTTCTTAGTGAAACCCACTGGAATAAACTGATCAGGGCCAGCTGGGACAGGCAAACGAGGCCACATGGCCTTCAGTGGCTGCTGGGAGTGGACTATGGACAGTGCTGTGATAATAGGGTTGGTGTGAATGGTGACTGCGGTCATGGCTGGCCTCGTGGGTACCAGTCTTTCTCAGGAAAGCAACCAGGCTGGGAGAGGGCAGGTGTGCTGTCACCTCTGCTGGGCTGTCTGTATTTTGGTCAACTTATTAGCCGCTCTGCCCCACAGGCCTGTCCTTGTCACTGCACTGGGGTCCTCAGCATAGCTCTGTGAGTTCTAAGCTTCTGGATCGCATGTGTCTTATGGATGGACTGTCCTGCATTGAGAGGTTGAGTTACCCCAGTTCCACCTGTGAGCTGCTAGCACTCCTTCCCCAGTGTGCCAACTAGATATGTCTGCAGACCCTGCCAAGTGCTTCCAGAGGACAGAATCATCCTCCTTCCTCCTCTTCCTCTCTCCTTCCAGTGATCTCTGCTCATTACCCAGCAGAGCTCAGAATTACTCTGACTGCAGAGTCAGAGGCCCCACCAGCTGCCAAGACAAAGTGTGTTAGGTCATGGGAGTTGAGGGGGGCAGATTTGGGCTCCAGATTTCAGTCCTCATCACTTGGTGCCATGCTGAATGGCCCTGTGCACTGAGAAAGAGCATCTTGGTAGGTGTACATGACACAGCAACGGAGCTCACTGTGGAGCAGCCAGGAAGCAGAGAGACAGGATGGGATGGGGACAAGACTCTAGGTTACAACCCTAGTGAACCACTTCCTCCAACCAGACCCCACCTCCTAACCACCCATCAGAGTAAACCCACTGATAGGAGCCAGTGCCCTGGTGAACTCTCTTATCAGTGTCACCGGTCCAAATAAGCCTTCTGCACCTGAGCCTTGTTGAGAACCACTTCACATCCCAACCAGGACACCAGCTTGGTGGGAAATGCCTGCAAGGCTTGTTAGTGTCACGAAAGTGCCCCATTTCCTGTGCTTGCTGCACATGTGTACAATGTCTGTCAGTCAGCCCCCTATTGGACTCCTTCCTCAGAGTTCTGACTCATTCACAAAGGAAGGAGCTGGCTGCTGATGGTCCTCTGGGCACTGGGGCCTTGAACTAAAGAAGCACCCATTCTGAACTTAAACACAAACAGGTTCAATGAGTGGATCTCAGAGCAAGGCATGGCAACAGCGTGGGAACTGAAGCCAGAGGCATCCACAGGACAGTCCTGTCACCGTCCAACCCTGGCTTTCTAGTTTTTCAGTGGGACAATTAAGACAAATAGGATTCAGAGGCATGATATTTGATTCCCTTCATACCCCTACCAAGAGCCCACCACTTGGTAAAGACGTGAGGTGACAGCAATGGAAAGTTCTAGACACTTTTGGAGATTCCAGAATCAGGTTTAAATATTTTTGGTCCCAGATTCTTGAAATTCCATGGAGGAGCTGATGTCTCAAGTAGTCACTGAATGATCTGCCAAGGGTGATGTCTGATTCTAAAAGGACAATCAATATTTGTATCTATTGATTTGAGGCCCACTGAAAGGCTCCTGGGCTGGAGACCTGGCTCAGGGGTAGAGCTCGTTTCCAGCAGATACAAGGCACTAGGCTCCATCCACAGCACTGGGAAAGCAAAGAGTTTTATAAATATTGCTGAAATCAATTTTACTTGCAAAGAGAACTTTAGATCAATAAAATGCCTCCTTTGATAAATGGTCAAATTGGATGATTTCAATGTTTTTCTTATGACCTTCACCAAACGTGTGGAAAAGCAGGTGAATGCTGTGACAGGGGTGTGCACCAGCCACCCAGGGCTCACACAAATGAATACACACACTGCCTTATTGTGTCCCATGGGATCCAGGAAACAAAACCTTCCCAAACCAGCCAAGGCTTCTTGCTGTCCCTCCCAAGCTCCCGTCTCTCCCTCCCTCTTTCCTCTACAGACACTGAGGCTGGAGTGATACATTTGAGCTTTAACGATGGACAGTGTGTATGGCTCTGTGCTGTCTTTTGTCCCCCACATACTGGTGTTGAGGCTAGTCCAGTCCCTCTGCCTCTCTATTCTGTAGGGCTGTTCTTGTTAAACTTTGTTCTCCCTGTGGGTGTTTTGTGTCACTGGGACTCACCCGTTCATAGACAATGGTCTTCTGTGAATCATGTTTGCTCTCCGTTTAACATGCTAATCCCTTCTAGTAATATATTTTTCAAATAGCTCTGGCTCTTGTTTTTTGTATTGCCCTTCAGCTAATACAAAGTGCTTTTGACACAGTCACATTACCTGTGTGGTTTATGCTTTTCTGTTTTAACTTTTTGAACTTCAGTTCATATTTTACCATATGTCTTAAAAACTCTACTTTTCATATGATTAGGTTTTAAGTCCGTCTAGAGCTTATGTGGGTGTGTGGTGTGAGGTAGGAACCTTTGCTGGTGTAGGTGACCTTTATTTTATTTCATGCCTGGGTTTTCTGTGTCGGCACATGCTTGTTGTTGTATACGGGTCTGCTGTGTTCTACTTCCTAGTTGAACCTCTCTATTCCTGACCATCTGGTCTTACTGCCTGATTTTTGACAATTTGTAGAATTTGACACAGCCTAGAGTCACCTGAAGAAGGAGTCTCACTTTTGGGATTTCCCAGATCAGATTGGCTTGTGGGTGTGTCTGTGGAAATTGTCTTGATTGTTGACTGATGCAGGAGGGCTCAGCCCACTGTGAACAGCACCGTTCCCCAGGCAAGTGGGTCTGAGCTGTGTAAGGACGATAGCTTAACGTGAGACTGACAGCCAGCCAGCAGTGCTCCTCAATGATTTCTGCCTCAACTTCTTGCTTGAGTTTCCTGCCCTGACTTCCCTCAGTGATGGGTTGTGACCTGGAACTGTAAGTCAAATATATGGTTTCCTCTTCTAAATTGCTTCTGGTCCTGTTTTTTTGTTGTTTTTTTTTTTTTTTTTTGAACCATAGTAGCCAAAAAGAAACTAGAACACAGGGCATTTTATCTTGTTTTTAAAAATAATCTTCTCTTTCCAATTCCTTAATAATCTTAAGATTCCACAGACTGGGAGAGGATCTGAATAGTAGAGTACTTATCTAGTATGCACAAGACCCTAGTTCCAGCCCCTGCAACCCCCAACAGCAAATGATCCTAAAATAAAACTTGATGTGACATTCTTTGAGAATTTGTTGATTTATAAGTTAGACAGGCAACAACTGATGATTTTATATTTAAGCTGTATAATTACCCACGCTGCCTCTCTCCATTTACTTACAGCATTTGGTAATATTTCAATTTTTAATGATATAAGTTGTAAGCATGGTAATTAGATTTATTTCCGGAAAGCACTTGGTTTCCACAGCTTTGTGGCTAGTGTATGTCTCTGTTTCCATTTACTTGGTCTTTGTGGCACTTGAGAAGACAGGTAATACTGATCTTGTATCTAGTAAACTCAGTGAGCTCATTATTTTCATAGTTGATCTGTAGATTGTTTTAGATTTCTCTGTGTTGATGATCTTACCATTTAGAAATGAGAACAATTTTGCCTGTAGACATCAGAAAAATCTCAATGAAAGAAAAGCATGCATTCTGTCTCTCCCTATTCCACTGACCCAGGCCTCTAGAGTAAGACTTAGGGAAGGCCCTTTCCTACGTGGATGCAGCTAAAGTTTTGTCACAGGACTATTTCTAGTGTGCATTTCATCAGTAACTCTAAACAGGTTTTATCCTCTTTCTAACATTGTAATTTTTATATTGAAAGTAAAACTTATTGAATCTGATCATGTGCTTCTTGTGGTGGGCAGCCACCCCGGGACCAGCTTCATCCCTCTAGGAATACAATGTGGTGCGGGGTCTTCTGACAGGTCTTCCTGATCAATTTCCCTGACCGTCTGATATAACATGTACTCTACTGGACGGCCAACAGTTAAGAATTTTTGAAACTAGAATCATAAATGACATTTTCTTTCCTTACTGGTTATCCAGTGCACATAAAATCATTGCACAACTATTTTTGAAATGTTTTTAAATGGGGATGTGGAAACTTGAAATGGTTTGCTTTCTAACCTTTCTGGGGTATGGTTTCTTTCTGGAGGCAGGATCGATATTCAGTTGCTGTCTCAGAGTTCTGTAGCCACACTTAAGCACAATTTCAGGCATTTTTCTCTTCCTTATTGAGTGGATTTGGTAACCGATGCATTACAAGACTTTATCCTTACATCTAGCTTTTCATGTAGGCTAACCTGCAGCTTATTTCTGCAGTATTTTCTGATTTAAAAATCTTTTATATCAGAATGTTTGCCTTCTTAACCATAATGAAGATTACTTTTGGAGAATTTTTTTCTTGACCAGAACTTTTAGAAACCTTTTTATTTATATTTATTTTGTGTGTATGCATGTTTTGCCTGCATGGATATAAGTGCACCCATGTCATGCAATGCCAGAGGAGGCCAGAATAGGGTGTCGGATCCCCTGGAATTGGAGTTACTGATGATTGTTAGCTGCCATATAGGTGCTGGAAATTGAACGTAGGTCCTCTGCAAGAGCAGCTTAACTGCTGAGCCATCTCTCCAGCCCTGAAATCTGTCTCTTAACCTTCCAAGGCCAGATTTTCACTGTTGCCTTCTTATGCATCTGTAAATGTCTGGCTTCACTTTTGTTTCTTTCCCCCTTTCCTTTCCATCAGTTTGGGTTTGTGTTGAAGTTTTAACTTACTTTTAATATTTGTTCTCTCACTGAATTTTCCTAGAATCATATAAATCTTTTAAACTAAAATATCCATACGATTGAGGTAGCATGTTCCCTGGAGCTCCTGTGTCTCTGTTGTCCTGCAGGCCCAGAGCTTCCTCGTGGAGTGTCAGCGTCTTTTGTGAAGTTGCACAGCATTCATAAATTAGGTGCTAAGTGACTAACATTTGAGATTGTTTAGGGGAATTTTTGACTATGAGTTTTTAATGTAATGGCATTATGGACACTAACATGGTAAATACCTAATAATTTTTCTTTTAAATTACTGAGATCTCTATTGTTCTAATTCAAGGTCAAGTTGAATGAAATACTGAATAACTATTTTATGAAGCATGGGTATTTATACATGGCAAATTGATCAGAGTTGTTAATTTTATGTTATAAATATTACACAAAAATGTAAAATCATATGCCATTAAAGAAAAGTGTAAAAACATGTGACTATAAGTTTAATGTATCTGTTTCTGCTGCTTTTGGATTTTGCCTACTTTGCTGCCTCTAAGTTTTATATTGTTTTTTTTCCCCTGAAGACTTCATTTGGTTACTACCTGCTACCTCTCTTTTTTTCCATGATTCTTACCTTATTTTATTCGGGCCGATTCTTTTCCATTTCTTTGCCTTTAACACCTTTTTTCTCCCTTTCTTTTCAACCTCCACAGATGTGTATGATTGTTTGTGTGTGCATGCCCTAGCTCATGTCACCTTTAAACAGCTGGCTAATTTTAGTCCAATCTTTTAGTCTCTAACTTTAAAATATAACTCATTTACATTTATTGTAATGGCTAATATAATTAAAATTAATTTGTGGTCTTTTATTTTATGTTCCATGTTTATTAGTTTTTGATTCCTTTCTTTACTCTTCCTTTATGCATTTTCTACTTTCAGACAGATTGGTGTTTTTATTTTTTCTTTTGTTCAACTGCTGGTTCAGAAACTATTAACTTTATTTCTTCATTTTAGTGAGTATTTGTTAGTACTCAATTACAACTTTTTCTAATATACTTTAGTTTTCACACTAACAATATTCCCTTTACATAGTTGAAAGATTAAGACTCAGAGAGGAGTAAATAACTTACTCAGGACCAATGTTAATGTCCTAGGTGGATTTCAGAGGTCTGTATTGTTTTAAAGTTTATAATTTAAAAAATCTTATAGCATGATGTTGCTGAAAATTTCTAGTACCCAAAACCTGGTGTAGTGGTATATACCCAGCATTTGGTGGTCACCCCAGCCTTTGGTGGCAGGTGCAAGAGAATCAAGAGTTCAAGGCCAGCCTGGGCTACATGAGACCCTATCTCAAAACAACAAAACAATACAAAACATAACAAAAAACGGGTTCTAGGTCCTAGAAACACACTCCGGGGAGCATCTCTTTTTCACAGCACCCTCAGACAGTCTTCAGTTTCCCCACCTGTAAAATCACTCCGTTATTCCTAACAGTATTTCTAAATCATATTTTAATAGTGTTCAGGGAGGTCTTTGATGATCGACATTTAACACCTGCCCCCCAACAATTTGCCCTTATGGTAAATGGGGAAACAACTGAGCTTTGAACGAAGCTTCAGCAACAATAGCAAAAGAACATCATTTAGGTTCATTGGTTAATTATTTACCATATTTATCCAAATTTGAATCTCTGAGCTGCAAAGTGGAATCTCTCAGAATGACATTTATTTCCCATTAGCCTAATGAGTCCCTCTTCCCTCCCTCATCTCCTGTAATGCAATTCAGCAAGATGGAGAGGAGGACTTGGTATGAGATTTTGTTGTGAATTCTGTTTGCAAGGCTCCCAGTGGGAGGGAGGCAGTGCCTGCTTTTCCAAGGCTTGCTGGCACTGGGGGGACCAGACTCTGAGCCATTCCAGTCACATCAGGGGGAGTCCTGGTGCTGAACTGCACAGGAAGGCACTTTAGGATGCATTCAGGAGGCAAAGCAGACACAAATATTAGAAAGGTTCACAGCCACTGCCTGGGGTCATTATCATAAAACTCTGGATTCTAGAGTGAGTGAATGTAGGCTCAGGGAACAACTCCATTAAGCCCTGTTCACAGTGTTTAGAGACCTACATGCTAAGCAGAGGTGAATGGGTTTGACTCCCTACATAGCCACTTGATAGCTCCGCGACCCAGGCAGATCACTTGCCTGAGGTGCATCATGTGTTATGGAGCATATGTGGAGAGCCCCAGCAATCTCCTACTGTGTGACCTGCCCCCATCCTAGGGTTTTTCTGTTGAACCAGTCACCCAGCAATGCACGTGCAGACTGTTCTTCTCCTCTCTTGGCTCACACAGTACCTTCTTTCTGGGGAGCCCTCCAGGCACCACTAACTTGGACCAGCCAGCTCTGATTTCAGTGGCTAGCCCTTCTGTGACTCAGCAACACTTCTTGAAAAGGTTAAGGAGCAAAACACCTCTTAAAGATGCACCTTGCTAAAATTGCCTCTTAACTGCCAGCACAGTGGGGTTCCTATTCCAACTCCACCACCTCCTGACTGTGTGATTCTGGGTGGATCCTGTCTGTAAGCCTCAGTCTCCTTGCCTGTACTATGGGAATCACATGCCTCCACAGTTCACAGGTGCATCCTGGTGATTAGATGTAGTCCTACCCGCCAAATGTGCAGAATAGTTCCCAATACTTAAAATGTTCTCCATAAACATAAGCTATTACTACCTTTATAAAGGCAATAATAATAATGTCTATTTTAAAGCGATTGTCACTGGAGTTAAAAGCAATCGCATGTGACAAAGAGCATGGCAGAGTGCCCAGCCCACAGCTCGGCTCAGCTACTGAGCTCCATTTCTCTTTGTGTATTTATATCATAGACCAGCATTTTAAATTTATCATGGCAATCCATCTGAGGGAGGAGAGGCAATATTCTAAGAACCAGCTTATTTTTCAGAGTATTCCAAGCTGACTGTGGAGGGGTCCTAATACAAAATCTGCAGGAGTACTCGGGTCATCAGACAGTCTGCACAGTGCTGTTTGTAAAGCACTTGATGCACAGAGTGCTGGGAAACCCATTATTACACTTGACTCTTGTCTCATCCCAACATGGACACAAGGATTTTTTTTTTAAATCTTTCTTCTTATAGACAAGAAAGCTCAGATTCAGCGAGAAGACAGACTTGGCTGGGGCTCTCGCCACCAGCAAATACTGTGCTGAGATTTAAAGGCTCGGCTACCTCATTCTTAATCCCATGTTCTTTCTGGATTATTCTTGGGTATTCAAGAGAGGCACACAGACCAATGTTCACAGCAAGCAGAAACAAATCCTACTGAGGAAACGCCTGTCTCATTTTCTTCATAACTCCCCCTCTAGTGGATGACCTCTGTTCTTTGCTGTGCTCTGGAGGGGTCTGCTGGTGTCTGTAGGGGACACTGACTGCTTTGCCACAGATTGTGGGAGTTCGCACAGGACCCCAGTGTGATTCTGTCTTTCTTCTGCGTTATCTCTGCCTAAATCATTGGCCTCTAGGAGTGTCAAGCATCTATCACTCCCCCCTGTGCTTGTGACGGGATGTGGCCTCTCTGTGACCTTCCTGGCCACTGTCCCCTATGAATTCAGAATTCTAGGGGAAGAAATGTGTGAGCCCCTGAGTAAAGTCTCTTCCGTGGATAATGCCTCCCATGCCTGTTCTTCAGCTGGTGAAGGGGACCAGCTGCTGGCATAGAAAGCTTCATTTAGGGCTTTGAAAGGACACAGCTATTTGCTGAGGGGCATGGAGGACTTCCATGGGAGCCTGCAGGGTAACACGTCAAGGGGAAGCAGAGAAGATCACTGTATAGATCCATAGACTTCAGAGCCTACCAGCAGTGCCGGATCAGGTGCAGCAGTGACCCTCACCCCCAGAGGCTCGAGTCACTGCCCACCTTCTGTCCCCAGAGCCTAGGCAGCAGCTGACTCACCTGTCCCAGAGGCCCTGAAGGCTTGACGGGCACTCAGACAGGTGGCTCGGGGCAGAGGACAGAATGGAGCATTGTAGATCTGACACACAGTGATGACAGCAACAATGGTGATACACCACCCTGTGTTAAGCGTTAGACTGTCAAGCTTTCGGTTTCCATAGCACCTGCATACTTGGTGCTGTCCCAATTTTGGATGAGACTCATGGAGGACAGAGTCTTTTTGTTGCTGTTTTGTTTTTCAGGGTCTCAGGCTGTAGCCCAGTCTTTCTGCCTCTACCTCCCAAGGGCTGGGATTATAGGTCTGAGCCACAGTGTCTGGCAAGAGGGTCAAGGTAGGATTTGAGCCCAGGGAGCTCAGTTTGTGGGAATTGGAATTCTGGCAGCTCCTTTGCCTTCTAAACTCCCCTTTCCTTGGCTTCCAGATTGGCCACCGTGACTTTGATGTGGAGAAGCGTCTCCGCAGGGACCTCCGGAGGACCCATGCACTGTTGTCAGATGCTCAACTTCTTCTGGCCACCATGGAAGATGCCAAGATGTCAGTCAGCAAGGAGGAGCTGGAGAAGGTGCACAGCCAGGTGGGCCCCCTCAGCACCTGCCAGGGAGGCACTAAGGTGCCTGGCAGTCTAAGGACAGTTTAGCCACATGAACTAGTCACCAGCCTGTGGCTTCCTCAGATCGTCAGGAACGCTGAGACAATGAAGGGCTGTGATATGGTGGCGTGTGTGTGTGCATGTGTGTGTGTGTGTGTGTGTGTGTGTGTGTGTGTGTGCACTTACAGCAGGATGGGGCAACCTGCTCCCTTCAGTTGGATTGGGGCAGAATGTGTCTGTCTGGAGGGTATGAGTGAGGCTGGGACCAACTGGCTGAGGCCATCTCGTTTGAGTGTGTGGATGCCTGGACACCAGGGTTGGGTATAAAAGCAGAGATTTCTGGGTGAGCACCTTTAATCCCAGCACTGGGGAGGTAGAGGGAAGTAGATTTCTGTGAGTTTGAGGCCATTTACATGGTGAGACCTTGTCTCAAAACAGCAGCAGCAGCAGCAACAACAACAACAAACAGCTGTAGGGCTAATAGTATAAAGTCAGCTCCTCGCAGAAACAAAACACCATGGCCATTAGACTGGCCACTTTATCCTGATGATACTGATTGAGGCTTCATATGCCCTCCATCCTCCCCTATACACTGAGTCCTCTTTATACGTTACCCGACATTCTCAGCACAATTCAACAACATAGACTAGTCAGAGGAAAGCCCTACTTGAGCTTGTGCTTTCAGCGGGTTTAGCCCAGGTCACTTGGCCCCGACACCCTGGGCCTGTGCTGAGGCCTCATGGGAGAGAGGGTTTAGAACAGAGATGCTTACATCAAGGTGGCCATGAAGGAGAGAGGGAGGGAGAGACAGGAGGGGAAAAGAGAGAGATTGAGAAAGAGGGAGAGAGAGAGAGAGAGAGAGAGAGAGAGGAGAATCCCTTCAGAACGACATCCCAGTGACCCTACTTCTTTCAATTGGCCCCCTCTACTCATAGCCCATTGGGCTGTGAACTGATCAATGGACTCCTCCCCTGATGAGGTCGGTGCCCTCATAATCTAACCACCTCTCAATAGTGCAACTGCAGAGGAACCAGGCCTTCATCTCAAGAGCCTTTGGGGGAAGGGACACTTCATATTCAAAACATGACATGTCCTGAGGATTGTCAACTCTGCCTTATATGAGGTGACTGGGTAAGGGGAGGGGAGATATCCCACACAAAGTTCACATCTAGACAGCAATGGAGTCAGGATTCAAGGCCAGGGCCCCGGGCTCCACCCTCCCTTCCTGCCAACTCCAGCAGCACATCTGAGAGTGGAAGGGATGGGACAAGAGCCCCGGCACGGCAGCTGCATCTACAGGAGACGTAACAAGCAAGGGCTGTGTCCTCGGAGACCAGGACAGAAGTGTTGAGAGATGCTAGTGCTTTCACAGGACTGTGAGAGACTCCAGGAGAGATGTCCCTAAGCTGGGCCATAGCAGGGACTCACCACTGAGCTGATACCACCAGGGAGACTCGGCAGCCCTAAGAGTGTCATATCATTTTGTGTCAGCCTGGAAGACAGCTTGCTTCTGCTCAGAGAAGGTATTCTTGCTGAGCTCCATATGCCCCGCCTCCCTGTGCACAGCATTCCATCCTTCCTTCTCCTTCCCCAGCCTTCTGCCATCCGTCCTCAGCCACACCTCGTGGGTGGCAGTTTCTTTGTCCTCACTGACTATCCCAGGACCTCAAACAGGCCTTCATTAATGTCATGCCTGCCTCTGTGACAAGACTGCCATCTTCCTGAGGACAGAGACCACATTTCTCTCAGATGATGTCCCCTGGTTCTTTGTGTATTATAGAATGAATGTATTTCTGTTGAGTTCAGTTGGCTGGTTCCATTTCTCTTATAGGGAAAGAAACAGAGTCAGAGAGGTCCAAGGCCACATAGCCAGTCAGGCAGAGCCACACCTGGGACTCATGTTTCCTGACTCTAAACACAGCCTTCTTTTTGGAGAGAGCTCATGGAGGTCAGCCTGACCTAGGAAGGCAGCAGCAGGCTGTAGAGTGTGTGCCAGGTGTGGAAACAGGACCCACACTTTCTGTTGCTCCTGGTCCTGGTGTGTCTGTGTGTGAAATGAATCAATCTGAGTGGAACGTATTCACTTAACTAGAGACGTTAGAAACAAAACAAAACACAACTCCTCAAACTTGATTCAAACCCCCCCAATCGGAATGAAGCCCTTCTCTTCCTAGACCTGATTGAGTAGGGCACCACAGGACATTTGTGATATGGGGCCCACCACTCAAACCTCAGCTGGTTTCCTAGCCTCACCTTGTTTCTTGTGACCTAGGCAGTTTTAAGGAGTCCAGGCCAGGCATCCCCCAAAATATCCTCCAATCTGGCCTTATCTTGTGGTTTTCCATTATGGGACCAAGTGCATGGATTTGGGGAAGGAACCAAAGAGACAAAATTCCACAAACCTAGGAGACACTGGCCTGTCCCTCCCTGGGCTGCGTGATTCTTTGCTCTTCCCTGGGTAGTGCATTCTTGTCCTGGTGACCAACCACTCTGACTAGCTTGGGATTTTCCTGGTTTGGGCACCCAAAGCCCTGTGTCCTGGGCAAGGCAGGGTACTCAGTCACCACACCCCTTCCTGGTCATGTTGGAGCCAGATACACCTGGGGCAGAGGGTGCCTACTCAGCCGCCATGGGAGTCAGAGGGAAGGAGCACCATGCCCGTTTTATAGATGGGGACATTTTGTACAGAGGTAGAGACAGGTGTGGCCAGATGGCACAGCAGTGCATGACACAGCTGAGACCCATAACTTGAGACTGTCCGTGCAGAACTTGGGACCCTGTGTGTCACACTGCATCTCCCTGCTTGTTTGAGAGGGTGGGTTGGGGAGGCCTGTGTAGCTTGGCTCCTCTTAGATCAGCCGACATGCCCTTGTGCCATACTGGAGGCTGGGCACCTCACGTTCATTCATCAACCCCCAGGAAGAGGACCTTACACCCCATTTTCCTTCAAGTGAAAGGTTCCTGCCTCCCCTCCCCCCAGGTGAGTGTTCTCACAAAGGAACCTCGGGTAGCTTTGTTTCATTTCCTCTTTTCTTTTTTAAGAACTGTTTCTGAGAACTCTCCCTCAGCAGGGTTAAGATGTGTGTTCGGAGGAAACAGTGATGTTTAATGTAGGCGCCTTGAGGGAATCAGAGAGGCTCATTCTTCTGAAAGTCCTCTTTCCCTGCTCTCTACATCCGGCTCCCATCAAAGGGAATCCACAGCCTTGGCTTTCTGCTGCTGTTGTCATGGAAATCACTGTAAGGATGGATCTCCTGGACCAGAGGTCAGGGTACAGTTGCTTTGGCTCTTGGCACACGTGTCCCGGATGCTGGAGTCGAAGCTAATTAGATAAAGCAGTGATGATTCTGGGCACCACTGTGGCTCCTGTCTGATGTCTGGCATTTGTCCTGAGCCTGAAGGCTCCAGGGAGAGAGGCTGGGACAAGTGAAAGGGGGGAGGGAGAGGAGTAAGCCAACTTTGCTTCTGGCTGCCTTTTAAGAGCTGGATATGGCACTGAACAATTCCCTCCATTCATCCATGCATCATTGGGTATTTGTGCAGTAACACTGTATGTCATGTGATGTGTGAGATACAGGACTCTTGGTCAGTAAGACAGGTGTGGTACCCACCCTGTGGAATCCACACCTGATAAGACAGAAGCAGAACGGTGGTGCAGAAGCATGAAGCAGCCACACCTCTTAACTTGGGAGATGAGTGAGGGCCTCGGGTAGGGAAGAGCAGGGCCCCTTTAAACTGGAGTCAGCTACTGACCCTGGGAGGGGGAGGGGGAGGAGGGGGAGGAGGAGGAGGAGGAAGAGGAGGAGGAGGGG
>NW_008352136.1:2888142-2922638 GCF_000622305.1 Nannospalax galili
AAGGAGGGGAGGGGGAGGCAGAACCCCGAATGCACAGGAAGGTTTGGGCTTTATTCTATGGCAGAGAGAAGCTCCTGGTAGCTTCACGCAAAGCCTGGCTTCTTTTTGGAATTGATGGGACTGGCTGATAAAGTTTGGCTGACTGTGTGTTATTGTAGATGACCCTTGCCATGACCTTAGGAGGGCAGATATCCCTGTATTTAGCCCACTTTGCTAGTGGAGAAACAGGATGTGAGAGGCTGAGCACCTTACCGAAAGACACACAGTGAGACATGCCTGGAGGCTGTGTACACAAGCAGTCCTGTGCCCCAACCTTATTCATCTAGCATGGTTCTGTTAACAGGTACCCACTAATGGACCAGGCTTGACCTTGGAGCCTGGAAGCTGGCTCCACTGCTGAAATTTCAGTATCATTTCAAAATTGTGAATTTCAAGACCTTGCGTTCCACGTCCTCTGTTTTTATTAAGTCTGGGTTAGAACGTAGCATCTGTTTTTTTGTTTGTTTGGTCTTTGGAGCCCGGTCTGACTATGTAGTGCAGACTGAATTCCTAATTCCCCTGCCTCAGCCTCCCAGGGCTGGAATTCCTGTGAACTACCATCAGCACTTGATACCTCAGATATTCTTGGGTAAGAGAAGCCCAAGCAGGACTTTGGATAGGCGTGAACCGTGGGCCTTTGCAGCCTGCTCATGGGAAGATGGGCATTGGAGAAACAGGGTTACTCCACAAGGGTGCAGATAGGGGGCTGTGCGCCAAGGCATCTGGCCATGAGCTGCACTCATTTGGCAGGTGGGCTTTCCTCTGGGATGCCTGAGCCCAAGCTGCAGAGCCAGACAGGGGGTGGTAAGGTCTCCTGGAGGGACTCTGCCTCAGAGGGGTTCCCAGGCCAGGCAAGAGGCAGACTGGAGGCAGCTTGTGTATTAAGGTGGGACCTGAATTCTGTTGGGGGAACGCCTGGGACCCTCTGAAGGGGAAGCCCTACTTCTGACTTGGGGGTGGGGTGGGGGTTGGAGATACTGGCTGTCTCTAAGGATGAAAGGTTGGTGAGGTCCTGCGGTAGGGAACTGCAGAGTGGGAAGCCTGCTGCATGCTGGGGGAAGCAATGGAAGCTTCAAGGGCAGAGACAGGAAGTCTATCAGAAGGATAATATGCTCAGGAGATGAGGGTCAAAGGAGCAGTGCCAGCCCAGCAATGGAGGCTGGAGCCAGTTTTTGAATGGCTTAGGAAGTCTGGCTAAGAAATTTGGGCTTTATACCCAAAGAAATAGGGAGTCACAGAAAGCTGCTGAGCAGAGGAGAGTGTAGCTGGAGCTTGGTAAGAAAAAAACAAAAGGCTAGAATCCAGTCCTCAGCCAGCTCTGCAGCCCTGTTACACACCAGCACTGTACAAGAGTTCCCTTATCAGAACTCCCCATGTGAGAGTTCTCAGCCAACTGTCCTTCTGCCTAGAATCCTGCAGCTCTTCCCACCAGTGTGTACTCCGCTGAGATGCATCTCAGTCAACACCAGAGGTTCAAGACCCTCCTCAGTGCTCAGAGGACTCCCAGAGGCAAGGACAGGAAACAGGCGGCAGGTTCGAGTCCTGCCTGTGCCCAAGCTCTAGGGTGATCATGAATCAGCCTCAGCCTTTGGAATACTCCGGGGCCTACCTCATAAGGAGGCACCACCCTCATGGGATCAGTCCAAAGAACACCAGACCGCAGATCTCAAAGAATTCTTCAGTTTAAAAACTCGGTGGGTGTGGCTTAGTTGGTAGATTGCTTGCCTTGGGTTCGCTCCGTAGCCCCACATAACCAGGATGGGATGACACACATCTGTAATCCCAGAACTCAGGAGGTAGAGACAGGAGGATCAGAAGTTCAAGGTCATTCTTGGCTACATAGTGAATTCAATACCAGTCTGGGTTACATGAGACCCAGTCTCAAAAGAAACCCCCCAAACAAAAACAAAAGCCCTCTAAGACAGTAGGTTAGGGAGCCTTCACCAGCTCCCTGTTTCACTAACCTGCGTTGGCTGTGGGGTTCTCTGGTTTCAGGGTGCAGGGTTTTAGAAGGGGGAGCCTGTAGGTGGGCAAAGAGTGGGTCTTTTGGAACCAATTACTAATTAATTTCCACAAAATGTTTTCATTGAAAACAAACTAATCTGGAGACAGAAGGGATTCCAACAACCATGATATTTAATTGAGATTATTTCCGTGTTAAGTAACATCTGTGAGAACAGGGGTTGGGGGAGCTGCATGGGGGTGGCAGGGGCTGGCAGCAACTGTGGGGGCTGGCACCTGCTCCAAGGGCAGAAGCTGATGGTGGCTCCCGGGCACTGCTTGGCTGCCTGGGTTTTTGTTTTGTTTTGGCCCCCATTTGATTCATGGCGTTCTTGATCTCCCTTCTCAATGGGAGCACATTATTGGCTTTTTGTTCACTGGAAAATGGTTTGTACTGAACTATCCATTGCTTATTTCATTCACGCTGGGCCCTGCACACGCACCCCTTCCTGCTAAGAAGGAAGTAGCCATTGGTCTCTGTCACTGCCCAGCAATCTGTCCCCTGTGCTCCCTGTGCTTGTCAAATGCCACCAGCATGCCTCACCCTAGATTCCCCTCAAGTCTCCTGGCTTTGGGTCTTGTCCAGCGAATCTTTCGGGTTTGGGTTTTGTGCTGGGGATGGAAGCCAGGGCTTTGTGCAAATCAGCCAAGTGCTCTGCCACCGAGCCCCAGCCCTAGCCGCCACCTTGGAGATGAACTTGAAGATCTCAGTACGGTCTTGGCGGCTGGCACGTGGGGTCTACAAGTGACTTCTCGCTGTCCTTAGCCTCCAATCCAGGTCCCCCAGGCTAACCTCCAAGGTACCCATCCTAGTTCCTATCCTGCAGTATCACTCGCCACCAGCAGCACACAGTGGCTCGGTATGCCTGTTCCCACCTAGTCAGCTTTGCATGGCCTGTGCCTCTGCAGGGCTCTGGTTTCTACCTTCAGACAGTCATTACCTGACGAGTGTTTGTTCTGATTTACTGTTGGCATTTTCTCTCTCAGAGCAGTCACTGCCCTGTGGGGTAAGATATCGCTGTGTTCTGGGTTCGCCTCTAGTTCAGAGCATACCTGTCCTCTTATGATGACATCTTTGTTCCCTTTCTTTGCTTTGCAACTCTTGGAATGTGGGAACTGGGATGAGTAAACACACTAAATGACTTAACCAGAGTTATGAAGATCATAAGAAACAGAACTGGGATTTGAACCTGCAGAATCCTGATGGCAGAACCCTGGGTGTTAATTTGTTGGTCACTGTCTCTGGGCCATTGCCTCTTTTTGGAAGCCCTGGTGTCCCGTGGACCTTTCCCTAGGGACTGTGGCCTTCTGTGTCTCTCAGGCAGGGCCCTCAGACCCGGCCCATCTTCTCCACCATGAATTTCTGAACCGTGATTAACTACCAGCCAGTGCGCCCATCAGTGAAGACTGATGGTCCCGGATCTGTCCCCGGTGCCCTTAATTGGGGCATTTGTCACCATATGTCACCTGTGCTTCTATGAGACACTGGAGATAATTAACAGTCCCCAGAAGACTCCCCGTGGGAGGCATTGTGTGACTGGGGGCCTTGGCAGACACGCCTCCCCGTCAGCAACCTCAGAAGAGGCGGCCTTCCTCTGCGTTTTATTTGAAGAGCTTTTGTTTTCTTCTCTAAAGACGATGTTGGAGGAAATTGATTCAGTATTAACCTAACCTCCTGTCAGAAGAGAGAAAGACCATGTTGTAACTGGTTGAAAACATGGTGGTCACAGGTTTGTTCACCCCACAAATATTGACACTTCTAAGCCAGTGGTGAACGAAGTGTGAAGAGGACACTTTCATTATGGGCAGGAAATGCTGGTTTTCCCTCTAAATGATCTGCCTGTGGTTAGCTTGGAAGGAACAGGTGGGCAGCACAACCCCAGCGCTCCAGGGTGACACAACCCTCCAGCCAGCAGCGACACTGACAGGAGCATCAGTCATCTGCATATCCAGGTACCATGCAACACTTCTGTGCCATGACCTAACCCTCTCACCTTAAAACTGTTTGGATAGAGTGGCTTCTAGGACAACGTGTGGAGTATGCCTACAAGGACCAAGTCCCCAGTGACCACACAGGCTGCCTGGCCAGCTGCACAGAAAGCAGCCAGCCCTGCACCCAGTATGAGGAGGAAGCAGAACACACAGGGAAACCGTGCAAAAACAGAATTAGGTGGAACTTGTCCAGACAGTAACACGCATCTGTGGTGCTACGGAGACAGCTCAGTGAGTAGGAGTGCTCCCTCTGCAAGCGTGATGTCCTGAGTTTGAGTCCCCAGCAGCTCATAGACACCTCAGCATAGCTTCAGGTGCCTGTAACCACAGCACTGGGGAGCAGAGACGGGCAGGTCCTGAGGGCTCGCTGGCCAGCCAGATAAGCTGAAGCACTGGTCCCCACCTCAAGCCAACAATGTGCAGAGCGGTAGACGAAGACACCCCACGTCCTGCTCTGGCCTCTGCATGTGAATGAGTGTGTGCACCCACCACACATACATTTACATTACCCCCCCCACACACAAATCATGTTTCTGTTTTGAAAGAATCTTTTTTTCTTTGAGGTGGAATCTCACATAGCCCAGGCTGGCCTCAAGCTTTCTATGTAGCCAAGGACAACCTACCCCTAAATTTGAAGTGCTGGGACTACAGGCATGCCCCATGATACTCAGTTTATTCAATGCTGGGGATGGACTCAAGGCTCCTGACATGTCAGATAAGGACTCTACAAAGAATTTAAAACTTACAAAGACATTTTGAGAACAGCACCCAGGGCTTTCCTGTGTCCTTCATCCATGTTCTACAATTTATTTTAACATGTTTACTTTTTGTGGCACTGGGGGTAGAACCCGGAGCTTCACACATGCTAGGTAAGCACTCTACCTCCGAGGTCCAGCCCAGCTCCTAGGGTCATACTGGAATATTTGCCAAATCTGCTTCATCATCTTTGTGCCAGAATTAGAGCTCCTGAACCATCTGGAAGCAAGCTAAAGGCATCATGCCCTTTATCCCAGTCAGAATCTAAACAGTCAACACTAATATAAATGCTAGTTGCCATGGTTGCCTGTGCCTGTAATCACAACACTCAGGAGGCTGAGGCAGGAGGATCTCCACAAGTTCCAGCCTTGCCACATGTGTACACCCTATCTCAATACTTACCCCAGCCAAAATTCCCATTTTCTAAAACAAGACCAACTAGGTCCCAGGTCCAGTATGACACTGGTCCCAACTTTTGTTTGTTTGTCTGTTGCAGCCTGTGAGTAGAGACTCTTCTCCACATTTAACAAGGCCGTGTAAAAACTGTATACATCTCAGCCTTGCCTCTTGGTGTGTCATAGCGCAAACATCTCTTGCCTGTCCCTGACACAAACGTGGCAGTGTCCCCATTACCCCTGTGTAAGGAATCTTTTGTGACTTGCTCTGCTGCATCCCCCACAGTAGTTCCTCAACATTCAGGAATCCGCCAGGATGCAAAGGTGTCTGCCTGAGCAACTGTCACGGTGCAGTCGCTCCTGGCTTGTCTTTGTCTTCTAGGAGTGTGTTACTTCTGTTGCTGTGATAAAACACTATGACCAAAAGTGATTTAAGGAAGAAAGAGTTTATTTTGGTTTATGGTTCTAGAGAGAGTGTCCATACGGGTTGGGGAGGCATGGCAGCAGGCAGCCAGAGCAGACAGCCGAGAGCTCACATCTCAACCACTGGCAGGAAACAGAGAGATATCTGGAAGTGGGGAAAGCTGTGAGCTCTCAAAGCCTGCCTTCAGTGATGCACTTCCAGCAAGGCTGCACCTCTTAAACCATCCCCGGGCTCAGCAACCTGACAAGCACATGCATCCCAGACATCCTTTAGGAAGACGAGCTGCATTTGTGGGTCTGTGTGTGGCTCTGTGTCTGTGGCTCTGTACCTGTGGCTCTGTGTCTGTGGCTCTGTGTCTGTGGATCTGTTTGGGAGGAGTGCATGGACCAGCTTTCCCAAATGTACCAGCCATTCTGATCTTGGCTTTTCCTGCTCCAGGCCTGCACTTAATTTCCTCTTGAATTGCCTATATTCCTGTGAGTGATTTATGAGATATTGTGTGTATACATGCATATGCATGTGTGTGGAGACCACAGTTTGACACAGGACATCCTCCTCTGTTGCTTATCCACTTTATTTTTTGAGACAATGTCTCACTGAATTTGGAGATCAGTGATTGACCGGCTGCCCAATGAGCCTGAGGGGTCCCCTAGCTCTGCTCCCCCAGCACAGGCGTGCACTCCCATGCATGCCTTTTGGCTTGGATGCTGGAGGTCCGAACTCAGGCCCTCATGCTTGGGCATCAGGTGCCTTACCCACGGAGCATCTCCCCAGACCTTGTAGGATATTTTGGATATAACCTCTTCACTGCACATGTTTATTGCAAATCTTCCCTCCCACTTGATAGCCAGCCATCACATCCTCCCATGATGCTGACTTGGGAAGGGAAGCTCTTGCTTTTTATTTAATCTAGTTTATCAGTCCTGGTGTCTTAGAATCCACATCAGGGCAGTTGGTTCAGCAGAAGGTGCGCTGAGCACACTGGTTGAGAGGGCATCCTGGCACAGCATGGAGGGAAGGCCCCAGCACTCTGCAGAGCCCCACCCTCAGTGTGTGGTTATCTCCCTGAGGCCAAGCTCCTCAGAGGCTGTCTTTTGTGATATGAAGGTGACTGGAGCTACGTGGTGGCTGTATTCCATATGCTGTTGCTACTGTGACAAGACACCTGGCAAAAATAACTTTAGGGTTTATTTTGTCTCACAGTTTGAGAGAACAGTCCACCATAGTGGGAAGGCACGAAGGCAGGACCATGAGGCAGCTGCTCACACCTATCCACAGTCAGGAAGCAGAGAGAGATGAAGGCCAGTGCTCAGCTCGCTTTCTCCTTTTTATTCATTTTGGGACCTTAGTCCATCCATGGATGATGCCCCACACTCAGGGTGGGTCTTCCCTCCTTAGTTAAACGTTTCTGAAAGCATCCTGAAAGACACATCCAGAGGTGTAGTTCCTAGGTGATTCCAAATCTAGATATGATAATGAACAGTGATTTAGAGAGAGAGAGAGAGAGAGAGAGAGAGAGAGAGAGAGAGAGAGACTCCATGGGCTCCCTGAACCCTGGCAAGCCAGGGGAGAGAGAGAGAGATGCTTTGAACAAAAGAGCCCCTTGCTGAAAGGGAGCTCCATTCGAACACCTTTCCCCCACCTTTCCTAGCCTTCAGCTGAGCTTTGTGTGTCTGGGGTTTGGTGGAGGAGGCTGTGGTCTCCCTGTGCAGTTCACGCCTCATACTATGTTTGGCCTCGTACTTTCCCTAGAGCGACCACTGGACCCCAGCTGGTGTCCAGGTCAGCATCTGTGCACAGGGAGCTTGGGGATGTGCAAGAAACAGATGGTTTCTAAGGTGGCACTTGGGGAATGTGTGAGTGGCACAGGGTCAGCACATCCTCACGCTCCTAATCCGGTGGCCCTGGCTGCCTGGGGCCACTTCATTGATAGTTGTTCCTAATACTCTGAAGAAAGTGGGACAAGTAAATTCACAGAGAGCTTTGAAGCTGGAGCTAGTGGCACAAGCTGTGAGGAGCTGAGGCAGGAGGATTCTGAGTTCAAGGCCAGCTATGCCGCTGAGGTAGTTCAAGGCTAGCCTGGGAAGCTCAGTGAGACCCTGTCCTAAAATAAAAAAAAATAAAAGGAGGGCTAGGGATGTAGCTCAGTGGTAGGTTGCTTGCACAGTGTGCACACAGGCCTGGGTTCAATACTCAGTACTATAAAAGCTAATTTAGATGCACCAATGAGTGCCCACGCTTTTCAGAAAGGAGGGAAAATTGTGGAATATTTAGCATATGGTCAAATGCTTTGAGTATTTGAATGGAATAAAGCTACATTTCCCAAATAAATAAAAGATAAATGCTATTGATGCTATCTCAAGGACACCGAGGTGGCCTTGGGACTCTGTCTCTTGGGAACACTGTCCTCAGCTAACTTGTACAGACATGCTTAGAGACAGGTGATATTTTCTAAAAGATTTATTTTTAAATTACATGTATGTATGTATGTCTGTGTGGGGTCTTTCTACATGAGTGAAGTTGACTGTGGATGCCAGAAGAGGGTGTCGGATCCCCTGGAGCTGGAATTATAGATGACTGTGAGTCAACCTGAGTACCAGAAACTGAACTCAGGTTCCCTGGAGGAGCAGCAAGCACTCTTAACTGTTGAGCCATCTCTCCAGTCCCCAGCTGACATTTTTAATAGGTTTGCAGCAAACACTTTTGCTATGTGTAGTCAAGGCTGTGTGCAGCATAGACTTACTTGGGTGACCCTCTCCAGAGAATCCACACAGAAGGTGGATTCTTCCCAGTGCCTGGATGGCACGTCCAGGCTGGAGAGTGTGGAGTCTTAGGCCCTCCAAGGTCTGTCAGAGGGAACTCTTGCCCCTGGCATTTGTAATTTGATATTTTTAAAATCTACCAAGTTGTTCAATCAAAGCCAGAAATCCAGGAGGTAAGCTCTGTACAGAAAGCCAGCGTCCTTCCTTCCTGCCTCTCTCCTGAGTCTAGCCGACTGCTCTGGCAGTCTTAAGTCCAAAGCAAACATTTCACCCGAGTATTTAAAACAGACAGATGGCTTCTAATAGGAAAGCAGAGCCATTCATAGGCTACAGTTGATGTGTATGTGATACGAATCTCAATTACCTGTGCCCTGAATAGGGGTGGGGGTGGGACAGACAGAGCGGCGGGGGGGGTGTGGGAGACTTTGGAAGAACAGCTCAGCAACTGGGACCTGTGCACAGATGACCATGGAGGGCCTTGCCTTCCTGTGTGTAGAGAGCCATAGAGGACCTTTCTCCTATCACAAGTGTTTGGAGAAAATTCTTTTAAACCAGCCTTGGAATGCCGGCCCACCAGCAAACATTCCCAGTGTCCTCTGTATGCTGTCCTGCTCAGTGCTGGGCACTGCTTTCCTTGCTTTACTGACTTAGTAGGTTCTGGACTCTGAGTTCCAGTCACTTGCCTCTAATTACCTTAAGTAGGAAAGCAATGTGAACAAACGATGGGAAGAATTCTGAAGCTAAGATTGCCTTCAGGCTTGGCTGGATCTAGCCACTCCAATCACGTCATTAAAAATGTATCTTTTGGGCTGGGGATGTAGTCCAGGAGTAGAGCACTTTCTGGGCATGTGGAAGACCCTGGAACCCAGCTCTTGGTAAAAAGAAAGGATGCTTCTTGCTACCTTTGCCTCCTTCTCAGCGCAAGCTTGTGTTGGGCAAGTTCCCCCTCTCAGTTGTCTGGGAGCCCCTCCCCCTCAACTCCGACCTTTCATTTTCCCTTAGGCAGAGAACATTCTTCAACAAAAATCAAATCAATTGTGTTGCTGATGGACGGCTGTGATCCGGCCCACAGCCAGGTGGGAGAGAGATGGACAGCTCTAGATCTTAGCTCATCATCTTGTGGACAGATGGTTGATTTGAAAATACAAGAGGCCCTGTGCGTGGGGAACATGGGCGTCTCAGAGCCAAAAGTGTCAACAGTCACTCTGCACCCTACAGGCCAGGCTGGCATTTAGGAGTTGTCCCCTGCCAACTTTGTTCTCTCTGTTGTTCAGCTGCTGCCGCTGGTGACACCAGGGAAGGCGTTTTGAGGCCTGAGTCTAGCCAGTACAGCTGCCACTGGAGAATCTGAACTTGTCCCTTTTAGAACCTGCCTCCGACTTTATAAACACACGAGTCAAACTACTGTGATATGGAAATAATGTGCCATGAGTGATTCTTACCCTGGGTCATCTATAACGGGAAGTCAGCCTGATGCCCTGTATTTCTTCTAGTTCCCTAAAGTGTAATAAATTCAGACTTTTAAGGCTCCGCATCGAGACGGCGTGTCAGCAGCCCAGAGCTGCCTGGCTGGAGACTTGGACTACAAAATCTCTGCCCTTGCCTGTAGAGTCTATTAAAATCTAGACCCACTTCCCGTGGGCCTCTGGGGTCAACAACTTCCCTCTACCATTCCATTTGGTTGAACTTCAAAGGCCTCCTTAAGATAATCAGTGTTTATCCTATCTTGGGGATGGGGGGCTCTTTTTCATTTCCGTCACCATTAAAATGGAGTTGAAAAATCCCCATTTTCAGGGGCTGAGGATATGGCTCAGTGGCGAGTGCTTGCCTGGCACATACAAAGTCTAAGTTCATCCACAGAACTCCCCCTTTTCTGTCCCTTGCAATCAATCTTAGTATCCTTGACAATTTTTTTGTTTTGTGTTTTGAGACAGGGCTGGCTTGAAACTCACCACCTTCCTGCCTCAGCCTCCCAAGTCCTGGATTATGGGTGTGTACCTCTCTGGCTGGATCGATAACCCTTTGGGAGACAGTGGCCTGCTGGTGGGAAAGCATGTGCCTCTGGGCAGCGCCAGGCTGGCCTCTGTTCCTTGGTGCTGTATGGCCCCAAAGCTTTCCTTGGGTCATTTCCAAGGCTGTTTTATGTTTGGAGCTTCCAGAACTCCAGAGATATGGGAGAAGCTTCTGGTTGCAGACTGAATGTAGGGTCTGTGCACTGATGGGTTTCTGGGTGGGACTGTCCTCCTTGTGGGCTCGTGTGCCTGGGTAGTTGCTGCTGTCCCATAGCTGAGCAGTAGATGAGAAAGTAAAGAGAGACAAAGAAGTTTATGGAAGTAGGTGGTTTAGTCTTTGAAATCTGATCCAAGCTGTGTATCTAGGAAGATGCTCCCATGCAGAACATTTGGCCCTTAAAAGCTTTGTAGACCTGCTTAACCTGAGCCCTGGTCAGGAAAGTGAGCTGGCAGGTTCTCACAGCTTTCTGAAATTCTCCTCCTTGCCCCAACTATTCCTGAGTCTCTTCCCCTTGCTCCCTAGAGTGGTTGGCACTACCTGTCCCTGCCTGTCTTCTCTGGAAGAGCAGGGCCAGTTAGCTGTTCCCTGTGTGTCCTAGGCCCGGCGCTGAGTGGACATCCATAGGTGTTTGTCCCAGGACTGAGGAACAGCCTAGCCCTGTAGCAGGGTCCGGAGCTGCATGTTGCAAGACTGGGCAAGGGCAGTGAAGTAGGCTCAGATTCCTCAAGTGCAAATAAATCTCCCCCCATTGCATGTGGATCGACAGGTGAAAAGGCAGGAGTGGTTCCTGGGAGGGCCTGGACTGGGTTGGGATGGGTTGGGGAGGATGTCAGAGAGCTGAGGTCATCAGGAGCTTTTTCTCTTCCCTTCTCAGCTGGAGCAGAGTGAGGCCAAGTGTGAAGACGCCCTGAAGACCCAGAAGGCACTGACTGCAGACCTGGAGAACATGCACAGTGAGCTGGAGAATATGGCCCGGAGCAAGAACCTGGTACTGTCCCTCCCACAGCCCAGAGGCGCAGGCAGAGACACAAGGCTGATGCACTTAGAATAGAATTGTAGGGCACCACCTTGAGACCCACTGCATGCCAATTAGGGATGCAGGCTTCTGTTGTAGACCTACTTGGTGCTCATCTGTATAAGAGGATTGAAGAGTTTGCTGTGGACCCACTGGGTGCTCAGCTCCATAGAGGAGTAGTGAGGGAATGTGCTGTGGAGTGGACCTACTGTGTGCTTCACTGTGTGCTGAACATGATAAAGGCTGAGAGCATATATAGGGGTTGGCTATGTGATCCCATCTACAAAGGCAAGCAAGGAAACCTATTGTAGACTTACTGTGTGCCCAGTACTGTTAGGGTGCACCAAACATGAGCCTATTGCTGCTCAACTCTGAGTGGAACACAGCTAACCATGTGCTCATGGTGTGTTCACCACTCACCACTGTAAGTGGTTCTCAGGCACCTCTTGCAACCCTACTATGTGCCCACCACCATGGGGACTCAGGGTCCTCATCATTGGACCACTGTGTGCCATCCTTTATAAGAGAGAAGCACATTTTCCACAGGCCCACCTAGAAGACCCGACTATTACTTATATAGTTACTATGTGGTCCCCATTGAATGGACAAGTGAGCCAGTGCTGTGGATCCATCATGTTGGTGAAAATGCCTGGGGTCTGGATGCTCAGAGTTGACTGTATAAAATCCTATAGGGGTGGAGATGGAGGCTAATGTGCAGGATCCCCAGCAGCCCTTTGATCATGTGTTTTATTTGCCCTAAATTAAAGGGAACCTGTCCAGAAAAATAGACACACATGCACACATTTTCATGCACACGTATATGTAAGTATACACTTGTGCACACACATGTGTACATATATACACATCCACGAGATTGCCACTTGCATATAAAATCACCAAGCATGCATGCAAAATAAACGCCCTTAGAAGTAAAACCTCTCAGCCAAATCCCTCTACCTACCTGATAGACATTTATTGAACACCTGTTGTATACCAAGTCTGGTGCTCAGTGCTGGGGATACACCTGTGTGCAGGACTAAGTCTCTATTCTGAGAAAGTACAGTTTTGTACTTACATGTTTTATACCATGTGTGTTTAAAATGTGCATGCACAGATTCCCGGGAGCCCACACAGTACCAATCCGTTCACACATGTGCCGCACACAGTCACCTGAACTGAACACACAGTGCACTCTCGAGTACCCCTCACCGGCTGCCTCCCTGCAGGTGGATGAGCAGCTGTACCGGCTGCAGTTTGAGAGGGCGGACCTCCTGAAGCGCATCGACGAGGACCAGGATGACTTGAACGACCTCATGCAGAAGCACAAGGACCTCATCGCACAGGTCGGAAACACTTCCAGACTTGGGGTTTGGGTGGCCAAGACAGCAGGGGGATAGGTGAGAACCATCAACTCTGTGAGGTCCTAAGGAAGAGGACATTACCTTCAGATCTGTGTTCATGCCCCAAAGACATCTCCACTGTGAAAGGATTTGACTTCCTTATATCCACTACCTATCTATCCACTCACCCACTGCTCATCAGTCCATCATTCAGCTATCTGTCCGTGTGCCCACCCACTCATCCGTTTATCCATCCATCATTCACTTACCTACCCATCCATCCACCATCTATTCACCCATCATCCATCCACTCACCCATCTACCCATCTATCTACCCATCCACCTATCCACCCATCCAGCCATCTATTCATCCATATCCTTTTTCTACCCATCTATTCATCTATTTATTTGTCCGTCTGTCCATCTATTTGTCCACCTGTCCTTTCATCCATCCATCCCATCCACCACCATGTACTCATCCACCCATCCATTCCATCCACCACCATGTACTCATCCATCTATCTTTCATCTATTGATCCACCACCATGTACTCATCCATCCATCGTCCATCCTTCCATTCATCCATCATCCATCCATCCATCCACTCATTCCATTCATTCATTTTTCTAGCAATTTTTCCATCTATATCATCTACCATCTATCTATCTATCTATCTATCTATCTATCTATCTATCTATCTATTTATCTATCTATCATCTATCTATCAATCATCTATCTATCTATCATCTATCTATCTATCTATCTATCATCTATCTATCTATCTATCTATCTATCTATCTATCTATCTATCTATCTATCTATCTATCTATCTATCTATCTATCTATCTATCTATCTATCTATCTATCTATCTATCTATCTATCTATCTATCTATCTATCTATCTATCTATCTATCTATCTATCTATCTATCTATCTATCTATCTATCTATCTATCTATCTATCTATCTATTTATCTATCTATCATCTATCTATCAATCATCTATCTATCTATCATCTATCTATCATCTATCATTCTATCATCTATCTATCTATCTATCTATCATCTATCTATCAATCATCAATCATCTGTCTATCTATCTATCTATCATCTATCTATCTATCATCTATCTATCTATCATCTATCTATCTATCTAGCTAGCTAGCTAGCTATCATCTATCTATCTATCATCTATCTATCATCTATCTATCTATCTAGCTAGCTAGCTAGCTAGATAGATAGATAGATAGATAGATAGATAGATAGATAGATAGATAGATAGATAGATAGATAGATAGATAGATAGATAGATAGATAGATAGATAGATAGATAGATGATAGCTAGCTAGCTAGCTATCATCTATCTATCTATCTATCATCTATCTAATCTTCTACTAAGGACTTGCTCTGTGGTAGACACTATGAAAAATACTAAGAATACTTTGGAGCAAAGACAGATGTTATTTTTTCACTTGTGTAGATTGTGGCTTTGTTGGCTAGGCAGATTTTTACCACAAGGCTACCTGGAACAGCATGGGGTGGGAAAAAGGCTTGCAGTCTGAACTGAGAGTCCATAAGAGGAGTCAACTTGGTTCTGTGAATCTTGATTTAGGTCAGTATCAGTGAAGGCTTCCCTGAGGAGTTGGCTCTAGGGGAAAATCTGAATAAGGATGGCAGTGGGACTGTGGGGTTTAGACAGAGGGAAGATGGCTGGTGCAAAGGGACTGTGGTGCATCAGAGAGGCTGAGAGGAGGCTGGTGAGGAGATTGTGTTTGAAGTGAGCTCAATGAGGCCAGGAGAAGAGGAACAGACGGGGCTCTTAGAGGCTTCATTTGATGGCAGTGGGAAGAACCACCAAGCTTTGTAGGAGCAAGAGGAGGAGGAGAGGAGCCTCTGGAGTGTCATCATAGTCCATCAAAGCCGATCAAGCAGGGCTGTCCTCTGCCTTATCCTACACTGAATCTGGACCTAAAAATGTGGGCTGGACACTTAGCGAGCAGCTGTTGAAAGCGTGAAAGTTACGGCATTAGGGACAATGAGAAGTGACCAGCACACTCAGGCATGGAGGAGAGGCAGTGGCTCGGGAAAGTCCTCACCCAAGTAGTGAGTGGTGTCACCAGTGCCACAACCAAGAGCCTGGGCCTTCTCAAAATTTGTCATTCATGTTTATTTTCGTCCCAAGTGGAAATGTCTTTGTTCAGTCACAAGTGAAGAACATGCACATAGGCTGTGATGAATAAGTGAAGTCAGACACGTTGATAATGGGAACCAAGTGGCCTTGGGGCTCTCAGGAGCCTGCTCTTCAGAGGGAGCCACTTAATTATCAGTTCTGCTTCCTATGGGATGGTGACTCTCCACTGTCTCTTTTGCCTTGGAATTCACCCAATGGAAGGGGCCAATTTCACGTGGGGAAAATGAAGTGCAGAGATTCCTTGGCTTGCTGTGGCCAGTATCCAGGCATAGCATCCCAGACACCCAACACTCATGAAAGCTCTCCTCCTGGTTTAGTCAGCTGTAATGTTGCTTTCACCTGACAAACAGCTACAGGGAGGAATTATTTTGGCTCATGGTTTCGGAGGGGTCAGCCCACAGTTTTTGGCCCCAGATGCTCAGACACACATGATCATGGCAGCAGGGGCCTGTGGCAGAGGCTGTTCACCTCATGGCTGACAGGAAACAGTACAGAGTGCCCAACAGGAAGGGGCCCAGGCAGGAACACCCCAGTGACCTCCTTCTTCCATCCATACAACACCTTCTACAGTTCCACCATTTCCCGTCTGCAGATTCAGATTCTGAATCCACAGATGTATTAGACGACCCTTTTGACTGTCACTTTCCAAAATCCCATCAGTGGCAACCAGGTCCCTCCACCCCAGCCTGTGAGGGACATTTCACACTTAAACTATGATGCTGCCCTTCCAATGTAGTTCTGACACGGGGGGGTGGGGCAGTGCTTGCTTTGTTCTGGGTTCTCTAGCATGTGTCATAAAGAACTCAAGTGGTAAGTCCCCAGGCTAAAACTTGGAGTGACTCAGCAAACACAGAGATGGGGACATTGGGAGGTAGTGACTCAGCAAGCAGAGATGGAGGATATTGGGGAAGATGTGAGAGACAACTTTTAAGAAACAGCCATTACCAAGAAAGTTCCAGCAGACAGACAGATCGTGGCGGAAGGGCTCCTGGTGAGGGTCTCACAGTGACATCCTTTTTTCTCTCACCAGTCTGCTACTGACATCGGGCAAATTCAGGAGCTCCAGGTGCAGCTGGAAGAGGTCAAGAAGGAGAAGCAGCGGGTTCAAGAGCAGGTGTGTGCTCAGAGCTGCCGTGTTGTGGGGAGGGAGACTGCCTGCCTGTTATCGGTGTCTGCTCCTGGGAAGGTCACTCATGCTGTCATCCAGTCACTCAGTCAACTTCAGTCACAGTCATGTGCCGGAAAAACTGAGGACAATCCTAGTAAACAGACACATGCTCTCTCGGTCATTGTTGTCCTTTCCTGGTCACTGAGGCCCATGGGCCATTCGGTACAAACTTCTCTCCCTCTGAGAAGTCGTGGGTCTCTGAGCCACACCTGTGGGAGCCGAGTCACCACAAGCAGGACAAAGGTAAAGGCAGCACTGGCTGGTACTATTTATATGCCAGGAGCTAGTCCTTTAGTCTTCACAATGCAAATGGAGAAACTGAGGCTCAGAAAGGAAACTGACACACCCAGACTGATGCAAGCAGAAATCAGGCTGTGTGCTGAACCCACAGCCGCCCTTGCCTGTGTCTTTGGACACAGGAGCTGTTGCTCTTAGACAGTTTGGCCCCTTATGGCAGGGAAGGAGCGACAAGAATGAAGAGCTGAAGTCCTGCTCTGGATTCGGAGGGCTCAGGAAGCGTCAGCTCTCAGCGCCTGCACTCTGGAGCAGGGTGTGAGATTCTGACAGGTCCTCAGATGGGGCCTAGTAACGTAGCCCTTGTGCAGGGAATGGGTGCCAGTGCCGGGGACCACATGTTTGTCCTGGGACTCAGTGCCAATGGGTACCAGTAGACTCTCAATGTGCCCCCCCCAGCTGCAAGTGGCCCAGCTGCGCATTGAGCATCTGGAACAGTCCACTGTGGACCGAGCTATCGTCAGCAGGCAGGAGGCCATCATCTGTGACCTGGAGAACAAGACAGAGTTTCAGAAAGTGCAGTTGAAGAGATTTGAGGTACTTGGGGACACACAGCCTGCTGGGGGCTGGAGCAGGGAGAGATGTGTGTGGGGTTCCACCTACCCCACGTTCATCACTGCGATCGGGCCTTGCTTGGGATGGATCTGCCTGCTCTGGCTCCTGTCCTCCTCCCTCCCTTTTCCTTTTTTCCTTTCTTTTACATGGTTTCTTGAATCTCTTATTCACTCACCCCTCCCCAGTCCATCCTCCACCATCGTAAGTCCCTTGGTCCCTCGTTCAGTTTGATTTTCATCCTGAGTCTCGTCTATCCCCTCCCCTCCTAACTCCTGTTTCCCCTCCTGTCCCCTTCCCTTCTCCTCCTCTCCCCATGTCCTCTCTTTCCTCTTCTCCAGCCCTAGACCCTGCTGTATGCCCATCCTTTAATCTGCGAGTGCCATTCCTCCCATTTCTATATACCAATCTATCCTCTTATACACCCCAAACTCATTTTGCATGTAGTAAGCCCTGCTAGGTACATGATGGAGAGATGTATGAGCAGATAGCTTTGTAGGGGATGAGCACAAACACCCATTGTGCTGTGTGGGGTCATGAGTGCTAGTGGACAAAGCCTTCAGGACTGGGGACCCAGGTGGCTTCCGAGAGGAGTGGGCCTGGAGGATACTAAGATCGTGGTGGGTTTGGACGGAGCTCGGTGATGACATTGACTCCGACCTTGAGCATGCATTCACTTCTTCAGCTCTGTGGGCTAAGAGCATGGGACATTTGCAGAGGACCCCCCCTGAATTGTTGAAACTGCATCCCACTCTATCTGTGCCTGGCATTTGATGCCACTGTGAGGGGCAGGAAGGGTAGACCTCACCATCAGAGCGAGACCGTGACCCCAGAGAGACAAGCCCCAGCATCAGGGACAGGAAGAAGTGGTTGATACCTGCCCTGCCCTCCACCCTGGCTGGGCCCTTATACCACCTTCTCTGCAGCCCCCTGGCTTCCCTGCAGTGAATCTGGACCCTGAAAGACTGTACCCCTTGTTTTGAAATACTTTCCCCAACCCCTGGGGACTTCTGGACTCTGAAAAGGCTGCTGTGGATTGAGGCCAGAGAGAAACTCTTGTAGATTTTGACCTTCATCAGTTTTCAGCCCAGCTGGGGAATTGCTTAGGCACCAGGGTCTCTTCAGACACAGGAAGTGCCTATCTGCCAGGTGTTAAATGATTACATGGCATATACGGCCACATTGTGGGGTTTTGAATTCAGTTCTAGCATAGCTAAGGAAAAGCAGGAAAGAAAAATGACTATAGATCCCAGCCCTGCGTTCTCTCATCCCCTCTGTCTGTCACCGTCATTTGAGCACAGCAGAGTCCTAGGTCCTTGCTGCAGAGGGCTGGGGACACTGTGACAACTTTACTGGCTGCTATTTGAAGTGGGAATTAAACTCCCTTTGAAAGGCAAAGACAGCCCAATGGGCTAGCTTCTCTTTGGGGGATGATGAAGACCTGAGTCTGTCCTCATCTGTGGCTTTGGAGAAGGGACTTGGAGCTCCCTAGCAAGACTTGAAATATTCACATGGGCTCTTGCCTAGGTCCTCATTCCTGCTTGGGTTCTCACTCCTGCCTGGGTCCAGGCTCCTGCCTGTGTCCACACTCCTGACTCTGTCCACGTCGCTGACTCTGTCCACGTCGCTGACTCTGTCCACGTCACTGACTGTGTCCACGTCACTGACTCTGTCCACGTCCCTGACTCTGTCCACGTCGCTGACTCTGTTCACATCGCTGACTGTGTCCACGTCCCTGACTCTGTCCACGTCACTGACTGTGTCCACGTCGCTGACTCTGTCCACGTCCCTGACTCTGTCCACGTCGCTGCCTGTGTCCACGTCGCTGACTCTGTCCACGTCGCTGACTCTGTCCACGTCACTGACTGTGTTCACGTCGCTGCCTGTGTCCACATCGCTGACTCTGTCCACGTCCCTGACTCTGTCCACGTCGCTGACTCTGTCCACACTCCTGACTCTGTCCATGTCGCTGACTGTGTCCACGTCACTGACTGTGTCCATGTCGCTGCCTGTGTCCACGTCGCTGACTCTGTCCACGTCCCTGGCTCTGTCCACACTCCTGACTCTGTCCACGTCCCTGACTCTGTCCACGTCGCTGCCTATGTCCACACTCCTGACTCTGTCCACATCGCTGACTGTGTCCACGTTGCTGCCTATGTCCACACTCCTGACTCTGTCCACGTCGCTGACTGTGTCCATGTCGCTGCCTATGTCCACACTCTTGACTCTGTCCACGTCGCTGACTGTGTCCACGTCGCTGACTCTGTCCACGTCCTTGATTCTGTCCACGTTGCTGCCTGTGTCCACACTCCTGACTGTGTCTGTCCACACTCCCTGTGTCCATGCTCCTTGTTTCCCACTGGGACAGGTGGAGTCCATCCTGTCAGCTGCCTGATGAATTCTGGTCCTGGGATCTGTTTTCCGCTGCACTCAGGTGCTGCTCTTTTTCCCTCCATTCTGTCATTGTGTCTACATGGACTTCTGTCCCCAGGAAGAAAGAAACATGTGCAACATCAGAGCCTGGTGAGGACTGACCCCAAATACAGAAGCCAGAACCCCTCTCCCAGGGCAGCACTCCACCTAGACCCCGGAATGGAGGGGGCAAAGTCTAGTAACTCCCAACCCTCATCGAGTCTGTGCGAGGATCTCTCTACCCCATGCACAACTTAATGTGTCAGATCCTGGCAGCATCCCAGAGCAGAGACACGAGCATCGTTCATTACTCCTGCCCTCATCCTTCTCTTTCAGTCTAATCACCTGCCCAGTATCACACAGCAGGAAGAGGTAGAGGCAGGATTTGAACCCAGAGACTCTCCAGACTCAGGGTTTTCTGCACGTTTACCCTATAGTCTCTCAAGGTAGGATCTCACATTTTCAAAGTGAATCTTTTTTGTTTGTTTGTTTGTTTGTTTGTTTGGTAGCAGAAATCATCATTTGTAGCCGGATCACTTGGTATACACATGCACAGGCTCAGCAGAGGATCATTTTGCCTTGGGGACCCCGCTTCAGGCTGCTAGCCTCGTACTCCGAGTGGGTCAGCACTGTCCTCTGCCCCTCCCAGGTCCTGGTGATCCGACTTCGAGACAGTCTGATCAAGATGGGTGAGGAACTGTCCCAAGCAGCCAAGTCGGAGGCCCAGCAGCGGGAAAACAGCCAGTATTACCAGCGACGCTTGGAGGAGCTGAAGGCAGAGATGGAGGAGCTGGTCCAGAGGGAGGTGGAGGCCAGCCGGCGCTGCATGGAGCTGGTGAGGCCTTGCCTGCTGGGCTCTTGTGTCATTAGGCTGGGGTAGGTGCCATCTTGAAGGGTGGCTCCAAGATGGTCTCTTGGGCCTTTGCAGTGTGGGTTACTAAGAGGATGGGCTGAGAGATGACTCCACCATTGGACACCAGCCTAGGGGCATGTCCATATCAGAGCACTGGCGTTTGCTGTGGCTGGTGGCTGCCCTGCTCTGGTTTGCTTTCTAGTTCTCACATGTGGAATGCCAGTGGAAGGCTAGCCTTGGGAAACAAGGAGGGGAAACACCGTGAATCTAATATCTGTCTTTCTTGGGGTCGCGGTGCAGTCCTAGTTTGAAAAATGGGGAAACTGAGGCCTCAGTGGTGCAATAACTAGTCAGCTGCCATGTCTTAAATGTAGATTTATCTCTGGGCTTAGAGCAGAAACGATGAATGTGTAAGGTAGAAGCCAGTGTGTACCGAGCATGTACCGGACACCTTATTCTGAGTGAAATGTTTGCTGTTTGAATCTTCCTGTCAGACTTGGAGGTGTGTGGTATCATCATGCCCATTATGAAGATGGGGAAACTGAGGCCCTAAGCCAATAATTTGCCAAACTGAGGTTCAGAGTTGACCACTCACTGCCCTGAATTTCCACAGGTCTGCTCAATTCTAGGCCACATCACTAGTGAGCAAATCTCCTTCTAGAGACTTGGCATGGGCCAAGGGATATATTAAATTTGCTTTCTACCTCATGGGAAATTCCTCTATCATCCAGCATATTGTTCTGAAAATGATTTCCCACTGAGATCACAAGGCATGTGACGGCATCGTCTTGCGGACAGGACTACTGAAGGCTCCAGATTCTGATTCTGTGACTTGGGGGCCACCTGACGCTATCACTCAGCTTCAGTGAGCAACATGTCCAGCGCTGGCCCTGGGGCCTCCATGGTGTGTTGTTTGCTCCTTCCCACCCCGTCCTCTCTTGCTCTGTGACAGGGCTCACCCATTTTCTTCCTCCAGCCACATCCACAGCCATCTATAGCCAGAGTCACACTGCCAGCTCCCCCTTGACAAGCCATCTGCCTGGCTCTTTCTTCCGTGTGGGAATAGATGAGGTATTGCACAGAGATAGGGTCCCCAGACAAAAGTCCAGGCTCTTGGCTGGCATTTCCTCTTCGGCCCTGAGGGAGAGAGAGGTTCTTTCTTCCAGTTGACAGTGTTCATTAACAGCCCTGCTTCCCATGCTGTGGCCGCTCCTGTAAGCTCTGGCCTGCAGGAGAGACATCCTAACCCGTGTCTCCCCCGATGCCTTCTTTAGTTGGCTGCACACACAGGCGGGCTGGCCTGGCAGATGGCCGGCCTGCTTTTGTCCTCTGCCTCTCCTTCTCTTGTGCTCCCTTCTTCTCCCTGTCCTCCTCTTCCTGTCTCTACTCCTGGGGTGACTTGCAGATTATTAGTATCCCTGAAAATATTGGAAAAATTAGACAGGCATAGTTCATAGGTGCTGCTGTTCCAGGCAGCCAATCCCAAGGTTTAAACTTCTCAGTGCACCTGAAAGTTAGGTTCACACCACACGCACTGTAGTCCAATAAGTAGCATTGTGGCTAAGACCAATGTAATTGCTGCCTGATATTTAAAAACACTAAACGTTGCTCTTGATCATTGGAGTTGCAGGGATAAACAGATTGATGGACTTGCTTCATGCGGGGTCCCCTCAAATCTTCAACTTATAAATGACACAATATCTATGATGGCCAATACAGAAATGGGCCATGAAATGACATACGTGTAGAACAAAGACCTCGAGCATAAAGTAAAACAGAAATAACATAAAACTGTAGACTGCACGGTATGCTCGCATGCTGAAATTGGACCCCAACCTTTCTGCTTGCTTATAGCAAGGACTTGGGTCAGTTTATGAAGACCTAAGCTTCATTCTATTCTGGTATGTTAGTGTCCTGTGAGTGTGGTCACACATGACTGCAAACTGGGGGCGGTGGTTCCTGTGCAGGTCACAGTCTGAAATCTGGCTATCAGCTGGGCCACGCTCACTCTGGAATCCCCAGAGGAGAATCAGTTCCTGACCTTACCTGGCTCCTGATGGTTCCAGGCCTTCCTGGCAAGCAGCATCAAAGCTCCAGTGTGTGCCTCCCCTCCACTGTCCTTGTACCTGAGGAGGAGGGTTAGGACAGCTGTCCCCAGATTTAGAACCCACCCTAAGTAGAGGCTACGCTGACTTCAGAGCTGCGCTTCAATCACAGCTGCAGATAAACTCATATTCACGGTCCTACATGAACATGTGTCGGGGAAGACCACCCTGAACTCATCCCAGGAGTGGAGACTATAGTATCAAAGGCATCTGGCACATTCCATGATCTCCTCTGGGTTTCAACAGCAAGGCTCACAGGGACAAGTTGGGCCCGGCAGCCTGTGCTGGTGACTATTAAATCACTGTGACCAACATACCTGACAGATGTGGCCTGAGAGAGGAGAGGCTTGTTTAGGTTCACAGTTTCAGAGAGATTTCAGTCCATCATGGTAGACAGGGAAGACAGGTGGGATCAAATCATTCTGTGATGGTGGAAGCTGGTGCCAGTGTCTGTTCACATAGTGTACACCAACAACATCAAACCAGACCAGAACCAGAGATGTGTTCAACCTCTGAAGGCTTAGCAGCTGGGACCTGCTTTGGCCAGCCAGGCCCCACAGCTTAAAAGCTCCACAGCCTTCAAAGTACAGCCACAAGCTGAGGCCCCAGAGCTTAAGACATGAGGCTGTGGGAGGTGCTTCCCATTCAAACCAATGTACAGCCTCTTGGGAAGAGTGGGTGACCCCCTCACCAGCTGGTCTACCCTCAGTCACATCCCTGTGTGGCCTTTGGGCCCTGAGAAGTTTACAGTAGGAGCAAAGAGGTTGTGCTTCCTTGTGTCACTGACACAAGACACATGGTGAGGCAGAAAGGGCCCGTCTCTCTGCTGGTCATCCTGCCACCTGCCTGGGTGCCTCATTGACCTCAGCCCACCTGTCCTGCTCACAGTTTGCATGTGAGCAATGAATCATTCCTGCTGTTCCTACAGGATAGGGTAGAACTTCACCAAAACCCCACCAGGAAGGAAGTCTGCATTCCAGTCCTCTCCTTCATGTTGGGTGTGTCCCCAAAGTTCTCTTGTGGGTCATGTACCATGGTAAGCTAGAGTTCTAGCAACGGCAAGGAGCAGGGCAGAGAGCTGCCCTCAAGGAGCCCAAAACTGCTATAGCTTGGGTCGTGAGTGCTCCTTAAAGGCCTGTGTGTCCAATGCTTGGTCACCTGCCTGTGGCTTTAGAAGGAGACAATGAAATCCTTAAGAGGTGAGGCCTAGTGGAAGAAAGTTAGGTCATTGGGGGTGTTTCCTTGAAGGGGATACTGGGATTCTAACCCCTTCCTGTCTTTTGATTTGCTTCCTGGCTTCTGAGTGGCTTCCTCTACCATATTCCTGCCAGGATGCTAGGCCACCACAGACCCAAAGCAAAAGGGCCAAGTGAACTCTCTGAAGCTGTGAGCCAGAACCAACCTTTCCTTCTTATTCGTTGTTTGCCTTGGGTGTTTTATCACAGTAACTGTAAAATGCAGTCACTAAGGCCATCACTAGTAGATTCCACACAGGTATTGTTTCCTGTATAATGACAGCCCTGAGTGCTCACAGTCCAAACTTGGAGTCGCATTCCATCCATGCCCACTGTCACCATCACAGATCTGTCTCTTAGATGATAAGACTCTGTTTGTTTGTTTTTTTGTTTTTTTTTTTTTTTTTTACAATTTGAATCTTCCTGGGAGGAAAAATGGGGATTTCTTAACTCCACAGTCTGGTATCCATCCATTCACTCGTTCTCTCCATGAATGTTGAGTTTGCTGAGTTACCATCCACTCTGACATTGAATGCCAACTCCAGAAACTGGGGACCATGGAGGGGCAGAGGTGGGAGGTTGACAGGGGTGGCAGGGTCAGGAAAGGCAGTGCTGGGATTGTTGACCTTGTGTGTCTAGCACTAAAGCTAATCCTGAGACAGCCCCTGTCCTTTCAACCCGACCCTGCAGAAAATGGCTCTGGTTTAGGAGACGGAGGAAGGTTCCGGGCCCCTGGGCCTCCTTTCCGCCTGTCCCCAGCTGGCCCCTTTGTCACTGCTAGTGTTGGTTTAAAGGGCTGTGAGCTGTTGTGTGTGTGTGATTGATCCCTCAGCTGGCTCACCGGCTCATCCAGATCAGTGTCAATTGCCTCACCAATGGAACATCTCTCCCCAGGAAAAAAGAAAGAAAGAAAAATGAGCTCTGTCCCTTAATTTTAGCAGATGCACTATTCCGGGAGTCTGTAGGTGCCACTGTGGAAAAGAGACTGTTCTGGCTCTAAATCACCCAAGTCCGTCTGTCCGTGGGTTGGCAGTGCAGCTGATCGCTGAGTTTATGTCCTGTTTCTCAACAGTCACAGAGCCCAGGAAACCACCTTGGCCCCAGGACAGGGTCTCTAGGGGGCATTGGGGAAGCTGGGGTACTGATGGGGATGGGGAACCTACAGCTACCTGCTTCTATCCTGACACCCCTGTGGTGGAAGCTGTGCCTGTTGGGTTTATCCTGCAGCATGGCCTGACTCTGGTTTCAACTGGAACCAGGGGCCCTGCTCACAGGCTTCCCGGGTCTCAGGGAACTTGCCCAGCACCTCTGTACACTCGATGTGCCATTGACTGGAAGCTCCTTCCACTCACTCTGGCCACAGTCAAGCTCAGGATTTTAGGCACTTTTCATATTTGTCCCTTGCTGCCCTGTCCTTGTGCCCAATCTGCGTTAAAGCTGCGTCCTTTTTGAGCAAGGCTCCTGCGGCTCTAGTTTTCTTTCTCATCTTCCCAGATTTCCTCTTCACTTGACCTTCCCTGCAGGAGATCTTTCTAGAAAGAATAAGTGTGACTGTGCTATTATTTGGCCAAGACATCTCCCAAGGTACTTAGAACAAAGTCCAGCCTCAACCCCGGGCTCTGCATATCTCATTCCTTTACCTGCTTCCTGCCTCCACGTAAGGCCGCCTCCTCTGAGACTCAGGCCAAGTGTCAGGGTGGGCATGGGCACCTCCTTTGCCTTCCCACATCTCTGCTCACCTCACAGTATGGGACTCACCTTAGCATCGCCTGCTTTCTATTCTTACCGGACAGAGGGACTGGGTTTCACTGGCCTTGGGGGCTCTAGTTTCCAGTTTAAGTTTGCCAGGCATAGGGCAGATGCTCAGTAATTGTTCATTGAACAGTTCTTGCAAATGTTTTTGAAATTTTATCTCTGAGAAGAACAGATCAAAAAGTCTATCTTGGGACTGGAGAGATGGTTCAACAGTTAAGAGTGCTTGCCGCTCTTGTAGAGGACCCGAGTTCAGTTCCCAGCACCCATTGTCAGGTGGCTTACAGCCATCAGTAACTTCAGTTCCAGGGGATCTGATGACCTCTTCTGGCCTCCTGTGGCACACACACACATGTACAACTTCCCCCCAAAATACACAAATAAAAATAAATCTTTTCAATAAAGTATATCTTTATAATGGGACCGCTCAGGCTCCCAGACTTCTGTCTACATTCCTGTGTCAGATGCTATAGGAGATGCAGACAGGGCAGAGAAGGGAGTGTATTTTTAATTTCTGAAACAAAGAGGAGATCACGTGCCTTTGAAGAGTTCTGGGACAAGATGGGCTGTGTGGGAAAGGAGGAAGTCAATAAGCCCAGTAGCAGACATCAGGGGACACCCCAAAGGATACAACTCCACAGTGTCTCTTTAAAAACCACGCCATGGCCAAACATGGTGGCACATATCTTTAATCCCAGCACTGGGGAAGCAGAGGCAGGCAGATCTCTGTGAGATCGAGGCCAGCCTGGTTTACATAGCGAGTTCCAGGCCAGCTGGGGCTACAGGGAGACCCTGTCACAAAACAAAACAAAACAAAACACTGTGGTTTCCAGGCATGGTGGAGCACACCTGTCAACCTAGCACTCCAGGGCTGAGGCTGAAAGATGGTAAGTTGTAGGCCTGCTAGTGAGTTCAAGGTCAGTTTGGACTGTCTTAAAAAAAAATGCCATGATAAATTTTTGATGACGGTGAGTTCAAAGAGATGCCACACCCTGGACCAGCAGCTCAAACAGCAAGGCAGATTTTCGGTTTTGGGTACAGCTGTTCATGAAATAAATTTGTGGGAAAAAAGAAGCTGAACTATCTATGATAGCTTAAAACAATGAATTTTGAGCATTCTTCTGGAAGGAAAGTTTTCTCTCCATCCCCTTAGGAAAGACAGAGGTTGGAGGGCAATTTTAGGGGACCATTTGTCTAGTCATGATCACTGTTATCTCCTGCTGTGGTGAAGACATGTGCCCCAAAGTTCACACATTGGCTACTTCCTGCCCACCAGCATGGCAGCGTTGGGAGGGGGCAGTGGGAGGTGATTAGGTCACTGTGGTGGGAATAGGTCAGTCACTACAGGAGTTTGTTCTTTTAAAAGCTAATTTAGGAGCCAGCGAGATGGCTCAGCAGGCTGGCTGTCAAGCCTGACCACCTGACTCACATGGTAGGAGAGACTTCCGAAAGTTTTCCTCGACCTCCACACTTAATAAATAAAATGTAAGATATATGAAAAGCAAACGGAGCCTCCTCTTGTGCTCTCCCTACTCCCTTCCTTGCCCTTTGCCTTCCGTTATGGGTTGCTAAGCAGCAGAAGAAAGTCTCCAGATATGGGCCCTGTGCTCCCAGGATTCCCAGCCTCCAGAACCATGGGCCAGATGCATTTCCATGCCCTGAACTCTCCCAGGCTCAGGCATTCTTTTGTAGCAGCAGAAAACAAAGGTGTCTCGTGCAGCATTCAGCAGGAGTCTAGTCAAATGGGGACTGTGTGCTGGGCATCACTGGGCCTGGTGAGACACAGCTCTCCTAAGAGATACTGGATATGGGGGTGCAACCCTGACTTCACCCGTCTCCTTCCTTCTGTCACACCCCAGATCCCTTCTCTCATGCCAGTGAATGACAGATTACCTCCCCTTACTGCACTCTTCTGCTTCGACGTGTGTTGGGAGGACTGTGTGTACTGGTTCCCTTGGGCTGCTATAGTAGTTACCAAAAACTGGGCATCCCAAAACAAGAGAGAATTTTTATGCCCCTGCTAAGGAGACCAGAATTTTGAAATCAAAGTATTGGTAGGGTCACCTCCCTCTGAAGATTTGGGGGGCGACCCTTTGATCCTATCCTGGGTTTGGAGACGCCAGGAGACTCTTGTCTGGTGGCTACGTCAGCTGCTCTCCACCTTTGTCCTCACTTGGCTTTCTGCTCTTCTCTGTGGTCCCTATGTGTCCTCTCCTTTTCTTCCAGGGTCGCTGCTCCTTGGATTCTGGTCCGCCGGCATTAGATACTTGTCATTCCGCTGTGACCAAAATACTTACCGAAAACAATTTCAGGAAGGAAAGAGTTTGGCTCATGGTGTCAGAGGGTTCATTCCATCCTGGTGGGGAAGGCACGGGCAAGTTCAGTTCACATTACACTGGCCAGAAAGCAGGGAAGACAGGGAATCCCCAGGGTTAGTGGAAACTTCCAGGACCTGCCCCCAGGGCCTGCTTCTTCCAGTCTGACCTTATATCCTGAGTTTCCAGAACCTTCCAAAATAGCGTCCCTCAGCTGGGGACTGAGCTTCCAAATACTGAGCCCATTGGGAAGATGTTGTATTTGAGCCACAGCATGACCCTAATCCAGTATCATTATCACTTTAATAAATGACCTCTACAAAGATCCTGTTTCCAAAAAGTCACATTCTGATGTTCCAAAAGGATATGAGTTAGAGGAGGGCACTTCTAACCTTCTCCAGGGTGGGAGACAGAGCATCAGACCTGGAATCTGGACCCTCTGATGGTTTAGTTATTATGGCAAAACTCATTTCCTCTACCCTAACGCACAGGGATGTGGCATAGCCTGCCTTCTGGATGGCTGTAAAGAATGAATGAGGTAAGGCACGCAGAAGTACCAAATAAGAGCACACAGTGGTGCTTACCGGATGCCACCTGTTCCTTTCTCCTTCTTCCTCTTCCTCCTCCAACTCTCTAACTTCCTCTTCTTATGATATCTGAAGCCTATGGCTCTACTTCCCACCATACACAGTGCTCGCATTGGTTTGGTTCATGGTTATGATGGTATCTAGAGTGGGTGCTCACCACATGCTGCCTATGTAGTGACTCTGGGCTGTTCCCTTGCTTTATTTTAACAAGAAAAGGAACCAAGACCCAGCAAGGTGAGGCATTTTCTCTAGAGCCCTGTGTAAGAGGCAGGGTTGGAACTTGAACCCAGGTCTGACCCACTTGTCTTCTCCAACTTAAGCATCTTAGACTCATAGCCTTTACTCATCTAAGTACACTTTTAAAATCATCATAAAGGGCTGGGCTTGGTGGTGCACTCCTTTAATCCCATCACTTGGGAGGCGGAGGCAGGTGAATCTATCTCTGTGAGACCAAAGCCAGCCTGGTCTATGTAGCAAGTTTTAGGATAGCTGGGGCTACAGGGAGACATTAACTCAAAATAACAATGAATGAATGGATGAATCACAAAAATTATTACTTCTGTTTGTGTTACCTAGGTTTTCTCAATCTTGGTGTTATTAATTCTCTGTGGCCGAACTGGTTGGGGGTGACTGTGGTTAATATATTTAGCAGCACCCCTGACTTCTACCCACTCTGGCAAATAGGATTACTGCCCAAGTCGTGATCTAAAAATGACTCCAGATTTTACAAAATGTCCCAGTGGGGCAGAGTCACTCCCTCATGCAGGACCTCTGGTCTGATCAAAGCCTCACCATCTCTTTCAGGGTGACATCTGTGGTAGGCTCCATTTTATGTATGGTTAAAACAAGGTTCAGAAAGTGGGGTGATGTACCCTGGTCACAAGACAGCTGGAGAGGGGTTATGCGAGGAGGAGAAAATAAAAACTGGAGAAGGGAGAAACCCAACTCTCTACACAGAGAAAAAGGACACCAGTGTTTCCAGCAGAAACCGATGCTAACTTTTCTGAGACCCAGGGGTGACTTCACGGTGGAATCTCATTCCGGGTGGAATTGAAGGCCTCGCTGCAGACTGTGTACTTTTAATAATGTTTAAATAAAACATGGAAGCATGGGTGTGATCTCCTCCCCACGTCTGGCTTGTCAGCGCTCGGGCAAGCTCATAAATAGTTAATAGACAAGCACTTATGGTTCTCCTTCTGTTAAATCTAGCATCAATTATAAATGCCCTATGAATTATGGATCTGCTGTTACCTTAGGGTGCATTTTCCACCTTCAGAAGGGAAAAATGAAAAGGAATCAAGGTCTCAAGCCAACGAGGGCTTTGCTCCAAGGGGCCAGGCCTCATCCCTTTCTGGGTCCTTTTCCTTTAAGGAAAAGTCTTCCATGAATGAATGATGGACGAATGAATTTGAATCAGGACCCTCCGCCAGACCACGGGGGAAGCAACTGGGGCCAATAGTATGCTGGTAAATGTTCAGCTGGCTCTTCAACATGGTGGGGGGGGCACTCCCGCCTTCCTGTGGCTGCTAATTCCTGCGATGTGAATCTTTACACCATGGCTGATTTGAAGGTAATTACATGGTGTCAGTAAATAGAGTGGGGATCCAGGCACACAGGGATACCTTTTTAAAAAATTGTAAAATTGGCAAATATTTTCTTTTAGAATTTCACGCATGAGTATTATATTTGCATTATTTCCACTCCTCCCTGTCCCCATCCAGCTCCTCCCATGCCCCATCAGTCCCACTCGATTCTTTGTCCTCTTTTAATTTTATTATTGTTACATATACATACATTTATGTATCTCAGTCATTGAATCTATTTAGTGACATTTGTGTGTATCTGTGTTTAGGGCTGCGCACTTGGGATTAGATAACCTCTCGGTGAGCTAGTCCCTGGAGAAACCTGATTCTGCTTTCCTCAACATCCATCAACTGCCTGTAGCTTTTCGTCTTGAGGTGGGGCCTCATCCATCTTGGCATGTCAACTGGTTCTGTCATTAAGCAGATCTTGTTAGGCTACCATATTGTGGATATCCCATTGGTACAGCATTGACTAGCAGCAGGTGTCTTGTCCCTCTGGCTCTTAAATTCTTTCCTCTCCATCTTCTGTGATGTTCCCTGAACCATAGGTGTAGAGGTTGTGAATGTGTCACATAGGCCTGGGCACCTCACAGACACTTATTCTCTGTATTTTAACCAGCTGTGGAACTTCATAATACTCTCTATCTGTTGCAGAAAGAAGCTTCTTTGATGAGTGGCGAGAGCTACACTTGTCTGTAAATACAAGGATACATAGAATATAGTGAAAAATTGCATTGGTCTAGGAAAGTGACAGAAGTGGGTTCTTCTCCAGGGTCTATGACCAGTGCAGCCATGTGTACTTGGCTACAGTACCATACATGGATTCCCTCCTATTGAGCAGATGTAAATCCAATTAGACAGCTGTTGATTAAAGTGCCCCTGCTATACCAAAAGCCATAGTAGGACCATTAATTGGCAGCTGGCATAGCATCCTCTGATACTATGAGAGCTCATGTTCAGGGAAAAGGCTTCCAGGTTCATTCCAGCTCAATTTTTTTCAAGTCCTGTGTCTGAATTATGCCGTGTCTGCAGTAGTAGAGTCTTACCACGTTCTGGGAGGCAGTCAAGGGCTGTGGTAATAGCCCGTGCTATTTGGGGAACCTCTTGGACTACCCTGACCAATAACTCAAAGGGAGCTTTTCCTTGCCTGGCAGCCCTCTCAACACGGAGAAAACCATGCAGCTCCCGGAGTGTGGATGGCAGTAACATGTTAGTAAGACCACTGGGAAACCTGAGATCCATCTTTGTTTTTAATATAGGGATTTCCCTGTCAGTTCATATCCTTTCTAACAGTCATGTTTGACAACTAGCTGGCAAAATTGCTGAAAATTTAATAATGAGCCATTTTGGAGTATTCTTGGAGTGGGATTGCCATGAGGAGGGTCCCCATGCTCTGCTTAGAAGGCCACTGCGGATTGGAAGGAGGGAAGCTTTAGAGTCAGAAGGCTCTGAAATCAAATCTCATGGCCCATTGTCTTTTCAAAACAAGACTGCTGCTCCAGGAGACTGAGCCCCAAAGGCCTGTAAACTTAGTATATTCAGGGCTTGGGAGATGGCTCAGAGAGCAAAGTGCTTCCCATCCAAGCACAAAGACCTAGGCCGATCCCAGAACCCACATAAAAGGTCAGGTGTGGGAGACCATGGGTGCAATCCTAACACAGGGTCCTGGGCTTGCTGGCCAGCCAGCCTAGCTTGCTGAAGAGCTCTGAGTCCCAAACCACAAGGTAGACAGCTCCTGAAGAATGACACCCAGGGTTGACCTCTGGCCTCCACACACACGTACACAAATGTTCCCATGCGTGTGCACATACACCAAAAATGTTTAGCACAATCATATTGACTAACAAAACACTAAAGCAAATGATTCCAGCCAGTCCTCATCTCTGCCTGTCCTGTGCAATCTGTAGCGAACTCTCCATTATCTGCCCTTTTCTGTACATTCTTCTGTTTCTCCAGGTCTGGCCCCATCCAGCAAGAGCCCCAAGAAGCCCAAAGCCAGACTTTGCTTGGTGTTGGAATCCGTTTCATTTCTTTTTTTTGTTTTTGTGCCTGATGACTCATGAGCCCAGTGTTCAGACTGGAACACGGCCCTTCCATGGATTGCCCCCAGCATTCACCCAAAGCAAAGTGAAGGGTTTCATTTGACAAAGCTCCATGTGTTTTCTTCTTGCAAATGGCTATGAACTCAAGCCCATAAAAATGAGTTATTTGGGCTGGGGAGTGAAGTATTTAAAAAGTCATTCCATATGGAGGGCATTTGGGGCCACAAGCTGGGTGTAAATTATGTACTTTATGGCTCCCCAGACAGGGAGACGGTTCTTCTAATTAACACTGGTTATCTCAGTGAAATCTAAAACAGTTCAAACCAGTCCAGCATGTTTATAGACCAGCATTCACACACTGCTCAGACCCTCCCTAAATAGCCTCCTTCACACTCAGACCTGGCACGGGAGCTGGGGGTATTCCCACCACTGTCCTTCCATCCCCACCACCACCATGATCCTGGTCCCCACAAACATTCCAGTATCAAAGCAATGTGGTCCTAAGAGGGACTAAGCCCTGGTGCCCCCCCACCCTAGTGGTGTCTGAAATGGGTTTCTTTCTCCCCATCTTTATCTCACTAAATGTGCTTGTTGCAATTCAAGAGCCATTGTCATCTAATGAAATGAGTTTCTTTGCATCTGCCTCTGAGATGAGGGACCCTGATAATAAAAATCTATTACCGAAAGCCTACCTAGGAATAATTGGGTCCATTACTCCCCGGCTTGTGGCTTTGTTTCTGCAATTGGAAAGTGGCTCTCAAGCAATTAATCAGAATTTACAGTTGCTAATACCAATTACAGACAGCGTGCAGAGTCTCAGGGCGGCATACACAGGAGCCGGTAGTGATTGTGTCCCCCGAGACATCATCAATTTCGCTTTCGTCACTTGGCTAGAAATTAAAGTCATTTAACTACACAATGTTAATTACTTAAAAAAGGAAGGCAGGAGATGCCAATTGGATGCTGCAGGTGTACATTAAATTATTCAAACTATCCACAGTAGATTGTTTAGATGAGATCAAGTGTGGATCCACTGTATGTCAGAGCAGCCCAGAAGGCTGCTCTTCAGGATAGAAACGCCACCATGGTTACAACTGCACATCCTTTGGAAAACAGTGGCCACAAGGAAACCCAGGGGTTGGAATGGTAGACTCACTGCCTTACTCGGTTTGAAGGGTAGTGCCTTTTTGGGTGATTGTTGCTGTAGTTGCTAATCTTAATCAATGAGAGCAGAGAAGGGAACCTCAGAACTCAAGGCTAGACCAATGTTGGAGCAGCAAAGTTGATCATACTGGGAGAATTGCTGGTTTGGAATGAGAAGAGTTTAGAGTGGGAAAGGTAAATTGGTTTGCCAAAGCTGTGGTCTTTTTACTGTAAGTAACCTACAAACCCAGACTGGACTATGCAGAGGGCGCTCACTGGCTCACTTGGCAAGGAACCCTGGTGCCCTCTGGTTTCATGCCTAGTGGAATTCAGAGAGCCAGTGATGGTCGCAGATTGGTCCAGGGTTCTGGGGTCAGCTTGGGCCAGCTTGCCAGGTGGACTGTTCACAGCTCTGCTCAGCTCTGTTCAATGACATCATCATAGCTGTCACTGTGGGGATATTTACACCCTGGAAATTCGTGTACACTTCAACCAGGGCTCTAGCTTCAGACACCAACCAGGGCACTCCTGAATGAATCACTCTGGCCTGACCCCTCTATGTTGATGAGCATTCTCAAGCAGGCCTCCCACCTTACTGGCCTCAGAAAGAAAGGATCAGTCCATCAACCTCATTGAAAAGATGGCCTGCCCTATCCAACCAACCAACCAACCAAGAGCCCCCAAATGGAATCTTACTGATTTTGATCAGGCTGCCTGGGTTCTGTGATCAACTTTTAACCATTCCCTGCATTCCCTGAGATGTGATCTCTGATTGGACAGCTCTAGGATTTGATAGTTCTGTCCTGCCTTGAATATTAGAGCAGAGTAAGCTCCACAGTGACCACAAGACTGTGGGAATAGTTCCCCACAAGAAGAGCTGGAATGTCGGTGTTGGAAGAAGGTGTGGTGGTTTCTAGGAAGGGGAGCGAGCCCCTCAGACGCCCCCTACAGACTCCATGGCCGGGTGCCTTGGCTTCTGTTGGAGTGTGGATTCTTCTAGATCTCTGCTCATATTTTTGTTTTCTATTTGACTTTCTATCTTTCCCACTATTTCTGGGACTGGGATGCTTCATGGGGAGGATAAATCAAAGGAAAGGAGGGCTGAGGCAGGCAGGCTGATTTATCCTTCAGAATCCTCAAGGGAGTAGCTCACTGTTGTGCAAACTCTTCCTTGGGAGACATGACAGCCAACACGTGACAGCAAATGTACAGCAAACCAAAGAGATGATTCTACCAAAGTCCAGCTTGGTAAAGCAGTGAGTTTGTTGATGATGCACAAGTTGGGGGTGGGACTTTGTGACCTGGAAAGTTTCCTTAGCTTGGAATCTTAGGAGCCTCCCTTCTCCATTGGGAGGAAATGGTTACATGATCCTCACAGGTGGGAGCCTGATTTGAGCTCCACTGCTACCTATGACACCCCTGTGGCCTTGGGCGTGCCTGTGGCAGCCGTGTGATCTTGACTGTGCTGCTTTCTTATTAGACTTGCCTCTCTCTCTCTCTCTCTCTCTCTCTCTCTCTCTCTCTCTCTC
>NW_008352136.1:2922678-2965021 GCF_000622305.1 Nannospalax galili
CCAGTCTGAAGATTGCCTGGCTCCTTCCAGCCTATTCTGGGGTCAGTCTCTACCTATTCTGCAACTAGATGACAGAGAAATCACCTCCTCCCTGGGTAGATGGTTCTGGGGTAGAGAGACATTCCTTTACTGTCTCCTTTGGGGCACAGTGTGGATGGTCCATGGACGATCAAGTTTTGTGTGCTTCCCTTTAGCTGTAGTGGAACTAGCTCTCCTTTGTTCAGTTGGCAGTTTCCTTCTTGGGATAGGCAGGGTGATGAGATACTATGTAACATTTCAATACCTGTTGTCCTGGTTTGCTTTTCTGTTGCCATGCTAACCATTGTGATCAAAGCAACTCGGGAAGGAAAAGGATTATTTCATTTTACAGGTTACAGTCTATCATCAAGGGAAGTCAGGGCAGGAGATCAAGACAGGAAACTGTAGCAGAGACCATGGAAGAATGATGCTCACTGGCTTGCTTCCCCTGGTTTGTTCAGCTATCTTTCTTACACAGCCCAGACTCACCTGCCTAGGGATGGCACCACCCATAGTGGGCTGGGCCCTCCTACATCAATCAGCAATCAAGAAAATGCCCCACAGACATGGCCACAGGCCAGGCTGATGGAGAAACTTCCTCAGTTGAGATTCCCTTTTCCTGGGTGTCCAATGTAGACGTCACACCTCTACATATTGAAGAATTATCAGATCAGGTTAATTTACACACACACACATACACACACACACCACTTCAAATATTTATTACTTCTTTGTGGGGATAAAACTTAACACCTTATGGTTATTTTGAAATTTATAATGCATTAAATGTTATTTCTTTGCTGTGCAATAGGCCAGCTAAGCACACTCTTGCTGTCTACCCACAGCTGCCTGTGAACCAACCTCTCCCCAGTGGCTGTGGTGCTATAAGGGTGAGTGTAAGGCTCTCCCAACCCTCTTGTAAATCCATGGCTGATACAGGCCTGAAGTCCAGGTCTCACTTCCTTCTCCGCCCTGGACCCACAGCAGCGTCACAAAGCATAGCTCCATAACTGTGGTCAAATATGGTGGCTTCTGCTTTTTGTAAATAAAGTTTTATTGGAACATAGTGTCAGTCGTTTCCCTGCTGCCCATGGCTGCTTTCACTGCCTTCACTGCAGTGACAGGCCTGAGTGGTCAAGGCAGAGACCATTTGGCCCACAGAGTGTCAAATGTTTACTACCCATCCCTATATTGAAAGTAGGGATTTCCTTAACTTCTGCCTTAAACATCACTCAGTGCGCAGCATTAGAATCTCTGTGAGAAGAGCTGGGCAGAGAGGACAAAGGACTGGAAGAAGGATGTCACCGTCAGCTCCACGGCTTCCTTCCCGTGTGACTTTGGTCAAGGCCCTGCCTGCTCTGTTGCTCTGCTGTCTTATAAAATAGGGTGACCCTTGCAACTCCTCTATAACATTGTGGGGGAGAATTATTGAGATTAATTCAGGCACTGATCACAGTGCCTAACCCAAAATAGCATCACTATTATCACCACAGTCACCATCATCATGACCACCAAGCTCACACAAATCATCATCATCCATCCACCATAACCACTGTCATCAGCGCTACCATCATCATGCTTACTGCCAACACCACCATCAGTACCATCCTTATTGCCATTATTATCAACCATCATCATGATCAAAATCATCACCCCACCACCATCATCTCCATCATCACCACCATCATCTCCATTACCACCACCACCATCATGACCATCACTACCGTCATCACCATCGTCATTGCCATCATCACCATCATCATCTCCTTCATCACCACCATCATTATTATCACCATCATCCCCACCATCACCACCATCACCATCAGCAGCAGCATCACCACTATTGTCACCACCACCATCCTCATTACTATCATTATCAACAAATATCATCACGAAAATCATCACCCATCATCATTGCCACCATCATCACCACCATGATCCAAATCATCACCCTACCATCACTATCACCATTCACTATCATCACATCATCTCTACCATCACCACCACCACATCATCACCATCACTACTACCACCAACATCAGCAGAAGAGCAAGACCAAACTCAGAGAGCATTCCAGAGCACCCCCAAGGTAACCTCCCTAAACAGGTACAAGCCTAGGCCAGGGTTGGCTCCTTTCCAGTGTGATAGTTCTGGGAAGGACATTTCCAGATGCTGTGCCCCACAACCTGTGTGTGTGCAGACACCAACCCCCAGCAGCTTCACTGGATGCCCTTCCCCAGCCTTGCCTTGGCTGCGCTCCAGGTAAATGACGTGGAGCCTGGCCTACCGCATGGCTCCTCTGCCACCCACTTGGATAATTAGAATGAACACATTCATTTCACTAACAACATTCTCATCTTCCCCCTCGCAAAGTTTTCACATGGAAAGAGAAAGGCAAAACAAGCTACATCTGTCCTTGTTCAGGCAATTTGCAGCTGTCCGCATTGACGTCCACCCAGCTGGATGCAGAGCTCCATTTCCTGTTTGCTTGTGATGGGGGAATGACGTGGTCCATGGATGCTGTTAATAGTTTGTCTGCGCATTAGAGACCAGCATCCTGCTAGAGAGATGCTTATAAACAGACACTCCTGGGGAATCCTCCAGGTTTTTGCTTTTGTGAGCTAAGTGCTTGGTGGATGAAGAGAAGAAAAGAAGGTTGATGTCACTTCTCAAACAAAAGGAAAGAAAAAAGATAGTTTTCTTGTTTGGGTTGTTTGGACCCTGGTAGCAAGTGTATGCTGTGTTCAATAGTCAAGTATTTGCTCTAAAGGACCAGATAGCAAGTCCACAGGCAGCCAGGAGAGAATGAGTAGGGTCGTATTCCAATAAAATTTTATTTACAAAAACATAGCAAACTGGATTTGGCCCACTGGTTCTTGCTTCTTTGTTCCAGCTTGGTAGAGCTGGATTTAAACCTAGCTTTAGCTGTTGCTGACTGTCACCTGCCTGGCAAGCCACCTGTCCTCTGAGTCTGTTATAAATGGGGTTATGAGGTAGTGAGGAGACCTGTATGAATGGATGAGAACTCTCCCTGTACCCACTGTCACCCCCACTAAATGCAAACACGGGAGAAAAGAAGCAGTCTGCCCCCTCAGGGCCCCAGCCAAGGTACAGCTGTGCCCCACTGATCTTCCTGTAGCTCATTTGAAAGTCAAGCCTCTCTGATTTTCTCAGGAATGACCCTCTCACCCATTTCTGCCAGCTCCCTTCTCACCAAGAGTCTTCCCTAGGCTCAGCCTGTTCCCTTTCCATCATGGAGGGGTGGTGCCATCTGGAAACACGCAAGTGGATTAAGTTTTTTCCATGCTCTTCCCTTGTTAGAGCAGTTCACCTTGTAGCTCCAACCTTCAAGACTGTCTGCAGCCAAGGACACTCCAGGTCAAATCTAATAAACAGGCTTGCATCTCAACTGGTATGACTTTCAGACCGGCTTGGAGACAATGCAGTCTTTTGTGTGATGGCACCTGATAGTTAAGAGTTATTTGATTGGAACACAGGGAAGAATTTCTCTTCAGAAGTATCCCAGGGGCCTGACTTGTGCTGCAGTGGTTTGTTTGAGCTGGAGGCCAACTTGAAGCTAAGTTGTGTGACAGACACATTTGCATATGCAAAACCAGAGGTTGCACTTAGAAAGAACAAGGGGTTGGTGGCCACTGAGTCTTTAAAACAGAACCACAACACCTTTTTGAATGTTAGAACCATGGAAACAGTGGCCATAGAAGCCAGGAGCTGGTCGATCTTAGCTTGGCATTCCTCCAGTGGATCTTAGCTTGGCATTCCTCCAGTTTTCTCCCTGGAGTGATGGCTGTGCAGGACGGGACAGGCAAACAGTGATTTCCATCTCTCTAGGACATATGAATACCAGAGCCAGCAAGATGGCTTAGGAGGCAAAGGCGCTGCTGTGCAAGCCTGGCGATTTGGGTTTAATCCCTGGAACCCATGGAAAGGTGGAATGAGCGATCTCACTCCTCGGAAGTTGTTCTCTGACCTCCACACATGCACTGTTACATACACCACACACACGCACACACGCATGCTTCATTTCTGCTTGTTTCTCTCATGTACGGCTCTTTCAGTGTCACAGTTTTATTAAAAAGAAAGAAACTGTTGGTGGAGTGCAAGAATAATGTGGGGGCTCAGCCTAGCCTCACTGGGTCCCTTGTGCTCTTAGGGCACATCCTCATTGTGCCTTAATGGTGAGAGCCACGACACACTGTCTGCTCCTGTCTGTAGTCATTCTTTCCACAAGGTACCGTCTGCCCTTTAAAAAAAATTAATTATCTAAATTCTTTGATGTCTACTAATTAGCTTTGTACCTTCTGCTCCTGTGAAGATGGGAGCTCCCCAGTTCTTAGTGTTTGGAGTGACAGCATCCTTGATCTTTTCAAAATATATATTTTTATGTGCATGAGTATATTACCTACATGTGTACCATGTCATGCAATGCCCACAGAGGTCAGAAGAGGGCGTTGTATCCCTGAAACTGGAGTTATGGACAGTTGTTAGCCACCATGTGAGTGCTGGGAGCCAAACCTGGGTCTTCTGCAAGAGCAGCCAGTGCTCGTTTTTTTTTTTTGTTCTTGTTGTTGTCTGTTTGTTTGTCTTTTTGAGACAGGGTTTCCCTGCAGCCCTAGCTGGCCTGGAACTCACTATGTAGACCAGGCTGACCCCGAACTCACAGAGATCTGCCTGTGTCTGCCTCCCATGTGCTGGGATTAAAGGCATGCACCACCATGCCCAGCAAGCAGCCAGTGCTCTTAACCACTGAACCATCTCTCCAGTCAGTACCCTTTAGCTTTTTTTTTTTTTTTTTTTTTTTTTTTTTGGTGGCGCACATCTATAGTCCTAGCATTTGGAAGGCAGAAGCAGGCGGAATTCTGTGAATTCAAGGCCAGTCTGGCTTACATAGCGAGTTCCAGGTCAGCCAGGAGTACATAGGAAGACACTGTCTCAAATAAAAAGTAACAAAAACGTGGTGGTCACTGGCCTCAAGTAACTGAACATAACAAAACATGGAGGAAAGTCTGATGGATAGAGTCAGTGCATCTAGCACCCTTGATCTTTAATGTCTAAGACCTTTCCTTTCCTAAAGCAGGAACTCTAAGAAGTAGAGACTCTTGGATCACGTATGACAGTAAATCCATATGTTGAATCCTGTGAACTTGATGTGTGTAGGTCCACACTTGGATGTGGCTGATTTTAATGACTGCATCTAAAAGCAGTCTGCAGGGCAGGAGCGGTGGCTCAGCAGTTAAGAGCACTGATTGCTCCTGCAGAGGACCCAGGTTCAGTTCCCAGCACTCACATGGCAGCTAACAGTGATCTGTGACTCCAGTTCCAGTGGGCACTGCATGACACAGGTACACTTACATACATGCAGACAATATACTCATACACATAAAATAAAAATAATGAAAGCAGTCTGCAGTGTGGAGCCCAAGCATCATTAGATCCACAGGCTCCTAATGCTATAGCACTGTGGAATTTAAGTATTTTTGAATGATGACTAATAAATTTTGACGTATAGCTAGATAGCAAATGTTTCCATTTTGCAGCTCTTTCAGTCTCTGTTTTGACCTCCAAACCTTGTACCATCAGAGCAGGGCGGCATCCACAGAAAATGCATAAATACATAGCTGTGTTCCAATAAAACTTTATTGACAAAAACAGGTGGCAGGCCAGATTTGACTGACCAGCTATTATTTGCCACCACCTCTGTTTGGGGACATAAGACTGAAAAGACCCCAGTAAGTCTTTAGGTTTGTGTAAGAAAAACACAAACAGTCATCTCCCAGGGCTGGGGACAGTGGTAGACTATTTGCCTAGTGTGCGTAGGTCCAGGGGTTCCCACCCTGGTGCTGCAAAACCAACAAACAAGTAATATCACCACAAAACCCAAAGGGCTCTACTCAGACGCAGAGTCAGGTCTAATTACAGTTCCCCTCAGCTCAGGCCACTGTCTCCCCTAGAGAGGGGGCACATCAGGACAAAGAAGCCTTGGGAATCTGGAGCTAAGGTGAAAGCACTGATAGGGTGAAAGCACTATGAAGAGCCGTTCACCAGAGCTGAAGAAAAATAGCAGAAGGCCCTCAATACCAACGTCTCACCAAACCCTCACCCAGACTCAGATGTCCCCAAGTGCCAGGAAGGGCAGAAGTGATGAGCCTGTAAGAGCCAGCAGGCCCCAGCTGCGAGGGGAATTTGACGAGTCCGTTCATGCCAAAGGCACGCGCAACCTGCCATAACCTTGAGATGTGGAGGGAGAAGAGAGAGCGCCCCGCTTAGCAGTTGCTTTTCTTCCCTGCTGAGTCAATAAATGGATAAATGGACCGTGAGTGGCCAAGTGGGTGTTAGAATTTTAGACTCCACCAAAAAAGAAGATCACAAAAGTACAGGGAGGGAGCTTCAATGACTTCATTTTCCACGCCATGAGCTGACTTCTCATTGTCATTAGGGAAGCATCAGGATGACGGGGACAGTCTGGGAACAGCACCTGTCCTATGTCTGTGATGATACAGATGCTGTGCAAAACGCTTTCCATGGACCATATAATTAGATCTGCACCTCCTAATGGAGAGACTCTGATCCCTGTTTCACACAGTGAGAGGGGGGCTTCCTAGAGGTGGAGCACCTTGCCCTCAGCCAGAGTAAGGAGATGGGCACGTGCTGGGTCGTGGGTCGCCTCCCCTCCCCAAGCCTGTGTGCTTAGCCACTGTTTCTCCTCTGTCACCTGCACACAGCTCACCTGGAGAGGTCGTTACAGCACAGTTGATGGGGCAGGTGGGGGCAGGCCCTGGGAGCGATGCTTCCTTTAAAAAAAAAACATGTAAAAACTTATTGCATTTACTTATTTTGTGTGCGCACATGCACCTGCTCATGTGGCTTTGGAGGACAGCAAGTGGCTCTTGCTTCCCAGCACTGACATACCCAGGAACTGTACTCAGGTCCTGAGGCTTGGCATCAAGCCTCTTTACGCAATGAGCCAGCTCACCAGTCCCGTGCTTCCATTTTGATCACCACATTGGCTTAGAGTACGAAACAATGGGTTCACTGTGACGCTCCGTGCTGTTCACCCTCAGCCTTTGTCTTCATCCCCGACCACGGCTCCTCTCTCCTTTTCTCCTCCTAGGTTTTTCATATATTATGTCACATGTGCACATACACGTATACACACCGTATATGAGAGAAAACACATGCTGTTTGTTTTTCTGAGTCTGGCTTCTTTCAGTTACCGTTGTCTCCATTCTACCCAAAGTCCTACACGTCTTCACTCCTTGTGGCTGAACAGAGCTCCATCATGGGGACGCAGCCCCTTCCCTTCATCCGTTTACGTGTAGATGGCGTGGCGACTGGCTCCTTCTTCACTGTGGAGCGTGCAGCAATGAAGGCGATGTGCAGAGGTCACCTAGATACCGACTTCCGTTCCTTTGGACGCCAAGGACAGGTGTAGTTGGAGCATGTCCTAGGTCTATAGTTTTCATTTTTGAGAAACTAGTTTCATTTCCATAGTGTTTGGGTTCTTTTTTAAGAAATTTATTTTATTTTTAATGATGTGTATATATGTGTGTGCCTGTGTGTGTATGTGCGTGTGTGTGCAGGTGCCTGCTGAGACCAGAGACATCGGATCCCCCTGGAGCTGGAGTTACAGGCAATTGTGAGCTACCAGATATGGGTGCTCTGTAAGAGCAAGTATACACTCTTAACTGTTGAGCCAGCTCTCTAGCCCCTGTTTTGTTTTGTTTCATTTTGGTTTGGTTTTTTTTTGTTTGTTTGTTTTTTTTTTTTTGTCTTTTTGAGACAGGGTCTCCCTGTAGCCTCAGCTGGCCTAGAACTCACTATGTAGACCAGGGTGGCCTCCAACTCACAGAGATCTACCCGCCTCTGCCTCCCAAGTACTGCCTTATTTTGTTTTTTCAAGCTGAGTCTCACTATGTAGCGTAGGCTGGCCCAGAACTCACACTCCCTCTGGCTCCACATCCCAAGCGCTAAACTCACAAGTGGTCATGCCCTTGGAAATATTTGACAACAATTTTGCTTGGCATAAATTAGAGGTGGAGCCTAAAGAGGCTGCTTACAACTCCAAGCCAACACTACATCCCACCCAAAGGCACACAGCTCAGAAGTGTCCACAAGTCCACGACTGAGAAGCCCTGCTTTCCTGTTCAATGTCCTTTGATACAGAAAATAAGAATCTACCTGGACCTTGTCTCGGGACTGCCCGGTACCCTCCAATTAGAGGATAAATGGGCTTATGAACTGACATGGAAAGTCCCATGAATAAATTTTCTTGGCCTCAACTTGCCAAGAAAGTCCATTTTGCCAGGCTGTGACTTTAAGGCTGTAAAGTCTGACACGGCGCTGCATCTCTCAGCAGATGGGAGCCCACCATGCCCAGAAATCATAGTCCTATTCTCTGTCATTACAATGCCTGGCTGCACGCTGTTTATCGGCGTCTTTTGCTGTTTATGTCGCACGCACCATTTTCTCCGACAGCAGCTCCCACCCCCACCCCATTCCTCAGTCAAACAGCACTGACTGTTCCAAGCCTGGGGATGCCGGGGTCTGGCATTGATCGCCAACACCAGCTGCTCTTCTCTGCGTCCTTGCCAATCGACTTCTTGGGGAAGAGATATAATGATACAGCACTGTTGATGAGGGCTGGTTTGCCTGGGAGGGATCGTCTCTCCCTGCTTTCTCAAGTGTTACTGAGCATTCCTCAGCTTGTTGGGAAGGGTGGCCCTGGCTTTGGTTGTTAAAAGAAGAAAGAAGAGGCCTGTGATAAACAGTCATGTGTCACCACTGGGGGGGTGAACCTCAGCCAGTTTCTTCCCAGTGCAAACCTGGCAGACTGTGCTCACCCAGACCTGGATGGTGAGGCAAGTCAGTCCATCCTCACCCAGTCCTAAAAAGCAGGGGCCAGCCACTCCATGTGGCCTTCAGTCTGCTCAAGAGCTCAGTAAATAAGAGTGGGGAGAGTCTCTGAGTGTCGCACAGCTGCTTGTCTCAACGTAAATGTTCTATGCTTCTCAGCTTTAACTCTCAACTGGCAGAACCTAGAGTCTCCTGGAAGAGAGTCTCAGTGAGGGATTGTCTGCTTTGGGTTGGTCCGTGGGCATGTCTGTGGAGGATGGTCTTTATATTAAGTTAACTGATGAAGGAACATACAGTCCACTGTGGGCGGCACCATCCCTAGGCAGGGGAGAAAGGGAGCTGAGCAACAAGCAAGGGAGTGTGCCTGGGTTTGATCTTTCCGTTCTTCTCATTTTGTCTTTTTGAGGCAGGGTCTCCCTGTAGCCCCCAGCCGGCCTAGAACTCGCTACATAGACCAGGCTGGGCTTGATCTCACAGAGATCCTCCTGCCCCTGCCTCCTGAGTGCTGGGACTAACGGTGTGTGACACCAGGTCGTTTCTCTCTGCTCTTGATGGTGTTTGTGATGTGACCATCTATGTTAAAGTCCCTGCCTTAACCTATTCACAATGATGGATTGTAACTTGGACCTGTGAGCTAAAACAAACCTTTTTCTCCCTAAGTTGCTTTTTATCAGGGCATTTTTATCACAGTAACAGAAATGAAACAGAGGTTTTCATTTAAAATGGAAAACAATCAGCTGGGCGTGGTGGCACACGCCTTCAATCCCAGCACTCAGGAGGCAGAGGCAGGTGGCTCTTTGTGAGTTCGAGGCCAGCCTGGTCTACAGAGTAAATTCCAGGCCAGTTGGAGCTACAGGGAGACCCTGTTGCAAAAAGACAAAACGATAGCCAGGCATGGTGGCACATGCCTTTAGCCAAAAAAAAGAGAGACAAAATAATAAACAAATAATAAATAAATGGAACACAATCTAAAATAACGACTGAAAGAAGCACAACAGCAAACACACAAGCCAGGCCCGCGGTTGCATGTGCTTGCCATCATCTGTCATGTCCCGCATAGCTGTGCTGTGCTCTTATGTGGCTGGCAGCACATTTTCGTCGACACCAGTGTGACACTAGTGTATGAAGAACAAATCAAACTGCCACGTAGCCATGGCGCTCCATCTCCAGGTGCTAGAACTCTTCGGCACGTTGTGATCTTACTCCACCCCTGTCACATCTATGGTTCATTGGGAATGTCACTAAGGGACATGGCTGTAACGGTCTCCTTTCGTAAGGTGTTTCTGCAGGTCCCTGCATGCCACTGTGTGTGGAGACAGGGACGGAACTATGGAGTTGAGGGACAGAACAGGACGTACTCAGCAACATGAGGGCAGCATTTCCAGATCATGAACATTTTGGCCACCATCAGCCTGGGTGACTGTCACAGTGTCTCTTTTCTCTCTCCTGTGTTTGTGGGCTGTTACAATCCCCAGTCAAGTCTCTTTGAAGTCGAGGATGACCTTGAACTTCTGATCTTCTTGCCTCCACCTCCTGAGGACTGGGATTTCTGGCTTGAACCACCACACTGAGCTTATGTGGTAGTGGTGGGGTGGGGTGGAACCCAGGGCTGGATGCTCGCTAAGCCCTCTACCAACTGAGCCCCAGCCCCAGCCAGACCTGGCAAAGCTTTCTGAATACAAAACCCAATAGCTACTGGATAATTATCAAAAGTCCAGTTTCCCTGTTTCTACAATCAAATGGGCCATCGGTCAGAGGACTTCAATCACATTTCACCTTCAGTTGAAAGGAGATGTGTTGGCAAATTGCTAGCTGGAACCATGTTCTCTGACAAGGGAAGTGTCATGCGGTGTGTGCACTGAAGATAATTTTTGCATTTGAGACTTAATTATACTGATATAATTATTCTCTTGTCAGGAAAATTGGGTAGTACGGATATGTTATATTTGCGTTTGAGCAGAAAAAAAAATTGAAACAGCTTTTTCTTTCATTGGGAAGCAATGGTGTGGGTAGATGACTGTGGGAAGCCTAGAGCCGAGGGGTTTGGAGGTCACACCAGGTGGTTGAAACCTAATTGCAGTGGGGACTTGGTAATGGCTTGGTGACACCCCACCATGCAGGCTTAGGAAGGCAGGCTCCAGTGACAACCCGTAGTCACCCCTTTTTGAGGAAGCCGAAGCAGAGAACACGGGCCAATGGACTTTTGGGGCTAGGAAAGCTGTGAAGGACTTTAGGGAAGTGGTTTTGTTTAATTTGCAAATCTGCCTTAAAAGCCCAAGGCAATATCCCATAATGATGTCTCACATTTCCACCCCTTCTCCGTCCCCATCTCCATTCCAATGTTCCAAGGCATTGGGTCTTAAAGAGTGTGTTCCCATCCATCAGGGAGGCTTGAGACCCCAGGAATCGAGTACAAGGACCCTCTTTGCCATCAACACCTCAGTCTTGGTACGTCCTTGCTTTGAATAGCCAAAGTCTGTTTGGAGGCTATTTCTGCACACATGTGCCATTCCATGGTCCATGTTCCAAGGTGTCTCAGTGGTAGAGCGCTTGCCTAGCAGGCCTAGCATAAATGCCAAAGAGATAGGAATGCTCTTTTGAGCCAGACAAGTCGAGGCAGGAAGGCCTGGGGTCCTGTTCTCAACCTGTTTGGGGCTCTGGTGCAGAGGTGGGCCTGACATGCAGGAACGCCCTTCCCAGCACTCATGGCTTTGAATTTCTGCTCAAGAGATCTTCATCACCTAGACCTTAAACAACTCAAATTCGTACCTGTTAACTTTCCATAAAGCCATAAAGGCCTTCAGGCAACAGCTGGGGGCATTTTTAAATAATCAGCTTGAAAGAGAAAGGAAAGGAAGGTGTGCCACAGGCACCTCCCCCTCCCCCAGCTCTTTATGTTGCCTGAAGATAATAGGGCAGGGAAGTTGGGTGATGTGTCTGAAGTTCTCTACTTGTCTGTGAAGCTGACTCTGTGCCGCCTTTAGTAGAAAACCTGAGCACAGGCCAGGCAGACGCATCTGCATGCTTACACAGGACTGAACACAGATGGGAATACAGTGTACTCGTTAAGAAGGAGTGTCCCCAAGTAACAGATGAGTGTGATTTGAACGTGTTTTTTTTCCACTTTGTGTGTGTGCGTGCGCGTGTACGTGCGTGTGTACGTGCGTGTGTGTGTGCATGCGCGTGTGTGCGTGCGCGTGTGTACGTGTGTGTGTGTGTGCGTGTGTACGTGCGTGTGTGCGTGCGCGTGTGTACGTGCGTGTGTGTGTGCATGCGCGTGTGTGCGTGCGCGTGTGTACGTGCGTGTGTGTGTGTGTGCGCGTGTGTGCGTGCGCGAGCTTCCCTATTTGGCTAGACTGGCTGGTCACTGAGCCCCAAGGGGTCCTCCTGTCTCTGCCTCCCCAAGTCCAGTATTACAGGCTTATGTTCCTGCACTTGGCTTTTTACTTGGTTGTGGGGGGATTCAAACTCGAGTCCTCAAGCTTGTGTGGCATTGGTCATCTCCCTGGCCACTCCACTTCCCATCTTCCCACAGGGACTCAGGGATGACCAAGTCTTGGGGTCTTGGGGATTGAGCTCAGGTCATCAGGGTTGCACAGCAAGAGTTTTTCCCAATGAACCATCCCCCAGTCCCTGTCACTCAGAGTGTGATCAACTGAAAGAAAAGATTCTGTATGGCTATTTATGATTTCTTTTTTTTTCACAATTAATTTTTAAAAAATTTTAAATTTGTATGTTATATGTAGGAGTGTTGTGCCTGCATGTATGTTAAGTGCACCCATGTCATACAGTGCCTGCAGAAGCCAGAGAGGGTGCCAGATCCCCTGGAACTGGAGTTACAGACAGTTGTTAGCTGCTATGTATGTGCTGGGAACCAAAGCCAGGTTCTCTGCAAGAGCAACCAGTGCTCTCAACCACTGAGCCAACTCTCCAGCCCCCTATTTATGACCATAATCTTAATACTCAATTCTTTTTTGGAGCATTTTATTCAAATCTTTTTTTTTTACAGTAAAGATGGAAATGAACTTGGACATACATGGACTTTTGTCTAACAGCAGCACAGTTTTGCTGCCTAGAGATAAAGACCTTCTGGGTGTTTTTATCCCTAGATTGCACTTTCTGTGCTGTACTCCAGTCTTTCCAGGAAAGTTCCCTGCTGCTTACGTAGCCTTAGATTTTAATATTCTCTTGTCATTGTCTTGAGTAAAGCTCTTGTTACCTTGCCCCGAGTCCTCATTCCTCTTACCAGCACCTTCCCTTCCCCCTTAATGGACAGCCCTGCCCTCCTATGTGGCCTGCTGTGGTCTAGGGTTGGTTTTGTTTGTTTCACAGCCTGGGCTGGGAGAAGGGCTGGGAGAAGAGGGAGACCCTTGATGAGACGCAGCCTGAGGGGCTGCAACAGGCTTGGGTGTGAGTCTAATGCGGACACTGAAGCTTCCAGGTTCTTCAGTCTCTTTAGAATAAATTATACAGAGACTTGAGACCCATGGATAGTTACAGGAAAGGGGATAGTTCACTAAGGGGAAATACAGAGGGGCCTGTGGGTGAGCCCTGCCTCCCAGGGGCCTGACTCCAAGAGAGCAGGGAGAGGAAGGGCCCACAGACATCCACGGTGACATGGTACCCGGCTCCCCTGAGTTCAGCTAATGCTGGGCTGAATGGATCTGGGCAAGTTAAGGGCTGCCCATTTCCCTGTTCTCTCCCTTCTCACGCCAATCTCAGGACTTCCCTCCTTGCTCCTTCCTGCCCCAGAGCCAGTCTCTGAGGGGTCAGGAGCAAGACCAGGGTTCCCAGATCAGCTGGGCTTCTCTGAGAGCCACCTGCCTTAGCGTCTCCGTGATGAGCTCAGGTGACTGAGAGCTCGCCGCATGACACTAAGTTCACTTGCCTCTGAGTGTGGAGACAGCTTTGTAACCACATCTCCAGTGTCAGAAACGATCTCCCCATTGGACATGAAAATATTTTAATTACCGAGACTATTCTATGAAGAATAGCCACTTTTCCATGGGGGCCTCCTGGAGGCACTTTGGTCTATGAGAGGGGTTAAGATTATATATATATATAATCTCAGATCTTCCCTCAGGTAACCAAAATGGTTGCCTCCAGACCAGCTGTCCAAAAAGGACCCTGGCACTCCCTTGTTGCCACTTCTCTGCCTCCATCTTGCCCTTCTGTTCTCTCATTTTTCTGTCATGCACAGAACAGCATGTGACCTTCTCCAGAAGCCAGGCAGGTCTCCTGGATGTGCAGAACCGTGAGCCAAAATAAACCTTTCTATACAAATTATCCAGTCTCGGGTGTTCTGTTATAGCAACAGAAAATGAACTTATACAGCATCTTTGAAGAGGCTCTCTGTGCTTATTATCACACCACGAAAATATAATAAAGTAATGAGTTTTCAGGATGATTAAGAGAAAGGACCTCTTGGAGTGGTGGCCACATGCTCCCTGACTCATTCTGCTGATGGTGGACTCTCACTCTTGAGCAGGTGGGTGAGGGGCTTCTTCGTTGCTGTGGATGAGAAAAGCAAAGCCCTATTTCTCAGCCTTTTCATAATAAAATGAATTCATATTCTTTACAGAAAATTTGGAGAAGTATAAAAGGAAAAGTAAATATTGCTTGGTAGCTCATAACAGAGATAATAACCAGTGCTGCTGATTTATTGCAATAGTCTCCTTATACTCTATGTCCATGGTGGCTGACTCGAAAGACTCATTAATATTAAGTGAGATAAGCTATTTTATGCTAGAACACCTGTCACTGTGAGAACTATAAGTCGGTATTTTCATTTAATTAATTCAATTAATCAATTAATTTTATTGTGTATATTCAAGTATTTATTGTGTTACATATATGAAAACACTCCATGTATTTCCAGTATATTTTAGGGATGTTTTGAGATTCTCTGGTCTATGTGAAATTTAAGTGTGTGTTTATGTGTGTGAGTGTATCGCCTGGATAAGTAAAGGGCACCTGTGTCATGCAATGTGTACAGAGGTCAGAAGAGGGCATTGGATTCCTTGGAACTGGAGTTAGTGGCGATTGTTAGACTCCAAATGGGTGCTGGGAATTGAACTCAGGTCTTCTGCAAGAACAGCCAGTGCTCTTAACCACTGAGCCATTTCTCCAACCCTGAGTTCTTTTCTTTTAGTTGAAACAGAAACTGGGCCTGATAGCACAGGCCTATAATCCCACTTGGGAGACTGAGGCAGGATGATGAAAGTTCCAGGCCAGCCTGGGCCACAGAGTTGAAGCTATAAAGATTTGCCAATGGCTGATTGCACAGGTGGTCATAATTTCATACTTTATATTTCTGAAGCAAGCCTGTGTCAGACATTGGGAAATCTGCTTTTGTCTTTACAGCAAGATGGGTCCAGTTCCAAGAGTGTGTTGAGATCTCCTGCTCCATTGTGTAGACTACGTTGCACAGGGAACTTTGATAGTCTTGGAAGGTTGGACCCTGCTCCTGAGGCTCCCATGCACCTGCAGGCACGGGAAAATCCTCCGAACATCAGAGTGCTCTCGGAGGAGAAAACAAACAACAAACACTTTCAGTATTAGCCTCTAATTGAACATCATGAGCGGAAACATTCTTAATTGCAGCCATTAATTATCCTATGAACTGCTTCCCACTCGGCCGACTATGCGTGGTGTGCTCCTGGGGGAGCAGCCTGGGAGCCTGCAGCGCTCCTGACTCCCACAAGCGATGCTGGGAAGGCCGTGCACGCCATGCGGTATTGTTTCTATCTCTGTAAACATGATGAGTATTTCCCATGCACCGGTGAGTGCGCGTCACACCTGTCGATCTTTCATTTGTCACTGACAGTCACAGTGACACCGGCTCGCTCCACCCTAAACGTGTTTCTGCTTGCTGTGTACCAGGTGCCTGTAGTAATGTGAGTAGAGGGAGAGCTTTACACAGCTCAGGCCTAGATCAGTGCTGGCACACAGCGAGTGCTCAATAAATGTGCACTGAATGAATGTGTGCATGAATGGCTGGTGCGGAAGTCTACAGTACACACAGGCATGTGTGTAAGCTTGTCTGTCTGCCACAGCGTTAATATCACTGTCTGTTTGAGATGTCCGGGAGCTTAGTGGGTTTCTTCATGGGTTTCTGCTGTGTATCACCTGACCACCTAGATAGTCCTGTCTCCTAGGCTGTCTCCACCCCTGAGCCTCTCCACACTACCCAAGCCGCCTGCCTTAGAACCAAGCCCAGGTGTGATGGGATGTAATGGCACCCATCTGCTGCATAAAAGTGTGGGGAGACTGGTGTCCCCAGCTTGAGCTGCTGCCTCCAACCGCTCCCTTTCTGCCTCTCTGGGGTCTCTGAGGGCCTTGTTTGGTCTGCCCCAGGCCAACTGCTGGGCACTGGGTTGATGGCTCGTCTCTGCAATCAGCAGACTTGTCTGGTCTCCAGCCGGGGCAGGAAAGCTTGGCTGATTGCTGATTAGGCAGGCCCTCGCTCCCTGGGCCCCTCTTTGGAGTACTCCTGCTGACTGGGGCTCATCTGTCCCCTAGAAGAGGATGAGAGGCAAGGGCAGAGGTGATGAAGGTGGGGTAGTGACAGACCCTTCCTCACAGGATGGCCGTCTATCCTCAGCTCTTCTGGCTCTGTCTAGTTAGTCCCTCCCCCAGGCTGTCCTTATGCTCCATCCATGGCTTTTCTTTGCTTTAAAGTCAGACTCCCACGTTCCAGCTCCTTATTCCCGGTGTGACCTTGAAATGACTTCCCAATCACATGGAAGACACTCCAAGGTTCTTCTTGTGGGAATTTGATGACAGCAACAACACCACTACACTTGGTTGAGCCTTCCTGCTCCCCTGAACTAATTCACTATTATCAGGAGGGATGACCACTGGCCCCACTTCATCCATGAGACAACAGAAGGTCAGAGAGGTGGAGTAACTTGCCAAAGGTCACACAGCCTGTGAGCAGCAGAGTTGAGATTCAAACCGACCTCCAGATCCTATAGTCACTGCCGTGAGATTGTAGATTTAATTCAGTTCAGGTCTCTGTCCTCCTGCCTACCTGCTTAGTCTTGGCCCACCCATCCCGAGACAGAACACCTGTCTCTGTCCCTCTCCCCAACCCCAACCAGAGTTCTAATTGTGTCTATACTGATGTGCTGCTGTCAGCCCCTGGTGTCCTTTACTTTTTCTGACAGCTTACTGTCCTTAATCTGGGGCTGGACCTCAGTGTGTTTCCCACTAGTCAGTTCTGAGGTAGGCATTTCACAGTGGACAGCCTCAGCTGAAATGTATGCCTACCCTACCCATGCCTGCCCTGTCCAAACCAGCTGCCCATGCCTCCCCTGCGTATCCCTGCCCTGCCCATGCCAGCCTGCTCACACTTCTGCTTCTGCCCACACTCTTTCTCTCCTCATCAACTCTGCACTACCCTGTCCTGGCTTAAGCTTGACGACTGCTCTGGCCAATCCTGTCAGAAAGACTTCACACCATTTATGAAGTACCAGCTCATAATAACCAGAATGGACAGGCCAATCTGCGGAGGAACACTGAGCACATCCCTGTGATGGGGAGCAGCAATGTCCTCATTGGCTTCCTCTGGGGCACACTCATGACCCCAGGAAGACCACTGAACTGGGGGTTCAAGTCCTGGCTCTGTGGCTCCGTGTGATGTCATTGGCCTTGTTTCTTTAGAGAGATCTTGAGAGCTGTTCATGTCACACAGCTGGTGTTTTTGATGAGGGGCCAGGAACTATGTTCAGATCTGACCCTTAATTTCCATCTCCCTCACTCAGTCACATCATGTCATATGTGTGTTGCTTTAAATAACTGTCCAAAAGAAAACTTTACATAATTAGAACTTAAGATAAAAATTCCACTTGTGACCCTGTTTCACTTCACCCATAAGCACCCTGAGGACCCACCCCCATCTGTGTGTGTGTGTGTGTGTGTATGTGTGCATGTGGGGTGTGTGTGTGTGGTGTGCATGTCTGTGTATCTGTGTGTGGCTGAGTGTCTGTGTGGTGTGTGTGTGTGTGTGTGGTGTACGTGTCTTTGTGTCTGTGTGTGGCTGAGTGTGTGTGGTATGTGGCTGAGTGTGTGTGGTGTGTGTGTGGTGTGTGTGTGGTGTGTGGCTGAGCGTCTGTGTTTGGTGTGGGTGTTGACATACATGCCGAATGACGGTCCTCTGTGCTGCCCCACGTTGCCTCGGTCTTAGTTTTACATTTTGCTGTAATGTGCAGTTGTGTCAGAGCCCCAGGCTGTAGTTCCCTGCCCCACCCCATTGCTGGGTGCAGCTTTCCGCTTCTCTGCTTCATTGGTGGTGAGGCCCAGAGTAGCCTCCTCTTTAGAACTCCCTTTGCCTTCTCATTGGTCCCCTGTGGGACTCATTTCCTCTGGGTGCAGCCAGGTGAGGGATGTCTCTTGTATTATGAGGTAATACAGCATCTCCACCTCAACCCACAACATGCCAGTCGCATGGTCCACACTGTGGTAAGCAACACTGTCCCCAGACTTTGACAAATATCCTCGGGGCAGAGTCACCTTCCACCAAAGAGCATAGTGTTAGAGGGCAAATGGAAAGAACAGGTGGGTCATGTACATCAGAGATGTCCAAAGAGTCACAACAAAACTGAGTCATGGTAGTACCAAGGAGTACTGAGCACAGTTGAATGGTCACCACAAAGGGACTGAGGAGCACTGAGCTCAAGTTCTAGCACTGCTTCGAAGTCCTCCCTTCCCAAGGTCTCCTGTTGCTCAACTGTGAAGTGGGAGCCATGGTCATGACTCACCTGTCCGGCTATTGGACACTGAACAAGACCTCAGCACCTGTACCCAGTGCTGGCCACAGAAAACACCCCATAAATGCCAGTGTTTGCCATTCTGCAGGAGGCTCTATTGGGGTATCCCAGGCTGTCTAGGCTGCTGAGACAGGAAGTTGGGGGTGGCAGGGTGGCAGAGCCCTGCTCCATGCTCCCCCAAACCTCTCCCACAAGCTCCATCCCTAGCTCTAGACATCCCCTGGAACCTCTGGCCTTATCTCTGTTTTGTACATTTACCATTTAAGATGGCCAAGCACCCCTGAACACCCAGTGGTGTGGAATCTGAGCATGGCTTTGGGCTCAGACACACTGACAGAATAACCTTGCATGGGTGAGCCAGCTCTGCATGCTCAGGGGTCCCCAAAAGCCTGTTCCCTTCTCTGTGGAACACTGAGCACCTGCCTAGGGGCCCCAGGACTTCTCACTTCACCCACCTAGTGAGAGCCCTCTGGAGGATGTATGCTAGGAACTCCAGGCTCTGCGCACGATGTCTCCTCCCTAGGAACTCAGGAGTGGTGTAGGGTTCTTGCTCAAGATCGACGGGTTCTGTGTCTATGTCTCTAGGAGAAGTGCGTGGAGGAGCTGGCAGCAATGAGGCAGACACTGCAGACAGACCTGGAGACCTCTATCCGGCGGATTGCAGACCTGCAGGCAGCCTTGGAAGAGGTGGCATCCAGCGACAGCGACACTGAGAGGTGACGGTTGATGGCAGGTTGGGCTGTGCTCTTCAGATCCCTGTAGTACTCAGTGGGCCTGAGGTCATATCTTCTGGGGGAACCTAATGTGTCCAAGAGTTGGGGACAGAGAGGTTCACTGTTACTAATGTCCTATTTGAGTATCAGAAGCCACCAGACCTGGCTTACTGATGAGCGAGACATTGAGGCTGGGAAGAGAAGCCAGGCGTGTGATCTTGGGAAAGCAGCTTGTCCATTCTGCATCTGCGATGGTCACTGTGTTGGTTGTTATGACACAGAACCCAATGAAAGCAACTTAAGGGAAGAGGGCTTATTTTAGCTTAAATTTCAGGGGCACAGCATGTCATGGTGTGACATGGCATTGTGGTGGGAACGCATGGTGTCGGGTGGCTCAGCCTGTGGAGACAGGAGCTTGTAGGTAGCCTTGGTCCAGTCTTGAAAGATGAGGAAGCAGAGAGTTAAGGCCAGAAGCAGAGGGGGCTAGAACCGTCGAAGTCCCACCTCCAGTGAGCAGAGGGGGCTAGAACCGTCGAAGTCCCACCTCCAGTGAGCAGAGGGGGCTAGAACCGTCGAAGTCCCACCTCCAGTGAGCAGAGGGGGCTAGAACCGTCGAAGTCCCTCCTCCAGGGACGAGAGTGGACGAGGACCGTGCAGGGCGCCCCTCCAGTGAGCAGAGGGGGCTAGAACTGTCGAAGTCCCACCTCCAGTGAGCAGAGGGGGCTAGAACCGTCGAAGTCCCACCTCCAGTGAGCAGAGGGGGCTAGAACCGTCGAAGTCCCACCTCCAGTGAGCCACCTGCAGTATCTGTGCTTCTCCCACAAAGCTTCCCTGACTTTCCCATCTAGCAGTACTAGATGGGGACCAAGTGTTGAGACACGTGAGCCTGTGGAAGGGGGACATGCCACATTCAAGCAGGGTCCAACTCATCACTTGTGAAGTGGGCAAAATACAACTGGGACAGACCATATGACGTCATTAAGATGGGACTGTCTGGGGCACATCAGCAGCCAACTGCACATATTCAACACTCAGAATTCTGCTTGTGCCTGCTCTGTGGGGCTGGTAGGGTTCGATGAGCTCTGTAAGATCAGTGCTGACTGTGTAAAAGTAGCTGCTTGTACAGAATAATTAGTGCTGTTTTACTAAGGCAAAGGCTGCTCCAAGGACACAAGTTCAAGGTGGGCACAATCCTCAAGATCGCCCAAGTTTGATGCCAGGGCTTCTCTCCTTTCTTGGGACAAAGGCTGTTTTCCGTCATCTCCTCTGCAGTTATGAGCTGTTACAGGCCACTGGTGAGTTGCTCATCTGGAAGGAGCTTGAGGTATCCCAAAGGGACACCCAGACCTAGTCCGTCCAGCCTCTGCGGAGGACTCAAACGTGTTTCTTCTCCTGCCAGCACAGCTGTGCGTATTCCTGCAGCGTCTCTGTCCCATCACAACCTCTGTAGAAAAGCCTGGCATCAGAGAGAGACATTCTCTGTTGCATAGCCTTAATATAAGCGGCTTGTAGATGTGGCCTCCTTCCTGCCTACCCGCTGCCCTCCACCTGCGTGCTGCACCGGGAACCTGCCAGTCTGGTCCATTTCCCCTTCTGTGTTGGCAAGACAGATCTGGGTTGAAGTCAGAGCAGGCAGGCCTCAGACCTTGGGGTGCAGCTCTTTCTGGATGCCGACCTTGGGAGGCATTCAAGGTCACACAACAAGTTGCTCTGCATACAGTTGGACTCAAGCCCACTGAATTTCCTACCTTGTTCTTTTCGACTCTCTTAAGAGGTGACCAGGGGGCTTCTTCTGGCTGGACATGCAGGGGTGACAGGCAAGGCAGGCCGAGAGGGGCGTGGGTCCACTCTGGTTTAGAAAATGGGAAGAGTGAGTCATCTGGTTAGAAATGAGCATGCATCATGGAGAAGAATGAGCAAGGAAAGAGCCCAAAGCCCGGCCACGGTGGAAAGGAAAGGCGCGTGTTCTTTTTTTCTTTGAACTTATTTATATTTTCTAAAGTCTCTGCAATGAGCAGATAGACACACTAACCTTCCCAGCGCCCTGTGTAGGAGATTTTTCTTTCTCCTACAAGTTTGCACTGTGTGTGTGTGTGTGTGTGTGTGTGTGTGTGCGCGTGCGCGCATATCTGTGTGTGCTGGGCGGGTGCATACATATGTGTGTGCATGCTGTGCATGTGGAGGTCAGAAGACAACCTTGATGGTCATTCCTCAGGAGCTGCCCTTGTTTTTAGAGGCAGGGTCTCTCATTGGCCTGGAGCTCAAGTAAGCTAGGCTGGCTGGCCAGAGAACCCCAGGGATCCACCTATCTGAGCCTCCTCAGTTCTGAGATTACAAGCACGCTCCACAGCACACGGCTTTTTTCACACGGCTTCTGAGAATCAAACTCAGGTCCTCCTGTTTGCATGGCTCTCTGTGGACTGAGTTACCTCCCCAGTCTCCAGGCTACACCTGGTTTGAGAACACACGTCCGCAGTTCCTTGGGGTGGGGATCATCGCGTGCGCGCATATCTGTGTGTGCTGGGCGGGTGCATACATATGTGTGTGCATGCTGTGCATGTGGAGGTCAGAAGACAACCTTGATGGTCATTCCTCAGGAGCTGCCCTTGTTTTTAGAGGCAGGGTCTCTCATTGGCCTGGAGCTCAAGTAAGCTAGGCTGGCTGGCCAGAGAACCCCAGGGATCCACCTATCTGAGCCTCCTCAGTTCTGAGATTACAAGCACGCTCCACAGCACACGGCTTTTTTCACACGGCTTCTGAGAATCAAACTCAGGTCCTCCTGTTTGCATGGCTCTCTGTGGACTGAGTTACCTCCCCAGTCTCCAGGCTACACCTGGTTTGAGAACACACGTCCGCAGTTCCTTGGGGTGGGGATCATGGCGGTGGGAAGGAGTGTGAGCTACAGCTTGGTGAGCTCACATCCTGGTAGACCAGCAGGCAGAGAGTTTGTTGGAACCAGAAGCTGATTTTCACTTTCAAGGCCATCCCCACAGTAACTCAACCCCACCAGCTCTGTCAGGGCTCAGTGGCTCCACAATTTCCCCAAACAGCACCATCATCTAAGGACAAAGTCAAATGCATCACCCCGTAGGAGCATTTCCCATTCAAAGGGTGACAAGTCCCCAAGTGAGGACCACTGAAAAGACCCACCTGTTTCCTCCTATCTCATTCTCCACATTCCTCCCTTCATCTCCCACTTTTCTTCTCCTCAGTGTTCTGTCAAAACCCACTGAGACCCTCAGTTCCTTAGTCTCACAGAACCCCAGACATTGGGAAACTGGGAAAAGAAGCCTACAGAGAAATCCTGACTTGTTTCAAGGAATAGTGTACATACATGCTGTTTATCATGTGTTTCATGGTTGGTTGTTGATCTGCTACACAGAGCAGAGCAGCTCCTGCCCGGCGCCAGCCCCGGCTCTTCCCCATGTTGGCGCTCCAGACTGCATGTTGTGCCTAATCCCAATTATCTTGTCTTCTCAAGTAAGAGGTCTGGATTGGAGCCTGAAGGACTGGTCCAAGATACTTCTTTAGAGTGAGCTCTCAATTAGGATTCAGACCACTGGGGGTATGGAGGAGAGAGAGCAAGAGAGAGAGAGAATCCAGATGAGAATTTTTGAGAGACTTGTTCAGATTATGTCAAGTCCCATTTTCCCATGTTGGGAATTAGCTCTTAATGTAACAGGCCTTGGAGGCTAGAAATAGCTACGTGCTCAGAAATTCAGTTGGCCCATGCAAGAGCATCTAGGTGCACACATCACCCTGTACCAGGGCCTTGTAAGTTAGGCTGTGTCACCGACCTTCCTGGATTAATGGAGGGGATGCTTTCTGTCAGTCCCCGGGGCCTGGAGCATGCTCACTAGTCATGGAAGGAGGACTGCATTGGCTGACAGGCGGCCTCATCTATTCCTGGCCCCAGAGTCTGCAGTTGCTCTACTTGTCACTTAGGCTGCAGGGGGACCCTGACTGGAGGGGGGTGGAGGGAGCGTGGGTGACCCCTGACTTCTGGGCCACAGATAAAAGTACATCCATTCCAGCTGGGCCCATCTGAGATGAGCACTCTTGAAGTGTGTGTCCTTAGTGTCTGGCATTGAGTAGAAGTTGGGCGTTCTCCAACATGGCCTCTAATAACCTGGCTAATGTCAGGCTGCAGGAAGAGACATAATCTGGGTAGACCGAGAGATTGGCCACCATTCTGAGGACAAATTCTGAGGTCATTGCTCACTGGTGAGCCCAGGCTCTGGCCAGGCTGTAAAGTTCCTTGCCGAATAAGAGGACAGTCCTTTCCTGGCAGCTTTTTCCTTTTAGTTGGACCCCACGAGTGAAGAGCATGCCTCACCTGCAAGAATAGCTTAGATGGGTTCTCCATTCATCTGTGAAGGCTGATGCCCATTTAGAGTCACAGCACAGGGCCCCAGTGCTGGGTAACAGGTTTAAAGGATGCTGTGCAGGTGGCCTGACTTTCTGAACTTGATTCTAACTGATACCCAGCTGATGGGATCCATGAGGAGTCAGAGCTCTAACTACTCATGCCATCTGCTTACAGCAGGGCAGGTACAGGGATGACCGTGACAGCTGGTGCCCTTTCCAGAGGACACTTACTACTGCTTGTCATGTAATGTCCCACAGGCCTGTGGGTCTCTTCTCTTCATTCCCAGATTACAGATGAGGAAACTGAAGCTTGGAGTCTGCCTCCATAGATGGGGCTATGTTGCCAGGTGTGCTGTTGAGCACCTTTAATCCTGGCACTCAGGAAGCAGATCTCTGTAAGATCAAGACCAGCCTGGACTACATAGTGAGTTACAGGCCAGCTGGGGCTACAGGGAGACTTCATCTCAAAAAAAAATCCCACCCCCAAACTAAAATAAATTAACCAACAGAAAAGGGAGCTATGGCTTGGTTTTCTGGCTGGCCTCACCATCCTCACCTCCAATACCAGCAGAAGCCAGCTCTACTGTCAGATCAAACACACCTCGTGTCCTCTGTCCCATATAAAGGTCTCTGTTGTCTATTGACCCATCCTGATGGTAAATTCTGTCTGTCACTGAGACCTGGAGCAAATGAGTTCATGCATTGCTTCCCAGGCAGCATTTGCATTCAGACTGTGGCTGTCTTGTAAAGGCACACCCTAAAGGACTACATCTGAAGACATTTAGTCAATTACCTTGCTCCTCACCAATCCTCTGTTTACAAATTCCTGGCATAGGTTCTTTTTTTAAAAGCCACATGCACCGAGAAAGAACTGCCAACATCAGCCAAGGGATGAGGATTCTGCTCCCACCTGGGAGCCAACCGATCAGGACCATGGATAGCTCCCCGACCCCCTGGTTCTTGGCCTGCCCAGAACCTGCATGGCTGGTTCCTGAGGGGACAGTAATGGTGGCTTCCAATCTTCTGTTTTCTAGAAGATTAACTTAGGTATTTTACCAACTTTTTTCACAAAAGTAGGATTAAACAGTGCAGTGGTGGGGTGCGCCTGGTGGAAACCGTTGTAGATATGGACCATCATAATAGAGTCTTCTGGGGACCTGATGGCCAATCCCAAATGAAGGCACTATTTACAAAGCTGTATATGGTGCTGTGGTGTAGGGGACCTATAGGAGGGAGCAGTACCCACAATGGCCAAGAACTGGGATCTGAAGGGGCAAGAGAGGGTGAAACTTCTGGGATCCAAACAGGGGGAGAGAGGGGAGAGAGGGGAGAGAGGGGAGAGAGGGGGAATAGGGAGAGAGAGAGAGAGAGAGAGAGAGAGAGAGAGAGAGAGAGAGAGAGAGAGGGGGGGGGGGGGGGGGGGAGAAACTGTGGATGGCAGACACAGGAAAGGTGAAGTAGTGGTGGGGGTCTGTATGGAGAAGGCCTAGCCTTGGTGGAGGCCACCCAGCCCAATGACCTGCAGCAAAGAGAGACTTAGGCATAAACACTGGGGTCTCCTTCTCTTTCTCCTTCCCTTGACTGTCTGCTGAGTTCTCATTGGCTGGAAGCACACAGATGGGGTTCATGCAGTCATCAGATCCAAATACAGCTGCCCAGCAGAGCAGGTCAGAGGGTGTTGCACAGTAAGTGTGGGCCAGTAAGATATGATGTACACAGCACATGTGCACAGCACCTGAGGTGCTATAGAAAAGACCCTTCCAGAGGGTAGTGGATTTGAATGCCGAGCCCTCACAGAGGCCTGTTAGGATCAAGATTGGCACATGCTGTTAGACTGTGAAGACTTGGGCTAGTGCTGTCCAAGTAAATACTGGTGTTCAGTGGAACCAAGTACATGAGGGGGGATTCCAGATGTGAGGGGATGAGAATACCTTCCCAGAGTTTTGGGATCAGACATTAAGGTGTGGACTTTGGGGGAGTTATCATCCTGTCTCCACATGGGCACTCACAAAAGATACTTTTGTGCCATTGCAGGTCCAAAAAGTAATGTTTTACATTCTGGACTCCATGGTCTATATGGAAGATGACCTGTTCTGTTGTGGCACAGAAGCAACCACAGCAAAACTGTGTCCATAGGAAAAGGAAAGCACTGGGGCAGAGCTCAGCAAGTAAAGTGCTTGCTGTGCAAGGATAAGACCCCGAGTTTGGTTTTCAGCACCACGCAAAAAGTCAAGTGTAATGGGACATGCTCCTAGTATTGGCCCTGGGGAGCAGGAACAGAAAGAACCTTGTGGCTTGCTGGTGAGCTAGCCTAGCCTACTTTGCAAGTTCCAGGTCAGTGAGAACCTGTCTCAAAAAATGAAGTGAACAGCTCTAAAGAATAACAAGGTTGAAATCAGAACACATACTCACATACATGTACACTTGCACACACATAATTATACACACCACACGTGTAGGCACACATTGCACACATACACAAATACATACAACACATACATACATACATGCAGACATCCATTTACATACAGACACACCACATATGCATACACACATATAGATATATATACACACACACAAATACGTACAACACATGCATATACACATATACACAAGTACACCGAACACATCCATATACACACATATATATGTGAGCACATACACACATGCACACATGTGCACACATTAACACATATACATGCATGTACACACATGCACATTCACACACAATGCACACACATACATAGACACACAATACACGTAACAGGTTGAATTGACCCATGGCTGTGGTGCAATGATCCCTTCCTCCTGGACTGACCAGGTGTCTCCTATGCCTCCTGGTCTGTGAGTCCCAGGCAGAATGGTGGGGAAGATTATTGTTCTTAGCCCACAAAGCACTGAAGTCTGCTGCGAAGGAGGCATAAAAATGGCCTCTGGGGTGGCAGGTCCTTGGTGTGGGGACAAGAAGCAGCAAGCGCATCTTCATTGGACCTGTTCAAATCCCAGCAGACACTGTGGCCGGACATTCAGCCTGTGGACTCAAGGTTAAGACAACTTAGATAGCTGAGGCGTGTGGTCTGGCCTGCATTTCCATTTCCAGACAGCCACACATTGGTTAGGAACGTGACCTTGAGGAACAAAGAGTTGGGCTTCAAAGTGCAGGGCCTTGGGCAAGAGTGTAAGATTCCTCATCTAAAATAGAGAGAGCTGATGTGGTGGATGTGATGGTAGGATTGTGTGGATAATGTATTCTCCTTGAAGAATAGCTACTGATTCAATTAGTCCAGGAGTTTCCCACAATGCCCCAGTGTGCTACCCTACCCTGTCTGATTTGTCAGCCCCCCAAGAATATACTGCACCTGCCTTACTTGTTGTTAGTATCAATGCAATTGACACCAGTGGTATGACCTGTAATTTTTTTAAGAGTCTCAGTAATGGTTGCTCCTATTTAATTAGCACTGTCTATTCACCAGGTACCATGCTGGCCCTTCACCAGGGTCCGTTCACTCATGTCACTTCACAGACATGGTGGCAGAGGCTAATGTGTCCTTACTTAGCCATGTTTCAAACGAAGGTAGGGACCTCAGAGAGGACAAGTCACTTCTGAACAAAGAGTGGAAACGGGACACAAACTCAGGTGTATGTAATGTTGGAGACCAACTTCCTGTCTGCACAAGTATGACAGACCCTTTCTTGTGTCTCCTTCTAGTGTCCAGACAGCAGTGGACTGTGGCAGCCGTAGCAGAAAAGAAACGTAAGTAAACCCCATGTAGTGCTGGGCAGCTTACAAAGGCAATCCTCTGGCGTGCCATTTGTGAGGGAGATGCCACATGCACCTGGAGGACTTCCAGCAATGCTTCCCAGAGCTCTAATTCCATGGGCATAGCATGCACCTCTAGGGACAGTGAGCTGCGGAACTTCTGACTTCATTTAAAGACAGAAGCCTGTGTGTTACCGTGCCACATCCTCCATCACCTTCAATGGCTCCCTATTGCCTTGGAATAGACTTTTTAGATGGACATCAGCTTCCTGTATGTGCTGACCCTCAATTCCCTCTTCCCCTGTGATCCCTGCTTGCCACACTCTGTGCCCTGACCTTTCATGACTCCACACCCATGTGCACATTGCTCTCCACAACTGAATTGTCTTTATTCCCTGTGTGGCCAAGTCCTAACCTTCCACAGAGATGTAGCTCAGCTGCTTCATTGACACCTGCCTTCTGCCTCCAGGAAGCAGATAGAGGCTCGTCATGCAACCTCAGCATCTGCCCCATCCCTCTCCATAATACCAGTTAAGCCTTTATTTCGTGTCTTCTTAGATATTTGTCTGCTCTACTAGGATGGAATCTTAAGGACATGGTTAGCATCAAGATCATATGTATGACTCCCCTTCCCTGTGTCACATAAGCAAACATGCACACATGCATGCACCTGTGCCCATGTGTGTACACACACACACACACACACACACACACATGCACAAAGAGCAAGAACCCACAGAGCACCCATGCAGAACATACCTTGTGCTACTTTCAAACTTAAAGAACCTAAAAAGGTAATTTCATTCACACAGCTGCTCCCACTAAGGAGAGAAGAATGCAGTCCTTCACCATCTACTTATCGTTTGCTGCAAAATTCAGTGTCACATGTGCCCTTGGGTTAGAGAGGCCTCAGTATCTCAGTTGGTATGTGTGTCTCCACAAGAGTGCTGTGGTTCATGGATGGGTGTTAGGATAAAAGCAGACAGAGTTTGCATCCAGCCTTCATCATGAACTAGCCAGGCGACCCCTACCAAGCTCTCTAAATGCCAGCACTTCCATCTGTTTAATGGGCCAATGCCAGTCTTTTGTCTGTGGGTACTGGCTGAGGCTTTGTGTGTAGTACACTTAGCAGGTGCCTGGTTTGGGCTGTGCAACGATTACCCAGTTATTCCTGTGGTTGTCATCCATAACACAATGTCCTGCATTCGGTTTCTAGGGATAACATCTCTGTCATCAGCTCCCAGCCAGAGGGCAGTCTGCAGTCCTGGCTGAGCTGTTCCCTGTCCCTGGCCACAGACACCGTGCGGACCCCCTCTCGACAGTCAGCCGTCAGCAGCTCCCTCCTCAGCCCCAGGTAAGAGCAGTGTCCTGTGACCAGTGGCCAGAAGCTCAAACGTTCTCAGACTGGCAGGTTGATCCTCTTGTCTTCCACTTTATGGGCTTTAGCAGGGACAGTTGTGGTCCTGAAAGACTGTGGCAGAACCTACCCCTTTAGGAGTCACACTTGTCCTCTCTGTGTCTGAAGAACGGGGCATATGTTATTTCCTGACTTGAACAATGGAAACAATGAGGCTCTAATGCAGACCCCACAAAACATGGCTTTTCAGTTATTTTAAACAGCACATTGTGAACCCAGAGAACAATGCAACTGTTGCCTCTCTCTCTGTTTAAGGCATGTAATATCAGCATTACATTCATTTGTAAATAAGCATGGTCAGATTCCAGTTTTGTTTTATATCCATACTTGTTTTGAATAGAGTCAGTATAAAGAAAGTTGAACCAAAGCAAGGCATGGTGGTGCAGGCTGCTGCCTCAGCTGATTTGGAGGTTGAAGCAGGAGGATTGCTTGAGCCAAAGAGTTTGAAGTCACTATCTCTACATGAGAAAACAGGATATAGATAGATAATAGATAGATAGATAAATAGATAGATAGATAGATAGATAGATAGATAGATAGATGGATAATTAAGCTGGGTCTCTCACTGAAAAATTTTGTCTTTGAATGTCAGATGTTACAATCTTGGGGCTAGAGCAATGACTCAGTGATTAAAATTTGCTGCTCTTGCAGAGGACTGAAGTTTGGTCACCAGCATCAGCACTGAGCAGCTCACAGCCACCTGCAACTCAAGCTTCAGGGGATCCAACACCCTTTTCTAGCCTCTGCAGACACCTGAACTCATGTGTATACACACACACACACACACACACACACACACAGAGGCACACACACACATACACACAGGCACACAGGCATACACATACACATAATTAAAAATAAATCTTAAGGGAAAAAAGATATTTCCCAGTGTGGTGGTTGCATGTCTTTAATCCCAGCACTCAGGAGGCAGAGGCAGATGGATCTCTGTGAGATTGAGGCCGGCCTGGTTTATATCATAGGTTCTAGGCCAGCTGGGGCTACAGGGAGACTCTGTCTCAAAAAAAAAAAAAAAAAAAAGAAGGAAAAAGAAAAAAGAAATATTTTACAATGTCCTTACAACAGGGGAGGTTGATTCAGTTCAGTTTGGGAACAGGACACCCTCAGATGCATGTGCTTACCAGTAGCAGGACCCCCCAAAACGGATGTCACAGTTCATCCTCAGTGGCATGATCTCATCCCTTTGCCCTCTCTCTTCAACCTCATTTTTTGGGGCTCGCTTATTTTTCCTTTCAAGGTCAACCCTTGTGGAATCAGGACCTAATGTCCATGAATCAAAATTGATGGGTCCAACAGATGGGTAATTAAGATGGAACACTCACTGCTACCATGGTGACAAAGGACCAAGTAACTGATAGAAAACCCACAGACATGCTGAACAAACTGACAGGCCCACACTGCCACAGGATGGAGTAGGGGTCGTCTCAACAGGAAGAAGCGGGGGAGTCCATGTTGACTTTGGGGGCACACTCAGCAAATGGTGACTATTTGCGGAACCTCTCAGGTGAAAAATCTAATGCAAAAAATATCAAAAGGGGGCTCTAAGAACGAGGTATCTGGAGTGCTCACAAGGGTCTGGTTATCTGGTGACTGCTCTTACACACAAAGGATGGTGTGGAGAAAGAATCCAGCACACTGTGACGATGAGGACATGTCCTCTCTACTACTGAGCCCACTGTCCACAGTGGAGCGGTCAAGAGGGGCAGAGAGTGAATGCTCGTTCATACAAGGTTTGGGTTGTGTAGTTAAGGTATACTGAGCTGTATGCGGGGGATCCATCACCCATCACTTGTACACTGAAATGTTTGGCACCTGTTTACACAGGACAGGGCGAGGTGTGGTGGTCAGTGCATGGTGCACAGTCAGCTGCCCCAAGAACCATCCTCCGGAATAACTCCCCCGACCCCTTCCCTGTCCCCTGGGGGTTCTGGGTCACGTCAGCTGTAGTGAAGATTGGGACCTCAGGCAGCAAAGCAAGGGCTCACAGATTTGTGAGAAGGGGCCTTGTCTGTGTGGGCCTTCCTGGGGCTGGCTCACACATGCTCCATAAATATTTGCTAAGTGAGTGAAAAACTGGCCATGGCACAGAGCTTGAGCAGAAATATGAGCTGCATTCGTGGATAGCTCAGTTTTGCTGTGGTTCAGAGAGGGACAATAAGTGTCACACAGCTAATAAGAGGGAGGGTCAACTTTGAACAGAGGTTCAAATCCCTCCAAAACCCATATCTGTAAGTGCCTCATGGCTATGCCTCTCTGACAAGTTCAGGGTGGATCACTTGCTTGGCAAATAATTTCAGCATCAACCCAGACTATCATTCATGTTAAAACTGCCTGAGGATCATCATTCAATACTCAGCACTCAGTCAAAAGGGGTTGGGTAAGTGCCTGCTGAGAGCCAGAACCCAGAGCGTGAAGCCCTGAGGTACAGGAACCCTGTCCTTTGAACATGTTTGTAATGGAAAGTTCTACATGTCCCGAACTAGAAGAGACTGCTGGGGAAATCTAGTTGTGTGTCCATTTTAAAGATGGGGAAAGAGAGGTCTGCAAAGGACATTATCATACCGTGAAGACTGGCTCAGAGGTCAGGTACCAGGGATAGGACCCAGGGCCTTGTGCGTTCCAGGTGAGGACTCTACCACCGAGCTCCATACAGTCCACTTCTGGCTCTTTTCAACTGTAGAAATCATTCAGGGGTTCCCCCAACCCCCATATGTCTCAATTTCTTATGTTGCTGTGATAAAATTCTATGACAAAAGCAACTTAAGGAAGAAAGACTGTCACAGCTCAGTTCCAGGTTCCCACCACTGTGGAGGAGTCACAGCAGCAGGTGCTGTAGGCAGTGGTCACATGTGATCACAGTTAGGAAGCAGAGATGGGTGTCTGCATGCCAGTGCTCCACAGCTTCCATTTACACAGTCTAGGATCTCCAGGGGAAGTCCTGCTCACAGTTAAGATGGCACTTCCCAGGTCACTTAAGGGAATCAAGATAATCCCCCACAAGCATACCCAGGGGCCCTTCTTCCCGGCGAATTCTAGATCCTGTCAAGTCCACTGTACTCACCATCACACCCCCTTCTCAAGATCTACAAACCGATGCTTAAAAAGATGACTATGCGAATTACCCTGATGCGATCGCACCTTTTCTACTGGCATGGAGTTAGCGTGCTGCCCCTGCATATGAGCAGTGACGTTCTTGACCTGCATTCCTGGCAACTTCTCTTAGTGCTCCAGTGTAAATTTTAAATTTGTTTATCCCTCAAAGGACTAAATCTCAAGGCTCCTAAGCCCAATTTCAGAGAAATATCTGTGGCTGGATTTAAAATGTCTAAGCCAAGAGTTTTAAAAGAAGTCTCCACTAGGGAAAAAAAGGCGGGGGGAATAACACAGAATAAATATGATTATCATGTTAATGAGAATGCTGTCAGAAGAGGTTAAGAGGGGCAGATCATAATCTGCACTTCAGATAAAGACTTGTTTTCTCTTTGTGTAGATGAAGATAAAATGATTCATCTTTTCATAGCACAATATGAAGTTCAAGTGGGAATCATGTTATACACGGATGTGTATGATCATTCCTCCCACTGCACACACTTAAACACTCAGAATACCGCAGAAGACTAACTCTGCCCCCATCTCCTAACCTCAGCTCTCATGTCAGAGGGACCCACCCCTCTTTGGTCTGGTACATGCCCTTCCACACCTTTCTCTGAATTGTTATAAACATTAGATGATAGATGGATAGATAGATAGATAGATAGATTGATTGATAGACAGATAGATAGATGATAGATAGATTGATAGACAGATAGATAGACAGATGATAGATGATACAGAGAGAGATCGAGAGAGAGAGAGAGAGAGAGAGAGAGAGAGAGAGAAGATATGCTATCCCTGAATCCTCAATGTGTGTCTCCTTCCATAACAGATCTCAGGGATCTTTCTTTACAAGGACCTACAGTTCTATATCAGCCTCTTAAATCCCTGCAATGATCTTAAGTCCTCTCCTGCTTTATTTAACTAGTGTTCCTGTTTCAAATTTTGGGGGCACTTTCAGACACTCGCTGTTAACCTATCAGGCTTTAACAGACACAGGTCCTTATGCAATGATTCTCTGAAGGGGGTATTTTAAACTTGAAGTGCTGTCACATACTCATCCCAGTGTCCCGACTCTGAACACCTGGCTTCCTTTTACCCAGCACTTGGCAGGGCTCAATAATTGAGCCTCTTGGACACTTCCAGTTTGGCTGAGAAGAAAGGTCATTGTAAAAACAGAAGAGAGGGAGAAAGCAGACTTCTCCCACAGCCTGAGAATGTTCTCCAAGTTATTTATAAGTGGATGTCAGCTTCAGAGGAATATACCTAGAGCCTTGTGATTTACAATCCAGGCAGCTGCTGCTGATAAATGCAAGGCCTTCTGGAGACAGACACTAAATTACCTCTGTGGCCCCGGAGACGAGCTCATGGTCTTAGTGGCGGCCACTGACTTGGTTTAGCCCTTCTGGGCATCCGGCCGTCAATGCCCACTCCCCTCAACCCTGCCGTGTCCAGAATCTGCTTCCTGCCCTCAGGGACCATTGCCCTGCGGGACTCTCATTACTGGGGTGGAGCTCTCCCACTTCCTCACCCCACCCCTTTTCTTGTGCATACCAGGCTTTCCAAGGATAATATTGTCCCCCTAGCCTTGGTCACTTGTGTTGTGGAAGGAGACACAGGATTCTCCTGTCTCCACCTCCTTCTTATGGTAGGAGCGCTGGGATAAGGTGCATGAGCAGCCATGTCTGGCTCTTAGGATCCGAACTCCAGTCTTCACACTTGTGAGGTGAGTGCTTTATCCACTGAGCCATCTCCCTGGCTGCTGGATCTAATTTCTGGTTCAGACTTGCTGTCTGTTTCATGAGGAGCAGATTAATCCTGCTTCTCGGCCTCAGTCAGTCATGAGACCCATTCAGAGTGCCTCCTTTGTGGGTTGAATGAACATACATCAAGTGCCCATGGAAGACCTGGAGCCATGCTGGTGTTCAGCAAAAGGAAACTGCCCCTGGGCTTCTGGTCCTCATCCCAGGCCAAGTGAGGGAATGCTGATGTGGGAAGCAAGGATATGACAGGCAGGACCAGGGAAAAGGGCATGCACTGTTACTTCCCACACCAGGGCCTGGGGATCGGAGTGATACGCAGCAGCAAACCACGAGCCCTGAGCACATCTCACCACAGTGACAGTCGAGTCTTGTGGAGCTGTTTTAGATAGTGAAATTGGTATGTTTGGAGACATCAAAGTGAGTGTGTGAGGAAGATTTTAAATTCTGGCCTGGAGTCCTAGGAAAGCCCCAGGGTCCCTCATCTAATGTTAGATTCTCATGGGTATAAGTGACTTAAAACCAACCCAGCCTATCTGAGCAAGAAGGAAAATGTAGTTTCCTTCATCTGTGACATCTACGGAGAGAGGTGGAGCTTCGAGCATGGCTAGATTCAGGGCTCAGTTGTGGTAGGGACCTGGTTTCCTGGCCCATCCTCTGCTAGCCCCTCCTGAAGCAGCTCTGTGGTACTCAGAGACTCGGGTTCCTTCCTGTACCTTCTGAGGTCTGCCTTAAAGAAGGTCTCTCTCCTTCCCAAGAATCCTGAGCCTCTGGGAGGTCCAATGGGCTCCAGGAACCATGGGGATTTTGTGGGGGAGCATAGGACAATGGGTACATCACTGAAGGTAGAAAATAATTATTTTCCACTGGGGAGGAAGAGTGGACTACGGGAGCAGACAAGGAGAGAGAGAGAGAGAGAGAGAGAGAGAGAGAGAGAGAGAGAGAGAGAAAGAGAAAGAGAAAGCTTTTCCCTTTTTTTTCCCCTGGGGGAAAATTGCTTTCTCTAAACACTCAACCTATACTCTTGGCTTGAGGGTTTTTTTTCAAGTAAGACGAGAGAGAAGAGAGGAGGAGAGGAGCAGAGGAAGAGAGAGAGAGAGAGAGAGAGCGAGAGAGAGAGAGAGAGAGAGAGAGAGAGAGAGAGAGAGAGAGAAAGAGAAAGAGAAAGCTTTTCCCTTTTTTTTCCCCTGGGGGAAATTTGCTTTCTCTAAACACTCAACCTATACTCTTGGCTTGAGGGTTTTTTTTCATTTAAAAAAGAAAGATCTAGTTAGACACCAACTCCACCCTCCACACCCACTGTTTGTTTTTTATTTGGTGCTGGGCTGACTTGAATTAGTGAAAGGCTCTAAATTACAGGGTATTGTTTTAAAATAAAGTTGTACTACTTTCAAGGAATGCAATCACTCTCCCCCAGACTGAAGCCAAGGACCTGTCACGTGAGGGCTGCTTCAATGATTAGATAAGACTCCTTTGTAATTAGCTCATTAATTATAGATATGTGAATGGATGGTTCTGAGCATTAAAAACAGCTTGTTCGTAAAGTAGGCTAAATCTCTGCTGATCTTAATTTCAACAGTACACTTATTTACTGGTCTCTGCCTTCTTAGAACAGGAACTCGGGATCATTTTCATCCATTCTGAACATCTTTAATGAATGGATCACTCATGAATAGGGTTTTATGTTTTTCTAGGATGTGCGGGTTCTTCATGGGTTTTCAATATTAGATTAGGGGGGCGAGATTGAAAGAGCAGAGAGGTTCAGTGTCCCCCACAGGCCTGAGCATTTGGGCATTTTGCCCTCTGTTGGTGACACTGTTTTGGGAAGTCTTAGAAGGCATGGGCATACCAACGAAGGAGCAGGACATGGGGGCAGGCTCTTAGAGGTCTTAAGCCTTGCCAGTGTTCCAGTCACTCTGCCTGTGCCTACATGAAGAGGTGAGCACTCAGCTTTCTGTTCTGGTTACTCTTGCCACCATGCCTTCTGGAACCGTCAGCTCAAATAAACTCTTCTTTTTATAGATTCCCTTGGCCGTGGTGTTTTGTCACAGCAACAGACAAGTAATTAATACAAAAGTTGGTACAAGAGAGTGGGCTGTTGGCTGTGAGGAACCTGACAATGTAGGTTTTGGGAGAAATGTGGAAGACTTTGGAAGTTTGGACCAGAAAAGCCATTGACTGCTGTATGCAGAGCTTAACGGGCCATTCTAGTAGGAGTCTGGAAGAAAGTAGTGCTGAGAATGTTGTAGTTCCAGAGGGAAATAAGGAATTAAGCAGTAACTGGGATATTTTGGAAGAGTCTGGCTAGAGTCTGCCCATAGCCTAAGAGCTTGCCTGGGGCTGACTTGAAAAGTAATAGACTAATTTCTTCGGTGGAGGAAATTTCAAGGCAGCCTAATGTAGAAAGGGTAGTGTGGCTATTGGTGGCAAATGTTATGCAGATCCACAGTGGGAAAAAGCAAGTGGGGCAGAAAGAACTACAAAATGTACAGTTTGTAGAGAAAAGGAGCACTAGGAAGCTTAATGTTGGAGGCAAGGCCTGTGCTGAAGGAGAGGCTCCCTTAGATAAGGAGATGAGGGGGCTGAAGAAATGGCTCAGCAGTTAAGAGCACTGAATTCTCTTGCAGAGGACCTGGGTTTGAATCCCAGCACCCACATGGTGGCTAACAACCATCCATAATTCCAGTTCCAGGCGATCCTAGACCCTCTTCTGTCCTCCACGGGCACCCGACGACACAAGTGCACTTACACACATGCAGGCATAACACTCATACACTCATATACATAAAATAAAAATATAAGAAGGTTAGAGAGATTAAGGGAGAGGCCTAGAGATTTGCACTTAATGGAAAGAGTACCTTCAGGGCAAGACCACACCCAGCTAAATCTTTGTAAAAGGCAAAAGCTTAAAGAGTTTTTTTTTTTTTTTCCTAGAAAACTGTAACCCACAAAAACTGCTGACATGAGGCTGAAGTGGGCCGGGGTTCACCCCAGACTTTGCAGTGTCCTGCATGTGGTGCACTGGCTTTAGAGGCACGAAAGATGCAAGAGTAAACGGATCGTTTGTTCTTTCTCTGTGGTTTCGGAGAACCACCGAGGCCAGGCAGCATGTGGCAGGGGTGTCCTTGCATAAAGAAGGCCCTGAGAGGCCATTTCATGAAAGTGTGAAGGTGAAGCCTGGTTGGCAGTGGAGATCCCCAAAAAAGACTTGGAGATTTTAAAGCTGTGAGACATCTGCAAAGGACGACTGCACACAGGGAGTGGTATTAGCCCGAGAGAGAGATGTATGTTGCATGTAGCAAAGTCAGAGGGGCTGAGCCATCTAAACCTTTTGGAAGCAAAGTGCCAGAAGTCGGGTGTGGAGTGACTGGATTTGGTGTTTGCCTTGCTGATTTTCAGTCTTGTTCTGGTCCAGAATTTCCTCACTATGTCCCCATTCCTCCTGTTTTGGAATTCGAATGTGTGCTCAGTTCCATTGTATGTTGGAAGCAAGTAATTTGTCTTTTGATTTTACAGGGGTTTACAGTTAAGAGGTTGCCTTGAGTCTCAGAAGAGACTTTGGACCTAGACTTCTGAATAGTATTGAAACTGGTAAAGACTACGGAGACTTTTGAAGATGGACTAAATGCATTTGCATTTTATATGGTCATGAGCCTATGAGAGGCCAGGGAGTGGAATGTGGTGGTTTGAATAAAAATGTCCCCCATAGGCTCTGAGTATTTAGACATTTTGTCTCTAGTTGGTGACACTGTTTTGGGAGGTATTAGAAGGTGTGGACATGTTGGAGGAAGCATGTCATTAGGGATGGACTTTGAGCATTCTTAAGCCTCGCCAGATTTCCAGTCACTCTCAGTATCCTGTGCCTGCTTGAAGATGTGAGCACTCAGCTTTCTGTTCCAGCTGCCTCTTACCACCATGCCTCCCCACCATGATGGACTTGATCCCTCTTGAATCATATGCTCAAACTCTTCCTTTTGTAGATTCCCTTGGTCATGGCACTTTATCACAACAACAGAAAAGTAATTAATACAACAAGTTAGAGTAGACTGTTATTTCTCTACCTCACTGTAGAGCCGAGCCATCCTGTTTACCTGTGTTTGGGTTCCTTTCTAAGCTCTCTTTATCTCCCTACCCTTCACCCATCCTAATCTCTGGCAACTGTGAGAGACCACTGTGCCCAGTGCCTGTGAGGCAGGTATGGGCAAGGCTGGGGTCTGTCTTGTGCCCTGTGGAAGGTCTGTGTGTTGGGGTGGGAGTGGTTTGCCCCGTGCAGAAGTTCAACATGTGAGTTTCTATGTGAGGGACTGATGCCTAGAAAGAACAGCAAATAAGGCCACCTCATCTCACAACTGTAAGAGAGGCCATTAATGGAGCCTGCCTCATTCTAGTCACCCACGGAGCAGTCAGGAGTGACTGGACATAGGCACAGTTTGAATTCACCACCTTTTTGGTGTGGTCACTCCCCAGCCTGTGCCCCCCTCCTCCCTTCACACTTTTCCTCAGTTGGGTGTCCTTGCTGAGCCTCACGTTCCCTGCCTCTGAAGTGTAGGTAAGGTAACAATCCTGGCTGGCAAGTGTTTTCCAGATGGAAGATGTTGGCAGGGACCTTTCCTCCTGCAGCCACTGTCCTTCCCATCCCATGGGCACCACCCATTGCTATCCTCTTCCAAATCCTGATTCACCTCTGCCTCCAGAAAGCCTATGCTCTTGGCTTCAGTACCGACCACTTGCTCCCTGGCCAGCCCCTTGCTGCATTCACACTGCCTGCTTTATAGTTTATCTAGAATTTCTTATACAGCATACCCTTCTTCATGGATGCATATGGAATTTGCACCAAAGATTTGCACTCAGAGGGGAATGGCAGCCCGTCTTCCACTTCCGTGAGTTCAGTCTGGTGTGAAGGCAGATCGACAGACCAGGGTAAGCATCTCAGCTTACCTCAGCAAACCAGTTGGCCCCTCTGAGCCTCTGCTTTCTCATCTGTAAAATGGGACAACTAAGGGCAGGGTACAGAATGGTTAGAATCATGGTTCTTAAGGTAGACCCTTAAGTTCAAGCCCATGTCCTCTCATTTATCACATGACACATGGCTCACCCATTTTGAGCCTCATGTTTCACAAGGGACAGTCACAGAAGAATGTGCCTCAGGGGACTGTTGTGATGTGTGCAGAACACATGACCTTGGTAGGATTTGGAACTCCCATACCAGCACCCAGGTTGAAGCAGTGTCCTCTGCTTTCTGCCTCGTGCACAGTCCTGGGCACCACACTAGCCTTCCTCCCCGACCATCATTTGTTATCTTGGACTTGGTTGCTGTATTCTGTCTTCAGAGGACATCTGGTTTCTCTTCCTAGGTCTCACCAATATTAAAGAACATCAATACATTTTTAATTTCCTCTATGATTTCAGGGTGTGCATAAAGAATGGGGGTGACAGCTTGCCTCTGGGGGTGACTCTTTATGTCTTTAAATCTGCACTGAATTTCCTATAGCTCTACTTCAGACTCACAGGTGACACTGTGTAGCTGTGTCTGATACCAATGAACCAGGGGCCCTGGACTTGTATTTGAATCATGTTCATTAAGTCACAAAAGACTGTGAGAAAATATATAAAAACACAGAAGTTCAGCTGACTCTGGACCTCTCAGCCCCTCTTCCTGGTACACTTGTGATACAGTGGGCAGAACAAGGAAGGAACTCAGTGTCGGGCCATCCAGAGTCCTGATCCAGATCATTCTCCTTTGCCCCCATGAGCCCATGGTTTCTCCCTGGTGTGTCTGTTTCCCCATTTGGTCAATGGGGTTATGACTCTGGTCTGGATGGGATGGGATTGTAGCTTCTTTATTCTACAGCCAATATTCATGGGGCATGGAATGTGGCTGCTGTGCTTGTGATAATATAAACAAGGGTTGCCACACCCATGGCATAACCTGGCGGGGGACAGGTTGTCCTCCAGGGGACCCTGTCCTCTACAGCTAGCTTGTTCTGACCCTGAGCCATCTTCAGCAATCACCTTCCTGCCCTTCTGCTCAGGACTGGCTCCTGCCTAGGAACTGCTATTCTTCAGCATCTGTTCTCAGTCTCAGGTCTTCTCTAGTCCCAACGGCAAGTCTCGCAAAGACAATCAGACAGGTGTTAAGATATCAAAGCAGGTTAGGGTAATTATCAGCAATGCTTTGAAACGACTCAGTCAGGCATTCATCTCTTTGTATTTGTGGGGAGTGGCACTAAACCCCCATAGATACCTACCTCTGTGAAATGGCTCAGGATTTGCACAGAGCTGGCAGCTTCCTCCCTGTGTGCAGTTGACCTGCTAAGGAGTGGCCAGATAGAACTGTGCATGGAAAGTGACAAGAAAAATCTCTATACGTCGTCAGTACAGACACAATCTTTTTTCAAATATTTTTCATCTTGGATACAGAATCCCTGGATGTGGAGGGCAGACTGTACATGCAGGTCAAACTATAGGACGTGCTGGCCGGCCTGAGGCTCCAGGGGCAGATGGAGGGAGCCAAGTCAGCACTAACACGCCTTATCTCTGATTCCTAACAAAACCCTGAGACCAAAGATGTAATCCACCCAAGTTTACCACTGATCAAATTCAGGGTCTAAAGATGGCTTGGAAGGGGAAGAACCTGGATTTGAACCTACAATTACTTGCTTCAAAACTGATTTTCTTAGCCTTAGAAATTCCAGTATTCCTGAGTTTCCATGCCCTAGTTTACCCAACCACCCTCTGTCATGTTAGGCAACAACACAGAGCACTCCTGTATAGATGTTCTTGCTTATGGATTCACTAGTCAACATTTATTGAACCCCTACTGTGTGCGTAGCACTGGAGCATCACTTAAATAACTGAACATGTTGTGTTGAACACCTACTGTGTGCCAGAGGACTGGAGAGTACTCTCATGTATCAGTATGTGTTTTGGGAGCTGCTAAGTGCCAGAACCCTGGACTCCCCTAGTCCACTCTGCACATATTTGTTGAGTCTCTGCTATGGACTGTGACAGTGCTCTAGGCAGTTGTTGAAATGAATTGAATGGATGTTTGGTTTTTATCATGGAGATTTTCTCTCTGTAACACTGGAAGGTTGGTATGAACTCCTTTGATTTCTCAGAAACAGAAGCTTTGGAATCATAGGCAGCAACCAACCCCAAGGCAACGAGATTCATTCACAGAAGCACCAGACAAGGTCCTAGCTGCCAAGCTGTGATGTCAGAGAGAGTGTTAGCCCTGTATCAGCACAGGGAAGAGCATGAGAAGAGGTTACAGAGACAAGTGGCCTGACTCTGGGTTATACACCTGCACTAGGATTCTCCTCAGCTACCTCCTGACTATGTGCTTGCCCACATCGGGTCCCCACCCCCCTGTTCTGCCTGGAGGTTATAACCTCTGCCTCCCAGGGTTGCCATGGGAACAAGAGAGTCTGCAGCCTGTTCTCCTTCCAGATCCCAGCACAGGGCCAGGCACAGATGCTGGTGAGGGCACCATGGCCATGACATGACTAAGCCCTGCACTCAAGCTTAAGAGCCACTTTGCTGTGTACTTTAGAGGGACAAAGGGACGGGCTGCAGAAATGCCCAGGATGTCTCCAGAGCCTCTCTTGAGACTAATCGTGCCCTCACCAGCATGCATCGTGCCATCACTAGCACCCCCCACTCGGGGGCCCCTATACTTCAGTGCTCTCCCTGGTTGGTGCTCAGTGCCAAGCTGACATCTTTATTATATGCCTCACATCCATCATTGGAGGCTGATGAAGAGGAGTTTCACCTTAGCCAAGCCATCCTGGAGGATAACAGGAGGGAAAGAATGAGTCTCCAAGGCCTGGTGTCTGAATATAGGCAAGATGTACTTGAAGGGTTCAAAGCCAGGACAGGATCCTCCAGCTTCAAACAGAACTAGGAACCCATTCCCTAAAGACCCCTAGGGTTGACTAGATTAAGAAATTGGCACAGAAAGTGGATGCAAGGCAGTTCTTTCACTGAGGGTTGTCACAGACGGCAACGGGAAGAAGGCTGAGACACAGGTGGTCTGTGCAGTGGAGCCTATTACTCAACCGATTCCTGACGATACTTCCTCTGCAGTCTCGAGGAACCCACATGATGTGGCTTGTGTCTGCTTCAGCCTCACCATCTGATCCCCACAAAATACTAGGTCACCCCAGAAATGTGGGGCTCAGCCCCTCGACCAGTGTGGCATCCAGGTGGATGCCCAATGGGCTGAGAGGGGCCATTTGGCTTCCCAGCTTGTGAAAGGCACAGTTCCAGGTGGATCCCCTGCACCTGCAGCTCTTGGGGCTGCCAGCCTGTCCTCTGCTCCTGACATAGGCATGCTCGGTCTAGACCTGTAGACCCCACATCTGGACATCTGGCTGTTCTTGCTCCCTGGCCTGTCCCTCACCTTTGTGTCAAGATGAAGAGGACACAATACAATACCTACCTGTGAACCCCAACTTCCCTCTTGCCTTGACCTTCTGTCTCCTTCCTTCCTCCTTTCCACCCCACCTGTCCCTCCCACCCCACCTGCCCTTCCCACCCCCAATCCCTCCCACTCC
>NW_008352136.1:2965303-2984462 GCF_000622305.1 Nannospalax galili
ACCTGTCCCTCCCACCCCACCTGTCCCTCCCACCCCACCTCTGCCTCTTTGCTCTGTCCTGTCACTCCCTAGCTTCCTTATCCTCTTTCCAAGCCTCTGTCCTCCCTCTCCTCCTCCTCCCTTTCTTCCTCCTCCTCGTCCTCCTCCTGCTCCTTCTCATTCTTCTTCCTCTACCTTGATTAAATTCACCATTTTATTGAGCATCTACTATGAGCCAGGATGGGTGCTGAGCAGCTGCAGGGCTGAGTCTACAAGACCAGCATGACCTTGTGGTCTTCAACTCTTCTTAGAGTGCCCTCCACACCCTCTTCCTCTTCTCGTTCCTTCACACTCTGCCCTGGCATCTGCAGCTAGAAGTGACAGTGGGAGCCAGGACCATCAGAGCTGTAGTCTTGGGAGACTAGGCAGCAGTCACCCTGACGTCGTCCCCCCTCCCCCTGGGTGGCAGGTGATGGATGAGACGGAGCACCCAGGATACATTCATCAAGCCGGCCTCCCTTCAGGGCCAAGACAGCAAGGAAATGACTTTTGTCAGCTCAGCAGCAGCCCACCAGCCCTGGCAGCTCAGAGCTGTTTATTAAAAAGAAAAGAGAGAAATGAATAGAGTGTGAACACACCTTGCAGTGGGGGAGGGCGGTTCCAAGCAAGACTGTCGACAAGCATACCTCCTTGTGACTGGAAAGTAGCTCAGGCTCAGCTAGGTCCAGCTGTGACAGGACAGGAAGTGGCAGGCAGGGGACAGGGAAGGCTCCTGAGGGCCAAGTGTACAGCTTTTGTTTCAGCACACAGGTCCGCACTGCTTCTTACTGAGTATTCCCAGCCCATCAATCTGCCCTCTGTCCTTTTAAAAATCCCACTTACAGTCTCACTGTGCCCGGTCTTATGTCTGGAGACTAGCAAGTCAGGGCAGGATGGTAATTACCATTAACTGTTAGTGATCCAAGCCATTCATGGTGGGTTAATTATTCACCACAGCATTTGCTCTGCTTGAGGGAAGGGGGCCAGGCACTGAAGCAAAGGCTTTCTCTGTTTTCCTAACTGCCTAGTGAGGTCAACACTGCAACTGGACAGTGTAGGGGGTGGGAAGGAGGCTCCAGGCTGAGGGAGCAGCCAAGGCAGGAGCCAGGGGTGGGATGGAGTGAGGGAGAGTGGGGTCTCTGTAAGAGAGGGTGGACGGAGGATCCTGGCCACACAGGCTGGGGACTGAAGATGGAGAGTTCCCGGCTTATCGACATTGCCCACCTCCTCTGCCTGGTCTGTAGCATGAACCAGGGCCAGTCAGTACAGCCAGCCCTGGGTTCCATCTTCATGAAACCATGTAACAGGACCCATCATGTCCTGCAGCCTCCCTCAGGTGCCCAGCAGGGGTTCTTGCCAGCACCATAGGAGAGAAGCTTATGTAATGGTCAAAACTCTGGCTCCAGAGCTCTGGATGACAATGTCCTTTGGGAAACTATAACAAAAATACCATAGTCCGGGTGGTTTATAAACCACAAAGGCTGATTTCTAACCTTGGAGGCTGGAAGCCCAAAATCAAAGTGGTGGCAGATGCAGGATCTGGTTCACTGGTGGCTGTCTTGTTTCCTCAAGTGTAGGAAGGGGGAAGTGGAGTTCTCCGGGGTCTTGTTTTTTTTTTGTTATTGTTGTTGTTTTTAAATGTGTATCTATGTTTGTGTGTCGAGAAGAGACCAGAGAGCAAATTAGGGTATCATTTTTCAGATGCTGTCCACCTTGTTTTTGAGTCTCTCACTGGTCTGAAACTCACTAATTCGGCTGAACTGATTGGCCAGCAAGCCCCAGGGGTCCACCTGTCTCTATCTCCCCAGTGCTAGGACTCCAAGTGTATACAGCCATGTCCAGCATTCTCATGTAGGTATAGGTAGGTTCTAGGGATGCTGTGGCAAGCACTTTACCATCTCCCCAACCCTGGGGTCTCTATGTGAAAGACTCCAGGGCACTAACAGGGCATCAATACCATGCATGAATGCCCTGCCCCCCAAAACCTACTCAACCCCCCCACCAAGCCTCCACTTTCTAACACTGAGGGAACAGTCACACCCCTAGTATCTGGGGGCGGCAATACCTAGCTCCTTTGCCCTGGGAAATACCTCAGCCTGCAGCCCAGCCGTGCCCTCCTGTCCCTGCTTAGCCATCGCTTCTGGGGGCCTTTGTATGATTTTCTCCCCAGAATCCAGAGCCTACCCAGCTCTTCCTGAACTCTATATGATGGGGCAAAGGTGGCAAATTCTTGCCAGGAGTGAGATGCTTTTCTAGAAGCTGTATGCCAGGGTCCCAGCTACCCTTGGCGTGTGGCAGGCCAACTCTTACCCCTGTCACAGTTGGAGCTGCCAAGCAACTAGAGCTGTGGGCTTCATCACTGAAAACCTGCGTGCACACACCTTGCTCCCTGCGTCTCTGCAGTCCAAATCTGACATCTCACATTCCTTTTTGTTTTTTAATATATTGTGACTTTGCTGGTAGGTGGACAGGGGTTTGTTTCTCAGGAAGGAGGGCACAGAGATTTTATTTATTAATGGGAAACACTGGTGGGCGCTCGCCTCTCCCAGAAAACATGCTTTATTTTATGGTCTGTAACTCTGCCCCACCTCAAGGCTTTGTAGAGGCAGCGTGCTTGGGCACAGCTGCTGTAAACTCTTGCCGCATAAAAACTGAGGCTGGTGCATCCCAGAATAGAAACCGCCTGTCCTCTCACAGAGAGACTTGGCTTCAAGTTGATTTTGTGTCTTTTCCTTTTTTGGGTGGGGAGTAAGATTTTATCCCTATCCCTGCTCTATGAAACTGTCAGAGGTGTCACTGAAATATATACTAGGATACCTGATGCTCAGGAGACCTGCTCGGTGGGACTGTCCTGAGTTTGACCTTAAATAAGTGGTCCCCTGCAGGTCCCCATCCAGGCTTGGAAAAGCAAATTACTTATGTCACACTGGGCTCTGGGTGATGTCTATTATGATGGGATGCCCCATAACTCTAAGTCCCCCATCATAGCCACTGTGCTGATCCACTCAAATGCATTTAGATGAGTTTAATTACACAAAAATTATTTCTCAGAAAGCAGTAATAATCATGCACAGGGCTGAAATTTTCACACCAAATCACACACTTCACTCGAGGGTACAGTGGGGAGACTGTCCAAAGACAAAGTGATATCCATGCCAAGGCTCAGTGGCTCTCACCAACTGTACAAAGTGCACTTTCCAGAAGATTCATTTTTTTTTCTTTGTCACAGGGCAAGCAAAGAGGCTGGAGACACTGAAAGGCCAAAGCGGGCGTTATCGGCACTGAGTGGAGCCTGGGATGCTGGCAGCGAGACCTGGAGAGGCGACTCTGGGTCCCCCCACTCCATCCGCCCACAAAAGTCCTACCATTTAGGGGATGGGGAAGGATTTGGTATCCAGGGAAAGCCCACTACAGAGATAGCAGACACCCGGTCCTTGTCTCCCTCTTCTCAGAGCACAAACACGTCACCCCTGCCCAGAGACAAGCTACCCAGCCCATCAGCTGCTCTGTCAGAGTTTGTGGAAGAACTTCGCAGGAAAAGAGCCCAGAGGGGCCAGGGTTCCACTCTGCACCTGGGGGAGGGGCCCACACTCCCTATTTATCAGACCATAGGGGCATCCTCACTTAGAAGGGGCAGAGCCAGCAGTGATGAGGGATACCTCTCACTGAGGACGAGGGCTACGTCTCCCCTGGGAGCAGAGGTGGTCCCTGGGGCTGCAGCTGGTCTCTCAAGGTCCACCAGCCTCAAGTGTATCTCCTCAGAGGGCACCAAGAGTGCCACCCTGCTGCCTGACACGTTGAAGACGAGGTTCAGTTCCTGTGAGTCCCTCTTAGAATCAGGACCCAGCACCAGGAGAAAACAGAGCTCCCCCACCACACCCAGGGACCCATTCTTGTCACCCACGCTGCGTCCCAGGAGGCGGTGTCTGGAGTCCTCCTTAGATGATGCAGTCTGCCCAGACCTTGGGAAGGAATCACTCGTTTTCCAGAACCGGCAGTTCACTCACTTGATGGGAGAAACACTGGACAGTGACCCATTCGGCTGGAAGCTTCCAAGCCTCAACTACAGACGCCAGGCCAAAGTGGACTTTGATGACTTCCTCCCAGCGATACGGAAGCCCGGCACACCTCCATCCTTGTCTGGGTCTGCCAAAGATGGCCAAGAGGCTTCAAAGCATCCAAGTGTCCACTTTGAGAAGGAAGAGGCTGACTGCTCCTTTCTCTCAGGGATCAAGACCATTTTGAAAAAGAGTTCAGAGTCCAAGGAGGACCCTGCTCACCTCTCCGACTCATCGTCATCCTCCAGCTCCATCATGTCCTTCAAAAGCGCAGACAGCATCAAGAGTGGCCCGAGATTCCCAAGACTCCAAGGTGATGGTGATGAGCAAACATCCCCTGAGCACAGACAGCCAGGCACAGGGACGAAGGGTGACGACGTAGAAAGCATTATGAAGAAATACCTCCACAAGTAGGAGGAGCTACAGGTAAACTCAGCAGGATGGGGCTGTGTTCCTCAGGCTCTGAGCAAAGGTGTCCCTCAGACAGGGTTGAGGGAAGTATGAAGCCTGCTTTAATGCCGGACTGACTGACCCAGGGTGTCAGGGGGGTAGCTGAGCTAACATGTGACACTGCAAGATGCAGAAGTTTGCATCCAAACGCAAGAGGATCTGTGGGATGATGTCAAAGGGAATGGCAGACGGGCTGAGGAGATGGCTTGGTGGCTAAAACATTTCCCAGCAAAACTGAGGACTTGAGTTCAGATACCCAGCGTGCATGTAAATGCAAGGCAGGCCATCGTGCCTGGAGGTAGAGACAGGATCCCAGCCAAACTGTGAGTTCTGGGTTCAAGTAAGAGACCCTGCTTCAATATATAAGGTAGAGAGAGATCAAACAAGATACCTGATGTCATCCTCTCCCCTCCACATTCACGTGTTTTCATGCCTACATACATGTCTACACATGCACCCAGACATATATACATGATAAAGAGGTGACAGAAGGTTGGGGAGATGGCTCAGTCAATTGCCAGCTTGTCTTATAAGTATAAGAACCTGAGTTTGCTCCCCAGAAAACATGTTTAAAAACAAAAGCTGGATGTAGTGTTATGTACTTGTAACCCCAGCACTGGGGAGGTAGAGACAGTGGATGCCTGGGTTCACTGGCCAGCCAGTTTAGCCTAATTGGTAAGCTAAGTCTCAGTGAGTGACCCTGTCTCAAAATATAAGGTAGAGGGGCTGGAGAGATGACTTAGCAGTTAAGAGCACTGGCTGCTCTTGCAGGGGACCCGGGTTTGATTCCCAGTACCCACGTGGTGGCTAACAACCATCTGTAACTCCAGTTCCAGGGGAATCCAATGCCCTCTTCTGTAAGCATCAAATGATGTGGGTGCACTTATATACATGCAGGCAATGTATTCATGCACATAAAATCAAATAAAAAATAATAAAAATTTTTTAAAATAAGTTTGAGAGAGATTGAGAACAATAACCACTGTCAACCTCTGGCTTCCACAGGGGCATATATGCACACACCTGTATACACACACACACACACACACACACACACACACACACAGTGTCAGACGTTTACAGTCTCCCCCACTGAGCCTCATTTTTTTTTACCTCCCTTCCACCTGGGGTCGAAGGTGCTGGTATGTCATTCCGTCCATAGAATGGTATCACCAAGCCACAGAAGACCAGATTGGAAGACACCTACCAAAGGGCAAGAGTCAACATTTGCTTTTTCTATAGAGAGAAACTGAGGCCCAGGATGGGAGGGGAAGTGCCTGCAAAGGTCCAAGAGCAGCAGAGAAGGAACCTTCCTTCTGCCTCCTGCCTTAATCCTGTTCTCTGGGGCAGGTACAGGATGAGGTGTTCATCGGATGGGGTCTGACCTCTATGGAGCACGTGGATCAGCCGTAGTTGTTACTCTCAACAACCACAGAGGTGTTTAGCACCATTATTCACATTTCACAGGTTGACTAATTAGGATGAGAGAGTTCAAGTCATTGGGACAAAATCACCCAGGCAGCTCTGAGACCCCGAACCCCAGAGTCCTCATGTGTGTCTAATGCTTGCTCTTAGGCTGGACTTCCAGGTACTCAATGACATCAGTGGTGCTCAGTAGCCCACAGCTGACAGAAACAGCCCCACTGTGGAATCTTAGACCCCAAGGCTGAGGTTACTCAGCGTGCACACTGCATAACCCCGGCCTGCTTGCAGCCTCCACTGCACACCTGCCTCTTCCAGGGGCACCTCAGCCCGCTGGAAAGCCACCGCCCCTTCCAAGAGACCAGCTCAGACTGTATCCAAGCAAATTAATTTGACTTAGCATGGCCTTCTCTCTGCTCTCAATTGCCAAGTAAAGATCTGATATTCATTTACATTATTGTGCTCTGGGGGACATGAGAAGCAGTTTCAAAGGTCAAGTAAAAGCCAGCATCCATTAGGGGAGCGGCACCGAGCCCACGCCGCACAGAACAGCTTGCCTCTGCCATTATTGTTTTTAAACGCAAGGCCTCTTTGTTCCCCTGAGCAAGGGCTGTTCACTGTATTATGAGCCCCAGATCACCAGACACAAGTTTTGAACTACACTACACAGCCCCACTCCCCAGATGGGTACACACACACACACACGCACACACACACAAACACACACACACTCTCGTGCACAAAAACACACACACACATGAGCACTCACATATGGACTCATAACACACGTGCATACACATACACACATAAATACAAGAGGCCTGAACAATGGCTCAGCAGTTAAGAGCACTAGCTGTTCTTGCAGAAGACTCAGGTTTCGTTCCCAGCACCACATGCCAACTAAGAACTGTCTGTAACTCCAGGGGAGCTAAAGCCCTCTTCTGGCCTCTATGGGCATTACGTGTATGGATGCATACATACAGGCAAAACAATCATACCCATAATATAAAATATTAAAAATAAATAAAAACAAGAGCTCCTAAGTCGGGGCTCTGCTCAGTGGATGTGTGAATACCAGGGTACTTTGTACTTAAACAATGTGGGTCCTGTTTGAGCCAGATTTCCATTCCTGTGACAAATGCCTGAGCTAATCCACTTATAAAGAAGAAAGGTTGGCAGTGGCTCAGAGTTCTGGGAGCTTTAGTCCAAGGTGGATGGGTCCTGTAGCTTTGGGCTGGTGGTGAACTCCAGGCCACAGGGGTAGCACCATGCTAAGCCGTTCTCTCAGGGCAGGAAAAGGAGAGAGAAGAGACTGGGGCTCCATGGTCCCCTTAGAGGGTGCACCCCAGTGACCAGAAGCCCCCCACAGGTGGATTCCCACATTTTAAAATTCTTACCTTCTAATAGTACCGTGCTGGGGAGAAGCCTTTAACACCAGCCTCCAGGGGTCAGTCCAATCCAAACACCAGCAGGTTCTTTAGAAATTTGTCCCGACTTCTTCCTGTTGCTTCCCCTCAGCTGCCCACTCTGTCTCTCTAGTAAGACCCCGGGCTTGGAGAGCTCCCGACCTGCCCATCTGCTCCTCCTCCCCACCAGAGCTTCTAACCTGCAGCTGGCTCACCAGCTCTCACCTGTGTTTGCTTCCAGCCTCCCGAGATACAGCTTCTGTCAAAGACTTCCTACTTCACAACCTGGAGGAGAGAGAGACAGAGAACCACCCAGGCTCCTGGGGCTTCAGGCCAGAGCCAGGCAGCCCAGCCACCCTCAGGAGGGGTGATGGGCCCTGAGGGGCATAGCCCAAGCAGGGCACTGGGCTCCACACATGCTTGGTCTGTACAAAATAAAGTCTTTCCTGGAATCTCTGCTCTCTGTCTCTCTGGGGATGGCCATCTAGAAGGTTGACAGGTATGGCTGGGGCACTGAGGACTCCAAAGGATGGGTCACAGAGTGCAAGGCAAGCTGCCCTTCCCTCCCTTGGTGTCTGTAAGCCTGGCCTTCTTCCTCCTCTTCACCTTGCCATTTTAGCCTAAGTGTGGCCTCTAGGGAGTCTTTCCAGGTCCATCCCTTCCTTCCTTCCTTCCTTCCTTCCTTCCTTCCTTCCTTCCTTCCTTCCTTCCCTTTCTCTCTGTCTCTGTTTCTCTGTCTCTCTCTGTGTCTCTGTCTCTGCCTCTCTCTCTCTCTCTCTCTCTCTCTCTCTCTCTCTCTCTGTCTGTGGTTGCATCATGCATGTGTGAGCGGTACCTGTGGATGCTAAGAATTGACTTTGGGTCTCTTCCTCTATCACTCTTCTCCTCAACTTTTGAGAGAGTCCCTTGCTGAACGCAGAACTTGCTGATTCAGCTGGGCTGGTTGGCCACCAAGCCCAGGTCTGTGTCCACACTTCCCATCCCTCCCTCTGTGCCAGGGATACAGACATGTACACTAGGCCTGGCTTTTCCGTGGCTGCTGGGGATGCAGACTCAGCTCCTCATGCTTTGATGGTAGGCACTTTACTGACTGAGCCATCTTCCCAGCTTCACCTCCCTTGTCCTCCTCCACCTCCCTGAATCCCCACCATCCTGTTCATGGACTTTTTACTTACCTACTTGATGTCTAAGATCATGAAAGTACATTAAGAACCTCCATGAAAGAATGAGCTCGTGGATTAATGAGCCCCACAAGCAGAGCATGTGTCACAAGGACATAAATGTGTAGAACCTATGGATGCCCACAACCAGCCCTGCCCACACCAGGCCCCGCCCACCCAAGGCCCGACCCACAATGAGTCCCACCCACAACTGGCCCCTTCACAGGTCATTCCCTGCTGGTACTATAAACTCCATTCCAGCACATCTCCCAGTCTTATGGTTTAGGTTCCTTTTCCTTTAAATTCCTCTGAGGAAGTCCTCATGATAATTACTAGGTAATCATAACAGCTAATGTCCACTGGCCATGTCTCACTGTGCTGTCACGAAAGGTCCTGAAAGATAAATACACAAACTGTCCACTTTCTACAAAGATGGAACCGAGACTGGTGTGCTAACCCACAACCAGTGGCTCTTCTGTTTGAAGGCCCTCTGGGGGCTCTGTGTACCCCCTGAAATGTGTCTCCATGGTAAAGACCCTTATTGTGGCTCCACAGGGCTTCCCTTGTGGATCGTGGGTGTGTCCTGTTTGCTGGGGCTCCAGGGTCAAAGCAGCAGGCACAGCACAAGCATGCCATTGTCTCTCAGTTCCGGAGGCTGGAAGCAGGTCAAGGTGCCCATAGAACTGCCTCTCCTGAGATTTGCATGAGCCTCTCCCGATGCCCACCCCCATCTTCCCTCTCTGCCCGTCTGCCTCAGTACCCATATCACCCTGGTGAAAAAGATACCAGCCTACCCACTGGCCTCATTTTACCTTCATGGGCTTATCTCTAAATAAGGTCATGTTCTGGGGTCCTCAGGGTTAGAACATCAACATTACTGAGGTGTGAGAATGGACACAATTCAATCCAAAATAGTGAGTAAGAGCTCAGGCCAAGAAAGAAGAGGGGTGTCAGTTCTGAGCATGCTGGGCAGAGGCTGAGGGGGGAACTAGGAGTGGAGGCAGGGCGGGAGGGGTGCAGAGGGGCTCTCTGCAAGAGTCCTGGATCGAGTGCATCCAGAGTGGTCAGCATCTTAGATCCCCATGGGTGTGTCCCATTGTCCGCTGAAAGAGTTCCCAGGCAGGGGCCATGGGAACATCCACAACTAGCCTATTTCCCAGGGCAGGGGACCCTGGAGGTAACATCCAGGACCTCTGTGGGGTCAAAGGTCCTGATGGGGAGGAGGACATGCCCCACAAGTCCACTGAACTTGACCACCAGGTCCTTGTAGTACATCTGGGCCCACTTTGCAAGCCCTACTGAAGAACTCACAGATCTTGGAGCCTCTGACAAGCCACTTCCCTCCATGAACCTCCGTTTTCTTATTTCAAGGATGGATATACTAGATATTAGACTGTAGCGAGATTTGGACATAGGGGCACAGCAAGGCTTGTTAGTTTTCTGGAGACCCCACAACAGAATAGCACAGGTTACTTGGCTTTAACTACATTTACGTTTGACACGTGTGGGCTGGGAGTCTGAGATGAAGGTGTCATGAGGGCGGCTTCTCTCAGGGCCTCTCTCCTTGACCTGCAGGTGACAGCCATTAGTTTGCTATGTCCCCACACAAGTTTCCTCTGCAGGTGAGCATGTGGGGTCTCTCCAGGAGTCTGGATGGATTTTTTTCTCTGAAATCACACTGGATCATAGTGCACACTAATGACCTGATTGAATGTAATCACTTACAAACACAGTCACAGTCAATGGTACCAAGGGGTCGGGATTTCAACATACGCATTGTCAGAGGGTCATAGTTCAGCTCACAGCAGGTGCTGTGCAGGCAAGAGTGGTGGCTTAGCATATTCACGACAGTGTTACTATCTAGGTAACCATCAGATAAATGTATCCTCTGCTCCCAGCCTGACCCCCAAAGCAAAACCGTTTTGGACAGCAGCAATCAATTCACACCCCCTCCTGGCATCAGAGTTCCATGGGCATTTTTGAACCCGGAACCAGAGAACTCCCATGAGCTTCTCTGTGTGGACAGTTCTCATTGAACAAAGAGGTGTCCAGTGCCCCCTCCGTGCTGGTCCCCGTGCTGAGGGAGCAGTGGGACTGGAAGATCTGCCCCACTTTTCTGTGGGGGACATCGCACCGAGGGCACCAACGTGAAACAAGAAAGTAAATGAACTGTCAGTCAGAGAAGCTGGGAAGAAAAATAAAGATGAAATTACCCGTGTGTTCCCCGTGAAAAATTTATAGGACATTTATTTTATGAAATACATTTTTGTGGAAAAGGAAAGCTGTCATTACCCTTGTATAGAGGGGACGCTTCCAGAAAGGTCAAACTCACTAACAGTAACCAGGCTTTCCTCCTCATTCAGTGGGAAACAGAAATTCTAAAGATGGTCATTAAGAGTCAATTTGCTAAGCCTGGCTTGGTGGCTCACGCCTGTGATCTGAGCACTCAGGGGGCGGGGGCAGGAGGACTGTGAGTTAGAGGCCAGCTTGGTTTAGTCAGCAAAAATCTGTTGTAAGAAAACAAAACAAAAAGCTGGGAAGGCAACTCAGTGGGCAAAGTGCCTTCTGCATCAGCCTGAGGACCTGAATTCTGATCCCAGAACCCACATTATAAAAGCCGAGCACAGTGGCAAACATTTATGAGGCAGGAAGATCCCTGGGGCTCACTGGGCCAGATGAACTGGGTGAATCAGTGAGCTCCAAATCCAGAGGGGGAACTTGTATCAGAAAAGATGGTGACGAGGGATTGTAACACATACAAAGATATACACGAACACACATACACACACACACACACACAACTCATATACACATACACAGAGACACACAAACACATACACACACACACACTTCACACACTACAAGGTGTGGACCAAGCATCAGATCTCTTCTCTCAGCACAGAATGGAGCTGAAGGTAGCTCTTGCGCTCAACCATCTTTCTTGCAGACAGACCCAGAAGTTTCACACTGGACCCCAGAGGCTGTCTTGGAGGAGACAGGTAAAGTAACTGGAAATACAGTTGTGGCAGAGCGCCCACCCACTCACGACCTGCTGGGCGCTCACCAGGTGCGGGCCATCCTGCTGCATTCACAGGATCTCCATCCTGTCCAGAGACCTGCTCTAGACCAACACAGACCAAGCCTGTCTCAAGACCCCCGGGTCTGTGCTCAGCTCAGAGCTAAGACCTGGAGCCCTTGATACCCAGGCCCACCTGTGAAAAGAGCCAGGGGTAGGGGTGGGGTGGCTGATTGTAGCCATGAGAAGCGGATGCTGACAGCCGTCAGATGCAGCCCAGGAAGATTCTAGACATGATTAATGGCCGGCCAAGCTCCTGCCGCCGTCTGTAGTGTGCCTTGATGGCCTGGGCTGGGCTCCAGCCCTGTGGACCTGGCTGCCTGTTTTCCTGTCAGTGAGCGGCCAGCTTCAGAGCCCAGCATATGAGAAGTAGCTGTGCTAGAGACAAGGCAATGGGCCCTGCCAACCCTCTGTTCAGAGCCATCACAGGCCCCAGTCCTCGCATCCGTGATGAACCAGGCCCTGTGCTGGGTGATAACTGAGCATCATGAAGAGGCAAGGTTGGGGTTCCCTGGCTGGTGACCACTCCATGCCTTCTGTGAAGAGATGGAAAATGACTTGTGCTTGGTGGAGTGAAGGCCTGCCACTCCCAGGAGCCCTCTGTTGGCCACAGGGATAGCACCATGTCCCCTTGCCCCTGCCTACAGATGGCAGAGCTCAGTGGGGTGGCATATGCCACCCCTCTTCTTCTCTTAGAACCCAAGCTTATGGTCATCTTGCCCAGGCTTGTTGCAGAGGACAGTGGGAGATGTGGCACCATGGCCATAAGCCTCCACCCTTAGGTGGGGCTCAGCTTTGCTCAGAGGGGTCTGCATCAGGAGGAAGGGCTCGGAGAAGGCAAACCTTAAAGGCACAGGGCTGCACCCCAGAAGGGCAAGTCCTGGGCCGTGGTTGGCCCTGCCTGACCTAAGAAATAGAGACTCCTCACAGCTCAGCGAATTGGGAAGAAACTGACAAGGGCAAGACAGAAGGTTAATGTCTCCCTAGTACCAGGTACTGACATTTCAGAAACACAGATGCTGCCATGAAGAAATGGAATCTGAACTCAAAGCTCTGAGCCCAGACTCCAACTTCTTGGTCATAATATAGTGGGCTGAGCTTGGCCACGTAGTCAGTGCTGCCCCGGAAGGTAGCTGGTGGACCCCAGATGCACCAAGACAAGCAGGACTGCACCCATTCTGCAGATGTGGAAACTGAGGCTCGGTGAGATCTTTAAGGGACCCTAGTTAGTGATGAAAACTTGGATCAGAGTTCAGAGATACTCCTAGCTCAGCACTCTCTCTGACAGCCACTCTGGCTCCGGGTCAGTGAGGGAAAAGTCAGAAAGGGCCCGGCCTGGCTCAACTCTCCACCAGACCCCAGCACAGCACTGGTCCCAGCGAGTGCTCAAGTCTGCTGTTACCCCAGCTTCAGACACCCTCCCTCAGATGGAGAGGTGCTGGAGATAGTTCTTCCATGCCTAGTCTGTTTGCCTGTCTGTCCTCAGAGAATCCAATTTCAGGCCTAATGGCTTGAGGGATTTATACCAAACTGCCACGGCACGAAAAGCCACTGGAACAGTTCAAATGTGCCCTTTCCAGAAAGAGCTAAGTCCTGGAAGTGATGCTCCTGGGGGTTCAGTGACTGCCTCACCTAGAGTCAGGTAACCACTGTGGCTAACTACCCTGCATCCCTGGGCATGGATGTCCCTGTCAGGGATTCGGGGGCCCTGAGGGGACAGGCAGAGAGCTCTCTGTGGCTGAGAGAATACCCCATGACGGGGCCCACTAGTTCCCAGTGCACTTGACTGGGCCCATTATTCTTCACATACAGGAAGGATCAGAGACCCAAAGGATCAGGACCCAAAGTCATGCAGCAAACGGGGCCCACTAGTTCCCAGTGCACTTGACTGGGCCCATTATTCTTCACATACAGGAAGGATCAGAGACCCAAAGGATCAGGACCCAAAGTCATGCAGCAAATTGAGAGCAGATCTGAAGAGTTTTCCCTCCATCCCTAGAGGGATGAGAGTGGGAGACAGTGAAGTGTTTGTGTGGATTGTGGGTAACTAGGGTGGAAGGGGGCATCCTGCAGGTTGTGGGTAACCAGGATGGAGGGGGCATCCTGGTAGCGTACACACACATTCTTGTCTTGAATATTTGGAATCTCCCTGCAACCCTCAGTGCTCCATACTGTTTGGTGTGTGTCAGGCCAGCCACAGGCTGGTTCCGTGAATCTCCATAGCCTCCCTGTGACTCAGTTTCCCTTCAGTGAGGTCATAATCACAGTGATGACGCTGGATTCATTTCATGAGCCTTCTCGGGTTCTCTTGACTCCATCTAATGCCTGGACAATCCATAGCTTCCTGAAGCATAGTTGTTGCTATGACAACAGATTCTATGCCCATCACAGAGTCCCATCAGCAAGTACAGGGGTCTGGCTCCTCCCACCACTTTCAGATTTTAGAGGGGTTTCCTGGGAGTGCACCCTAACCACAGGGAACCCAGAGACACTAGGGAGCAGGTCGGGGCTCACGCTGCACTGCACCTGCCGTTGGAGCACCTGGGGCTGGAGCACACAGTGCTATGGATTGGAGCACACTGCATACCTGTATTTAACTGACCTAGGGGAATCCAGGAAACTGAGTGCCCCTAGGCCATCTCATCAATGTACCAGGAACCTTGATTTACTCTCATATCCGCTCTCCCTCAGTTTCATTGCCCTGAGGTCATTCCTTCCAATTACATAACGGGGGGGGGGGGCATTACAGCCCCCCCCCATGTTATTCCTGGAAAGCTTGAGTTAAGGCCAAGGCCTTGGCAAGGGGTGATGTGAGAATCGACGGGTGCATGGGAAGCTCTCAGAGCCATGCCCAGCACGTCAGCACCCCATAGCACCCCACATTCCTGCTCAGATCTTCTTCATGTGGGCAGATGTTCCTACAGCTGGACTCCAGAGGGAGGCAGTCCCCATACCTGCTGAGCCCCACCCTAGTCTCTCTCATTGTTTTATCTCTGCCTGGAAAGGTCATTCATTCATTCCTAAGACCAGTGTTCATGGAGCACCTGTATGAAAACAAAACAAAACAAAACACCCCAAATATCTCAATGCAAACTAGTCCAGCCACTATGGAAGGCAGTGTGAAGATTTCTCAAAACACTAAGAACAGATCTACCTCGTGACCCAGCTATTTGACTCCTGTGGATTTCCTGAAGTACTCCAAGCCAACATTTCACAGAGAAACTCCGCATTAACACTCTCTGCAGTAGTGTCAGTACTGGAACCAGCCTCGACCACAGAGGTTTATATACACAAGGGGCACTTTTTCAGCCGTCAAGGAGGAAATAATGTCATTTTCAGGAAAATGGGCACAACTGAAGATAAGCACACTGAGTGAGTTGATTCAGTCACAAAAGACAGAGTGTAGTCTCTCATTTGTGGGTCCTGCATTTTATATAGATACATAAAATTATGGTCAGGGGACAAAGGGGACTAAAGGGAGGTAGGGGCATGGGGGATGTGTAGTGCACAATGTATACTTGTTTGAAAATTTAAAAATCAAAACAAAAATCACACATCCCAGACACGTTCGTGGCCTCGAGGCATAACTCTCCTCACCTGTCCTCTGTACTGCTCATTGCACGTCTTCCTCGGGTCTCAGCCTTCCCTGACTGCCAAGTGGGGAGAGGTCTGCCACAGCCCCCAGCTCACCTGTGCGCCCTCCCACCATGTTTACAGCAGAACCCGCACTTTGCTGCCATGTCCTCTCAGCTATGACTCGACGCTGAAGGAATTCACTCATGAAGCACCTCCCTATGCCAGGCACTCTCCCACAGTGGAGATGGCCCAGTGAATCCAACAGACACACGTTTATACAGGTGTCGAGTCCACATTGGAGGCAGGGATGAGGCCAATAGTAAACAAAAGAAGTAAGTACGGGAAGGAGCGAGTCACATCCACAAGGTGGGGCAGAGCATTCTAGGCCCGAGCCAGCAGCTTAAATAGACAGCCTGTTTGACTCTGGCCTCTATAGTGGTGTGGGTGCAGTTCAGAGAGCAGTAGATGAGAAGCGGGGAAAGCCATGTAGGACCATGTTCTGTGTGGTCCAGAGAATGATGTACCACAGCCATATTTTTGGTTTTGAATGAGTGAGTTTATTAAGTATATAGCAAGCTAAAGTAAAAGAATAAATAGCAAGTGATAGATTAGATAGATAGATGATAGATGATTGATAGAAAGATGATTGATAGATGATAGATAGGTAGATGGATACATAGATGATAGATAGATGGTTGATTGATAAATGATGGATAGAAAGATAAACAGACAGACAGATAGAGAGCTGGGAAAACATTATCAAATTGGTGTTCACACATTCAGCAGAAACAAATGGGGAAGCGAAGGCCATCAGCTGCTGTCCTCAGCTGAGCTTTCTCTCCATTGCTGAGCGTCCCATGAATGAACTTCCAGCGGGCATTTTTCTCTCATGGGACAGACAACAATAACCTCTGTTGGAAATGGTTTCTTCTAGCTGCTCTCAAGGGCATGATGTTTTCCCTCTTGACCTATTTTTCTGTGTCCTCTCCTTGCTGTCACAGAATTAGTGAGGCCAGCCCATCCCAGGACACAGGCTCTTGGAAGACATTTGACATAAACACCCTTGGATCAAAGAGGGGATGCCCAACCCCACTTCCAGAGCCGGCATCTCAGTGAACTCAAACAACATGTGACAATTTACCAATATAATGCACATGACAGACTGTGTGGGACTCTGTAAACATTTCTGCTTCCATTCTGAGAGAGACAGGGAATTTCAGGTAACCAGCCACCCCCGTTGCCTGCTGTGGAAGAAGCTCCAGAAGGGCAGGCTTTCAAATGCTGAGACAGGGCCAGGCCTAGCACATAGCAGGACCAGGTGATCCTCAGCGCCACCTCAGGTTCAGAGCACAACTGTGGGTGACTTGGTCTCCCCGGGACGTGTGAGAGTGACTCTGGTGGCTGTGTGGGGAGACCCTCATGAGGAAGGAGCAGGTCCTGGGCCCCTTTGGAAAGCCTTGGATGCAAGTGAGGAAGGAAGATGGTTTAGAGGTAAGCAGCAGCTGTGAGGCTTGAGAAGTGGGAGGGCTTCCGGTCTGTTTGGAAGGCAGGGACAGCTGGAGAGGTGTCATGGAGACAGGCTCACCTGTCTCCCAAGACCACAACCCCATGGGTGACACACCCATCTCATCTGCACCAGGCTCTGCTCAGCCTCCCAATTCCTATGTGGAAGAGATCAAGACATAATGGTCACCTCACAGTTCAACTTCTGACAGAGATACAAGCTCAAGTGTCTCTTGGGATGCTGTCCCATGGGCTCTGCCTGAGAGCTCCAGGCTCTGACCCCCTTATAGGTGTACAGGACCTTGATACCCAGGACCAGGATTACACCCAGGGTTTATATCCTCACCAGCATTGGTAGCCTGGGCTCCAGCGAGTTTGTGTTCTCATCTGTGGAATGGAGGTGGCCATTCTGCCAGCAACCTGTAAAGAAGAGAGGGGACACCAAGGGGGCTGGATGCGTGATGGCCCCTGGGCCTGGTATTATTCTTTATTCAGACTATTCTCCAGCCTCCCCTCACAAGTTTCGCAGAGTAGGTAAAGGAATGTTCCCCAGAGCCCGCTGGAACCGTTTTGGCCAGCCAAGTGGGGAATATTTTATGTCCTCTTTTCTGAAAGCAAATGATATCCAGGGATGCTGATTAGTGCCTGAGCAGCCTCCAGCCTGCCTTGTAAATACACAGAATGGAGTGTTCACAGGGCTCCCATTTGTCCAGCAAATCAGAACAGAGATGCCTGAGGGCTGTGAATACAGGGGCACTCTCCCAGCTCCACTTTTAGAAAGCCGGAAATTTCTTTCACTCTTGTTCTTGTCGTCTTCAAATATTCACTCATTGGATTGTTCATGAATTCACTCGACAACTGAGTACTGAATATCTACTGTGTATCAAGTGCTGTGCTATGCACCGCAGAGCCCGGAGGAGCAGACCCTGCCTCTGCACCACTGAACTCCAGAGTGACAAGACCCTGATGTGAGTCTCGTGGAAGCAACGGCAAGACTGAAACAGTGGCCTGGCTTCCTTTTTCATTCTTAGCGCCGTCTTCTTTGCGTACAGTGTTATTCTCAAAGCTCAAGTGTACTGGGGAGTCATTTAAAAACTAGTTTGGTTTTATTTTATTATGCACATGAGTGTTTTGCCTGCATGTATGTAAGAGCACCTGTGTCACACAATGTCCACAGAGGTCAGAAGAGGGCATGATCCCCTGGAACTGGAGTTACAAACAGTAGTTAGTCACCACTTCAGGGGCTAGAGAAATGGCTGAGCAGTTTAGAGGGCCTGCTGCTCTGTCAGTTCCTAGGACTCACGTCACACCCATCAGGTCACTTACAACCTCCTATAACTCTAGCTCTAGGGGATCTAATGCTCTCTTCTGGCATCCAAGGGTACTACACTCCTATGCATATACACACAGACACATACACATAAGGTAAAACAAATGTTTAATCACTTTTGAAGGTGGCTTCCTGTTCCTTCCCAGATGAAGCTTTCCTCCTCCCTCAGGCAAACAAACACTGTCCTAGTTCACACCATCATAGCTGACACTTGTTGGTTGCAAGTTTTCCTTCAAACAGGATCATGCAAAGTTTTCAGGAAATTCTTTTACTCAGTACATTAGTCTGTATTGTTGAACACATCAGCAGTTCAATTTTTGGTGCTAAATAATATTTCATTGTCTAGTTATACCGTAGCTTTTCTAGTGACTTCCCTGTAGATGACTGTGTGATATGCGGTTCTGATAAGAGCTACCATGGACATTTGGATTTGAGGCTTCCTATGGGAAGTTGTTTTAACATCTCCTGGATAACTACTTAACAGTTGAACAGTAGAGTCATACAGTAATGTGTGTTTAACTTCTTGAGAAATTGCCCAACAGCTTTCTATCATGAATGTGCCGTTCTAGTCCTTGGAGGAGGGTAAGTGAATCACAGCTCCTCCACACCCTCAACCTCTGTGGCTGGGGCTGGTGTCATCTTAACCGTTCTGGTAAGAGCACATCAGAAACCCCTGTGCTTTTAATCAATGTTTCTCTGATGGCTAATGAAGACGAGTGCCTTTTTGAGAGTTTATTGGCCATTTGCATCCATTCTTACATACAAGATCTGTTTGAGTCTTTTTAATCAGCTTCCCTGTCATCACCCAGTTACAAGACTTCTTTATATCTCTCTATCCAAGTCCTTCCTCAGAGGTCTGTTTTGAAATATTTTTTCCAGTCTGTTGCTGGCTAATTTATTTTCTTAAAGATGTATTTGAGGGCTGGAGATGTGGCTCAGTTAGTAGAGTGCTTGCCTAGGTGCACAAAGCCCTGGGTTCAATCTTCATCACTACTGGGATGGGGTCTGCTGGTCTTGGTTGGATGTGGTGGTGCATGCCTGTAATTCCAGCACTTAGGTAGAGGCAGAAGGATCAGAGTTCAGGGTCATCCTTGGCTACATATGGCAAGTTGGAGGCCAGCCTGTGTTACATTTAGACCCTATCTCACAAAATTATATAT
>NW_008352136.1:2984556-3005276 GCF_000622305.1 Nannospalax galili
TACACACACACACACACGAAAAAAGATATATTTAAATGGAGACGTTTTTATTTTTGGTGAATCCCAGTTTATTCATTCTTTTCTGTTATCACCCATGTTCTGTAAACCCTTTCTAAGAAATCTTTGATCTAAAACATCATCAAAATCATCTCCTGTTTTTCTTCTAGAAATTTCCTGGTTTAGCTCTTCAGATTAGGTCTAGGATGGTTCATACAACATTGGATACACATCAGTGCCATGGTCTCAGTGGTCCTTTCCCTTTGGCAGTCCATGAGATGGTGCAGACTTAACCCTATAGTTAGAGTGGAAGGCTCTGTGTTGGTTTGGAGCAGCAGCCACTGTGGTTCAGGCAAAATCTGGGGGTACAGGGAAGACGACAGGTGTGGACAGGGTCATCTGGGAGAGAGACACATGAGCAGTTAGGAACACAGGATGTTTCTGGAGGATCCACCACTTAAAGATGAAAAGGGAGAGAAACAGGCTGAGGCAGGGGCAGCTTCAGCCCTGAAGAAGACCTGACCCCTGTTACAGGAAGGGTTAAACTATGATCATGGTCCATACCTGACCGAGTCTCAACAAAACCACAATACGTGATGGGGAAAAGATGGTGGAAGGGGCTGGGCTCTGGCCTCTGTGGGTTCAGTCAGTAGCTGAAAGTTTCACTCCATGTCTCATCTTGGCCTGGGAGCTGATGGAGTCCCAGTAGCTGGGGCATCAGGCGGCAGCAGCCTTTGTAACTCATCATGAAATTCTTTTTGAAGCAAAATGCAAAGGGTAGAACCCAGGATGGTTCAGAAGACAGGCAAGAAACCCAGCCTGGACCAGCAGAGCCCAGGCAAAGTCAACAGAGTCCAGTCTAGACCATGGGCACTTCACACTGAGTTCTACACACCATTTTATTGTCGTGAATGTTTGTTATGCAGTACTACAGTGGCAATACACAACTGATAGAGCAAGCGAACTCTGTCATTCACTTCCCATGGGGGGGCGAGCTGGGGCCTCCTCTCCAGTCAAATAAACAAGTACATCATGGTGTGTAACCATGCCAATGCTTCCAACTTCATTAAGCATCGATTTGTAATGATGAGACAATTGTGACACCAGTGAGCTTCAGGGCTGGGGAGAAGGAGAGTCTGGACAAGTGTTAGAACACCACAGCTGTCAGGAAGCTTTAAAGTACGTGTAAATAATTCATGTCTGTCACTGTGTGCTTGTGACTCAAGGTGGAGGGTCAGCATGGCTGGCCTGTGCTCGGTGAACCTGGGAAATGGTCTTGAGGGAGAGCAAGACTGACTTTCAATTGGTGTTATAACTCTGAAGTGAGGGCCAGGGCAGATGGGAAGACTCAGTGCTGTCCCCAAGGCACTGCCCAAGGTGCTGTCCCCAAGGTGCTTCCCAAGCACCTCCACAAAAGTTTTTGGCTCCTCTATCCATTTACTACCTCAGCCAGTCCATTGGAGGACTTTTGACATTATCATGAAAACTCCAAATGGGGGCTAGAGAGATGGTTCAGCGGTTAAGAGCACTGGCTGCTCTTGCAGAGGACCCAGGTTCGATTCCCAGCACCGACATGGTGGTTGACAACCAACCATAGCTCCACCTCCAGGGGATTCAACGTCCTCTTCTGACCTCCCCAGGCATTACATGACACGCGTGCACTTACACACATGCAGGCAATATACTCATACACATAAAATAAAAATAATAAATAAAATGTTACATTAAAAAAACCAAATGGGCAATGGCTCAGTCAGTAAAGCACTTGCCTTACAAGCTCAGGGACCTGAGTTCGATCCCCAGAACACACACATAGAACAGCTGGGTGTGGAGGTGCATACTTGGAATCCCAGCATGGGGAAGTAGAGACAGGGCTCCCTGGATGGCACTCACTGATCCACCAGCCTGACCTACTGGGTGAACTCCAGGCCAGTGAGAGACCCAAAACAAGGTAGATGGAGCTTGAGGAGTGATACCCAAGGTTGACCTCTGGCCTCCATTAATGCGCGCATGTGCACGCGCACGCACACGCACACACACACACACACACACACACACACACACACACACACCTATATGCACATACATGGACAAAAAGAAAAGAAAAAGAAGAAAACACCCAGATAGGCCTACGGCTGTCATTCACATCTGTCACTGTATTAGTCACTTTTCTGTTGCTGTGACAGAAACACTGACCCAAGCAATTTATAGAAGGAATCGTTTATTTGAGCTTATGGTTCCACAGGAATTATAGTCTGTCATGGCAGGGAGGCACGGTGGCTGGAGGTGGCTGGAGCAGGAGCAGCAGAAGTAAAGCTCTGACATCATCATGCAGGCACAGGAAGCAAGAGAGCAACTGGAGATCTGGCAAGGCCTAAGAACTCTCTAAGCCCACCCCCAGTGACGTGCTTCCTCCAGGATAGCCACACCTTCTAAAACCTCCCAAAACAGTGCCATCATGTGTCCAAACACTTGGAGCCTATGGGGGACGTTTTCATTCAAACCACCACAGTCACCCTCACAATCCCAAGCAGAGGGAGCATTCCTACATTTCTTGGTCACCGCCCACCTAGACAGGGTTTCCATTCCTTTCCAGTGGGCTGTTTTGATCCCATTTGTGGAAAATGAAGTGGTGCCTGGTCACTGCTGTGCTCACCATCCTTCCATCCTTCCCCATCTCACTCCAAGCAGAATTGCTTACTGTGCTTCTGCTTTTCAGTTGCTATGAAATCAACCTTCCAAAATTGAGCAGCTTAAGACACCAGTGTAGCATTGCCTACAGCTTCCTGGACTGACTGGGCACTTCCCCTGCTTTAATGGAATAGGGTGGGGTGGAGACGGTAGGAGCCTCTAAAAGGGTCTCACTCATGTGGCCCCTGGCTAGGGCTGCAGGCTGGTGGGGGCTCCATTGGGGCATCATTGGAGTCCAGGTTGGTCTCCACGCCTCCTTTCACAGCTACCATACTTCCTAGTATGAGCCCAAGTCCAAGTGCAAGCTTTGCAAGAAGGGACAGTGGAGACGCAGGAGTCTGCAGGCCAAGCCTGAGGGTCGTATCCACCAATGTCATGTTCTCCTAGTTGGCCCTTCATAGTTTGAGTGTGTGTGTGTGTGTGTGTGTGTGTGTGTGTGTGTGTGTTTACCGTGAAGGGACATGGCTCACTGAGGGGCTGCGCATCACCAATGTGGATTGTGACTGGGGCTGTAGTCTGGCCTCTTGCCATCCAATACAGGAACCACACAGGCTATAGAGACCTTGGAGTGTGGCTAGTCCAAGTTCAGATACATTATAAGCATTAAATGCATACTGGATTACAAAGACATAGCTAACATTAAAGATGTAGAATCTGTCATTACTAGTGTTACCTTTATTCCAACACAGGCGGAATAGTGTGCTGTTAAATAAAATCTATTAATGACATCTATTTCAGCTAGTTATTTCTACTCTTTTGAATACCTACGAATCCTAATCCTAACACAATCTGGCCTCTCTGTCTCTGCCTATGTCTCTCTCTCTGTGTATCTGTCTCCTTTGTCTGTGTCCTAGGCTAAAACTCAGGATTCCCCTGCTTCAGCTCTGGAGCTCTGGGATGACACAAGCTGGCTCCTGCACTCCGCCCCTGCAGCCTGCCCCTGCCCCGTTCACTCCCTCAGTCACCACAGCTCCTTTCTGGCCCGTGATCTGTTCCCCACGCTCCCCAGCTGTCAAGCTCTTCCCTCTGTGGGTCACACGGCTGCTCCTTCTCCTCCATCAAACCTCAACTTCAGAGCCCATTCCTCACCACCAAAGTGGATCCCTGGTTGCCCAATGCCTCCGTGCCATCCCTCAATGATGGGTCTGTGCATCTCAGCTTCACCAGGACAGGTGTCATCCTTCAGGAAGCAGGAGCTGCAGCCACAGCTACTAGCAGTATTCTGTGGCCCACAGACTCTCCACTAGTGGCCAGGTGGGTGTGGGAGGCCAGGAGTGTGAGCCCAAGGCTGAGATTCACCAGCAGTGTTTCACATTGTCAGTACTGTTGAGATGACTGGCCAGGGCTCTGGAACTCTCTGGAGTTCTCACAGCAAGGCTGCAGAGCCCAGCTCCTGTTCCGTGCTTTCAGGGTCTTTCCATCAGCAAATATGAAAGTGGGGCAGAACCTACCCAACTCTCGTGTGTGCACACTGTGCATGTGTGTGCATGTATACAAAGCAGGTGTTATCCTATACATGCACATGTGGCTAGAGGTCAACATCAGGCATCTCCCTCTATTGATCCCCACCTTATTTTCTGGGACAGAGTCTTCCACTGAACCCGGAGTTCACCATGTCAGCTAAGCTGACTGACCAAGGAGCCCCCAGGATACCTCTGTCTCTGTCTTCCCAGCACTAGAGATGCTGACCCATGCTACCTGTGCCTGGTTTTTACATGGGTGCTGGGGATCCAGACTCAGGTCTTCATGCTTGTATGGCATGCGCTTTGCCCACCGAACATCTCCCCAGCCCCATGTCTGGCTCTCTCAGAGCTGGGACCACTATGTTCTAGCTCCCTATCACCCTAGAACCCAAAATAGCAACAACAAAAACTTAACACTCTCTCATGCCTCACAAAGATTTTGAATTTGTAACTACTGTCCATTTGTTAGAGAGCTTGCTTGTAACCTCCTCTCTCAGTGTGTGTGTGTATGTGTGTGTGTGTGTATGTGTGTGTGTGTGTGTGTGTGTGTGTGTGTATGCATGTTCCATCCTGCAGGTGACACCCAGGCTCCCAGAACAGGGACACACAATGTCCACTGTAAGACCGGGTAGTGATTTGTAGGGAGCAGAGCTGCTGATCTTGAGTCCTGGAAAATATTTTCAGAGAAGCAGAAAGCAGAGGCTCAAGCGAATGAAGGAAGGACAGTAATTTAATTTAAATGCAATTGCCTCAAGTGCTGCAAACACAAGCCCCTGGTTTGGGAAGATTGAGTGGAAAGGACACGTTTTCAATACAAAGCTGCTTTGGAGGCGCAGGTCTCATTCTCCATTTATTTAACTGTGCAGTACATTTATTCAAAATAAGATAATGGGGTGCATGCTTTTTGTAGACTTTAAAGAGGCTGGCAAATAAGAGGTGATGGTTGTTTTGTGAGGGTAACGTGTTCCTGACACAATATAAACACCAAGTGTCACTGCCCCTTCATTGCAGAATTCCTGTGCCCAGTGTGTGCTTGTTGGGGAGCAACCACAGGTCGGGGACTCTGAATACCAGAGCCTGTGTCCTGATCACTCCTCTGAGTGGCTTTGACAGGTCATTTTGCCTCTCTGAGCTTCAGTTTCTTCATCTGTGCATTACAGGTGACCCTCCAACTACCCACATAGGAGCTGTCCTCCAGTGGCTGGACCTTGAATCACAGATGTGCCCTCAAATCATAATTATGTATCACAAGCTTGCAATACTGGCTCCAGTGTTGGATTTGAGCCGTGGTGCAGTGTGGGAAGGCAGCCCCAGGGGAGGCTTGACTCAGAGACTGTGGCCAGACATGTGTCCAGAGCTGAGCAGAGCCTCTGGGTCAGGCTTGGGTCGGGGCAGGCTTGAAGGGTCCCTTCCACGGCTGCTTTCTCTGCACGGCATGAAGGTGTGAAGAGGAGGGCTACGAATCGGAGTCTGTGCATGAGCGTCAGGAGTAGTGTAGAGACGGAGGACGATGGCGGGTGGGGATCTTACCAGACTGGCTCTGAATCTTTAGGACTGTGCCAGGAGAGCCGCACAGACCTGCTGATTTCCGGTTCTTGCCGAACTCCTACTCCAATGTATTTACCTTCAGTTTCCTTATTTGGACAATGAGTATCGGAGCCATCCTCACTCCCTCCAGTGTTCATGAATCCTGTGTAAAATCACTGTTGGGCACATGGGAAAGGCTCAGTGCACACTACATATAGAGTGTGTGTGTGTGTGTGTGTGTGTGTGTGTGTGTGTGTGTACACCCACGTGGAGAGGCCAGAGGTTGACTTCATGTGTCATTCCTGGGGAGTCATCCACATTGCTCTTTGAGGTAGAGTCCCTCACTGAGACCTGGGCCTCAGCAATTAGACTAGGCTGGGTTGCCACTGAGCTCTGGGAATCTACCTGTCCCCAGCTTCCCAGTGCTGAGATTGCAAGTGAGTACCACCACATCCATTTTTTAAAAACGTAATTATATGTATGGGGAGGTATGTACACATAAGTGCGGGTGCCCATGGAAGCCAGAAGTGTCAGATTCCCTGTAGCTGGAGTTACAGGTGGATGTGAGCCACCTGATGTGGGTGCTGGAACCCAACTCAGGTCCTCTGCAAGAACAGTACATGCGCTTAACTACTGAACACTCTCTCTAACACTGACATTCGATTTTTACATGGGAATCAAACCTGTACTTTCATAGGAAGCACTTATCCAACTAAGCTGTCTCCCCAGCCCTGGCTCTCAGTGCTGCTGCTTGTGACTGGGATGAAGACCCCCCAAGACCTCTGATAGGTCCCAGCACAGATTTTGAGGCTGGATTTAGTCCTGTAGGAAAGTTGCTAGAAGGAGGGGGAGGGAGAAAGTGAAGGAAAGAGGTTGGCAGAGTCATGCTCTTTTTGTTTTTTATGTGTATGAGTGTTATCCCTGCATGTGTCATGCAGTGCCCATGGAGGACAGGAGACGGTGTTGGATCCCCTGGAACTGGAGTTACAGATGGTTGTTAGCCACCATGTGAGTGCTGGGGTTCAAACCTGGGTCTTCCACAAGAACAGCCAGTGCTCTCAACAGCTGAGCTGCTGAGTCATCTCTCCAGCCCCTGGCAGATTCACGTCCTAGGTGTGTGTGGTGTACAGTGGAAACAGAGATCAAAACATAACGGCCAGCATTTCTCAAGCATCCGTTATCCTCCAGACACCTCTTTGTATGTTGTTGATGTGACCTCATTCAATTCTTACAACCAAGTCACAGTCAGACCACTGTTGCCATGTGTAGTATGCAGACAGAGGTCTTTGAGGGACGACATTTTGCTAAGGTCACACAGCAGGTGGGAGAACTCTGGATTTGAACATGGGTCTAGTAGCTCCAAGTGATTCTAATTTTCTTTCTAAAAAGAAGTTTCATTCTTCATTAAGACTTGATTATGAAGACCTAAGAAACACAAAATGATGCTGGAGAGATGGCTCAGCAGTTAAGAGCACCGGCTGCTCCTGCAGAAGACCCAGGTTCAGTTCCCAGCACCCATATGGTATCTGACAACCATCCAAAACTCCAGTTCCAGGGGACCTGATGCCCTCTTCTGACCCATCTAGACATTGCATGTGTGTGGTGTATTTATATCCATGCAGGCAAAACACTTATACACATAAAAATTTTTTAAATAAATTCTTTAAAAATTAAAAAAAGGGAAATATGAAGCCAAAAGTTTTTCTCTGGACCTAATGCTAAAAGGGAGGCCACCTTGAGTGGTTCTTTTAATGTATCCATTTAAATAGCCATCTAAATAGCACAGATGGGAATGAGTTAAACACCATCATCCCACAGTGTCCATGGGAATGGGTGCCATGACCCCATGTGCACCAGAAAGCACGGATGTTCAAATCCCTGTGTAAAACGACGGCACGTCTGTGTGGCAGATCTGCACTGCTGTCGCCCAACAACTTAGAATTCTCAATATGTCGTAAATGTCACATGAAATCATTAGTATGCTATTTTTTTAGGGAATAAAACAAGGAAAAAAACTCTACGTGTTCAATATGGTTGCTGTTTTCTTCTGCATGTATTTTATTTGCGACCGGTTGAGTGCACAGTTGCAGAGACCGTGGGGTATGGAGGGCCGGTTATGAAATATTTTGCACATTAATTTTCACACTCAACAACATACCTTGGAGACTTCCTACGCCCAGACATGGGTCAGTGAGAGACTTCTGCGTGGATGGACCTCACATGTTTACCAGGTACTCTGAGTGAGTGCCAAGCTTTGAGTCTGACCTTTCTTGAGACCCTGTCTGTCCTGTGTCATGAATGTGCTTGCATACCTGTCTTGGGATGTGTCTGAGTCACCTGTGGGCTGGCTTGGTCAGAGTCTAGCACACAGGCTTGTGGGTAGGACTCTATCTAACCTTGCCTTGGGTTGCTCTGAGCTGGCCTGGGCAATTCTGTACCTTGTTTTCCTATACAACAAGCAAGGTCATCTCAACTTCTCAAACAGGTTATGGAGAGAGCTAGCAAGTCACCAATTCCTTGTTTCTATCTTGTCAAGTGTCAGTTGCTGTCAGTGGAGACAGGTTCTTACTTCTTCACATCCCCCCAACCTACCAAGGAAAATATCTAGAATGCCTGCCCTGGGCTCTGTGAGTGTGGAGAGATTTAGCTTGATGAGAAAAGTGAAATTTACAACCTTGTGCTGATATTTTTTTATTGAGAGCTGTGGGTTGTAGGGAGGTTAGAGAAGGGACACTTGGGGTGGCTTCAGGGGAAGTGGGAGGGGCTGGACTGCTTGACATGAAGTATGTACCGACTGTCTCTGTGAGAGGACCAGAGATCTCCACATTGCCTTGTGAGCTCACTGGGTTGCTAGACCAGCTTCCTTTGTCCATCCCAAGCTGGACAACACGGTACCTCAATGTTTTGGGCTTGCACTATGGCCACTGTCCCATCACAAATTGCCCCCATTACTGTTTCTTAAACACATCTGTGCAGAAAACGCAGCTGTGGATGCTTTACCTAATAAAAACTAGGCTAGATATGGTAACCCTCCCTCCTATAGATAAAGAACCTAGAAACATGGTTTGGCATGGTGGGCATGGCCTTGTGTCTGGTGCCAGCACAGGATCTCACAGCCCTTGTGTCTATTTGGAAAGGCCATTCTTGACCTCACTGTGCTCCTACAATGTGTCTCCCTAGTAGATAATCTAGGTTTGGACAAGGGTGTTCTTAATTTGCGTAATATACTTTTAAGCCTCTTGGGAGTTGAACCCCAAACTCATGGTCACCTAAAATTTTCCTGGAGAGCAGGAGTATGTCCCCAGGGAATGGATGGAGAACAGAGTCTGAGAAGAGTGTGAAGGGAAACAGAGCCTCAGCAAGTCTGCAGGTAATGGGAACTGATGTTCAGCGATCATGCTCAGAAACGGCAGATCCAACGCAGACCCAGGAGCCCACAGAATTAGATGAGCCCAACTAGCAAGGGCGTGCAGTGGCAGACCACAGGATGTCACCTTACAATAAAGACAGGATAAGTCTTGAAGGATTTGAATAGATTTTCCTTCTGAGAAAATCACTTAGACTGAGGGGAGAATATATCATAAAGGCTTAGGGTCAGGAGACCTCAGGACAAGTGGTAAGAGACAGAATGAGTGAATCTTAGCAGAAAGGACACCAAAGAGCCTGAACACTGCATGAGCAGAGTGACACAGGGAGATGCCTGGAGGTGACGCAGGTTCCTAATCTGCTCTTTTCCCGGTCACTGCTTCCCATCAGCCAGAGCAAGGAATCCCTAATGGTCTATAATTCTGCAGTCTGGGAGACAGGTCTTTCTATCACCCACTTTCTGAACCCTCCCCCACCCCCACTCCTTTAGCCTGGGAGATGGGTCTTCCCATCACCCACTTCCCTCACACACCCACAGAATCTGTGCCCTGAACGGTGCCCTCTGCCAGATGCTCACAGCTGTATCTTTGCCTCCTCCTCTGTCACCCAGCTTCATACAAAGCTGTTCTCCTCACCTTGCAGGGTTCAATAAAATTAACTCTGAGCCCACCTGGTTCCCAAGTCCTACACGTTGGCTCAGGTGGATTCCCTGCCAGGAAAATCTGCTCAGGCAGCAGAGCACCCCCCCGCCCCCCACCATCAGCATGTGCTTTCCCCCGTTGCTGTGATTAATCTGAATAAACACGAGTTGGAGAAGACAGAGTAAGTTTCCCTCCGTGGATCAGAATGAGCTCTGTGGAAGCCAGATCACTCAGACTTCAAATTCAGAGGCAACTGCCAGGGGGCGTGGAATGGAGATATGGAGTTCCTGAATTTCAGAGCAATTGGGTACTTAGGGCTCCCAGAGGGGACCTCCATACCACACCTGCTTTTTCTAGTTTGTCAGGGAAGCCAGGCTGAGAGCCTTGGAGAGGAATCAGGCCTATTTTGTTCCCCCTGTGGAGTTCAGAGAAAAGCAGCCATGTGTTGAGCCATGGCACAGGCATGTACTGGACTGGGGCCAGCTCTAAACTGGCCAGAGACCTTGTCTCACTCTTCTATGGTACTCCGGGCTCCTCTCTGTTCTGAGGATCCCAATGTGAAATGACACCTATAAAGGGCATTTAAGGAGCTGGAAGATGACTCAGCAGTTATGAGCACTTGCTGCTCTTTCAGAGGACCCAAGTTCAGTTCCCAGCACCCATGTCTGACAGTTCACAACCACCTGTAATTCCAGTTCTAGAGGATATGATGCCCTCTTTTAGCCTCCACAGGTCTCCATGCACACACGTGACATGCACTCATACAGACACATGAGCAAAAATAAAATCAAATTTAAAAACCAAATAAAGGGCTGGAGATGGCTCAGCAGTTAAGAGCACTGACTGCTTTTACAGAGGACTGGAGTGCAGTTCCCAGCACCCGCATGGCAGCTAACAGTTATCTGGAACTCCAGTTCCAGGGGATCCAATTCCCTCTTCTGACCTCTGTAGGCACTGCATGTATATGATACACATACATCCATGCAGGCAAAGCACTCATACACATAAAAAATAAAAATAAATAATACATTTAAAAACCAAACAAATAAAAATAAAGTGCATTTAAACTCTTGGCTATGATGGTCCACACCTGTAAACCCAGCACCCTGGAGGTTGAGGCTGAAAGCTCCAGAGTTCCAGGCCAACCTAGGCTATGTGGCAAGACTCGATCTCAAAAACCCCCAAAACTAATTAATTGATTGATTGATTGAGCAGCACACATGCTGAGCACCAGGCCCTTGTCTGTGCTGTGCTGAACACTAACCCAGTCTGTCCTGACTGCTTGCTCCTTTACATCCTTCCACATCTTTACTGGCTGACTGGAGCTCCCGCCCTCTGTGGATTTTCATTTGTGCCTCAATCAGAGGCTGAGGCAAGCATTCCAGAAAAGCCAGTGTCTTCTCTCTTTAAAGTGTTAAGTTTAATGGGGGGGGGCACATAAAGCTATACTTGCCATATGTCTGGCCCGTGGTCACTGAGGCCATCATGAAAAGCAGTAAGTTCCCAACTACCGGAGAACAAATATTCTCTCTCTCTCTCTCTCTCTCTCTCTCTCTCTCTCTCTCTCTCTCATTGTTAAATCATCTCATTCTGCTGTGTTTACCAGCGCTGGGGAGAGCTGTGCTGGGATGTTTGAAACCTGGAGGTCTGAAAGGGGCTTGTCTACTCTAATCCTAGAAGAGTGGGGTTGCTAAGGAGACCATTGTCATATTACATCTGTAAACACACTGGCTGTGGCTCCAGTGAAGAAAGGGAGCTTTCTCTTGGGAGGAGGGAAGCTTTCTCCTTTGAGAGTAGAGGGGATGAGCTTGATGAGGTGATGGGGGTGCTTAATCTTTCTGTTTCCAAGGCAGGAGTTGGGGATGAGAGGTAGCCTCGAACTGCTGAGGTTCCCTCTGGAGAACCTTGACTTAGGAGCCAGTGATTTCAAAAAACAGAAAAAAAATAAAGAAAAACAAAATTAGGAGGGTCAACCTGGGGGAGAGAGCAAACAGCAGGGTTAATGGATAGCGGGACCTGGATCAGAGGAGGAGTGAAGAGGTCAGACTGTCTTGAGGATACAGAAAAGACAGCACAGAAAGAACTGACTTCCTGGCTGAAATGAACTCATACTGCATGCTCCAGAAAAAATAAAGACAGCATTCATCTGTCCACTGGCTGACAGAAAACTTGGAGGACTAGAAATGCCCTAGTACATGTTTCTTACAATAAAATATCGTAGGATTGAAAAAAGACCAGGGGACTGGGGAACAGTAGACTGCCTGCTACACAAGAATGAGTACTTGAGCTCGGAGACCCAGAACCCACGCAAAGACTGGGTATGGTGGCGCCTGCTTGTAATCTCATTGTTGGAGAGGCAGAGACAGGAGGGTCTCTGGGCTCACTGGCCCGCCAGCCTTGCCTACTCGGTAAGCTTCAAGCTAATGAGAGACTTTGTCTCAGATAAAAGATGGGCAACCCCTGAGGAACAACACAGAAGATGTCCTCTGTCCTCCACACACACATGTGAGTGTGCATGCACACATATGGGCACACATACACATGTGGACCCACACACACACTCCCTGCTCACACATGTACCCTGAAACACACATGCACACACAGAATTTTTTTAAGAATAAAACATTGATGAAGATGGATAGATAAGATGAGTTAGAGATGTCCCAGGCTGCTGGTGATTGAGTCCTGCACCCCGCTGTAGCTGTAGATGTATCCAGGGCATGACCATGTCTTTGAACTCCTCAGCTTGGATCTACCAAGCTTCTACTGTAAGTACTGAGTCCACATAAGGCCAACCTGAGAACCCATGGCAGAACCAAATTTCTCCACCAGCTTTGGTCTTTGAACAGCAGGTGCAGATCAGAAGCACAGAATAGACCTTAGCAGGCTTTTCAGTTTGCAGAAGTCAGAGCCAGGAAGGTTCGATGACCTATGTTCAAAGTCGAAAAGGTGCTGAGAGCCTGGGTCAACTGATTTTGGATCCCACCTGCCTCTTAGCACAGTGGGTCTTGGTCAGTGATGGTTTCAGATTCCTTCACTGAAGTTACCCCTCTGGAGGATATCACATTATTTCCCTCAGTTTGAAGCACAGGGACACCATTCTGATCATGTTCCCCTCCAGGCTCATTTTAGCTCCTTCTCTCCCCTCTCACCTGACTTGACATCTCTCTTGCACACAACTTCATCATCTCCTATCCCAGGTGGCTCCTGCCATTCCTGTCCTGGCCAAACCTTACCGAACAGGAGAGGGAGGTGGATGAAAGGGAGATGGACAGCCACCCGGGACAAATGTCCTGTGATCTGGAGGCTTTCAGTGGCGTCCACACAAAGGACAGGGTAAGAATAGCTCTTTGGAACAGTGTAAATAGGAGCCCGCTGGGCCTGAGTGCTCACTGCTCCATAATGAACACACTTGCCTTTTGCTAACATTTTAAGTCGGTAATTGGCCCAACAGGGGATGTGGACTGTACACCGAGTCATAGAACAGTGCAGGAAATCTCAGAAAGGCTACATCTCCCTCTGCAGAGCCGCCTGTGTGCCCCTGGGGAGCTTTGTTCCTGCATCAGAGCAGGGCAGACATCAACATGGGAGGGGCTGGTGGGCCTCCATCCCTCCTTGTGCCACCCCCACATCACAAGGATCTTTGATATGCCTCTCTCCGTCCCTTGGGGCTCCCGTTCTAAAGGATGTAGCCATCCTCTGATCAGCGCAAAAGGATGTGTTTTCCCACAGACTAACCGGGAATCTGTGGAACAAATGATGGCTCCGTTAATGTGGTGCCTCTAAAAGGGGCCAGTGATGGTGTCAGTAAGAATGCAGCATGCTGGGTGGCCAGTGGAGCCCAGCAAAGCTCAGCAAAGTGGCCTCATCTCACTCGATCCTTACTAGCCTGTCACACTGTGTCCTCAGTTCAAAGTAGAAGACATAGGAGCACAGAGGGGTCCTGCAGCTGCCCAGCCAGCTATGAACATGGATTTACCTGACCCCAAAGCCATCCTTAACAATAGACACTGAAGCCTCTTCATCCATCTTTTGAAAACATCAATGCTCCTTTCAGGAAGAACCATCAATTTCTTTACAACTTCTTTTGCAAGGTTGGAAGCTTCAGGCTCAATATTTTTATTTTGATCTTAAACTTTTCCCTTAATAATGAATGCAAAGGCACAGAGGCTTGGAAACCCACTCAGCACCACCTAGTTAATGGACAGCAGTGCTGATTTTTAGATTTGGTTCTGATTCTGAGATCCGAGTTCATCACAGTCATGTGACTTGAAGTAACAGTGAACAGTCCTACATATGTCATCACCTTCCTGACCTACATCCAGGACAGACATGAGTAATCAATCAGAGAACTCTCTCCTGTAGAGCTTGGATGTGGATACATGTAGGCAGGAATTCCCAATGAACTGGATTTTACAAATGAGTTAAAAACCTGTTTGTTAACAATTTTGAAGACCCTTCAGATGATAAAGTACAGTGTGACTGGTCATTGGCCACATTTTTGTTGTTTACAGAAAATACTGCCAATCCAAGTAAGTTCTTTTGAAAGATAGCTTAAACACCCGATTCCAATCATTCAAAGTCCAAATTATTCCAAATTCTGAAACTCTGAGACCTCCATGATTTTCAAAAACTTTCAGATTTGGAGCAGTTTTTCAGAGACTGCACTTTGAGACTTGGGATGGTCAATCAGTGAGCCTCTGCAAATATTCCTAAATAAAAAATAAAATAAACGAAATGAAATAAAATGGTCTGAAATCTGAATATTTCTGGTCTCAAGCATTTCAGTAAGAGATACACAACTTGTTCAAGGGAGAGAACCGGCTCCTCACACTGGTGATCCTTGCAGCCAGACAGGCAGTGTTACAAGCTAATGTCCACAACATCAAGACATACCAGGAGGAAAGAAGAGGCGAAGACACCAGAGGGGCTGGGTATGTGTGGGAGAGGGTGACTCTAGAGGGACAGCCACCATCAGGGGAATGTGTGTCCTTGGAGCTGAGGAAGAGGAAATATGATCTGACCAGAAAGAAAGGCAAGATGGATGGTTGAGAGGGGTGGCGAGCATGGGCTTCGGGGCTAAGCCAGTGTTGACAGAGCAGCACTCCCTGTACAGGGCGGGGTGTCATTCATGGGTACAGCACTTGCCGAGCATGTCTGAGGTTTGCAAAGGAATTGCCATATACATACCAACATCTCTGGACAGGGCATCTCTTCCCTTGCCCTCCACCCTTTTTACATGCACAGCTGTAGTGAGATGGAGGATGACAGCTAGGCCTGCCAGCATTTGGCTTGACATAGAGTATAGGAGCTTGTAGAATCTTTGTTTTCCTCTGTGATGTAGACAAAGACAAAGGTATTTCCTGATTCCTGAAAACAGCTGGTGCCCAGTTGTCAGTAATTGCTACTCAAATTCTTCCAGCTGAACAAGCCTGTGTCCTATTGGCTGTCACCACCCCTCCTTGAGGGACATAGTCACAAGGATGGTGGATCTTGGGGACATTAGCAAAGGGAATCCAAAGAACTTAGAGAAGGGGATCAAAATGCAGAGCAAGGGAGACAGAGATGGTAAAGGCTGCTAAGTCTAACCAGGGCTACCCAGGCAGAGAGGCGAAGGCCGTGTGCAGATACCCAAATGAGCTGCCCTATTTCCATTTGGAACTCCAGAGTGAGAGTTCTCTAGGGAAGCTGTCTTCAGGGAAGCATCTCCTTTCAAAGGCAGTAAGTGTGTCATCATTCTCCTAACCTACATCCAGGGCAGACATTACTAATTGATCACAGAACCCTTTCCTAAGCAGCTTGGTGTGTTCCTTTGACAGGCAGGAGGAGTTCAGATGAGCACTGACCTTGGGAACAAGGGCTAAGAAGCCATCAGACAACATTGAACCCGTTGCAGCTGGAATCCAATGGCACTGTCTTACATCCTCAGATCCCCAAGAGGGTTTTTCACAGAATTATTCTCATAGTCCCAAGGACAGCATTAGCCTCATTAAGCCAAAGAGAGATGGGTCCTTCACTGGGGATTTATTATGTGCAATTCAAAATCAACCCCCTTCTGCTCACCACCCTCAGCTAGGCTCTTGGAAGAAGAAAGTATATTGTGCTCTGGAGAGGTGATAGGAAGTGTGGGCTGAGGTTGTAACATGTCTATGCTTCTTTAAGACACATGTAGTGACAATGCAGTCACTTGTTGTGACAGTTCAGGACAGACCAGAATCGTGGGAAACAACAGTTTAGACATACAAATATGTGAAATGTTCTGTGAGTCTGTGACCTGTAAAGCTTGGGATTCTGTCTCCAGAAGAAGCAAAGCATTTCCTGCAGATGTTGGGTACAAAGGTGATGATGTCCCAAATTCTCTGGCCACTCTGCTCTCTCCAGGGCAAAGGTGATGCCCCAAATCCTCCGGCCACTCTGCTCTCTCCAGGACAAAGGTGATGTCCCAAATCCTCCAGCCACTCTGCTCTCTCCAGGACAAAGGTGATGTCCCAAATCCTCCGGCCACTCTGCTCTCTCCAGGGCACAGCTGAGGAGCACAGTCTGCCCTCAAATCTGGCAGCTGCTGGTCTAACAACAACTCAAAGCCACCACAGAGCCTAAAATATTTACTACTTGACTCTTCCCAGGAAAGAACATTTGTGGATCCCTGGGCTGGGCCAGCATCTGGGAAAGAAGCTGAGCATGTGTTCTGGTGCTGGCCTTGGTGCTGAGCAAGAAGAGGTCAAAGATAGAGGTCACTAGGGCAACGGGCTGTTGGAGGGTCCAGCAGGGTAAGCACTGAGGAGATTGAAGAGAGAGGTTCCATGTGCATACACACACATATATGCACATACATATACAGACCACATACATGGGCACACACACATAACTTATGAATACACACATGCACATCTGTACCTATACACATGCACACACATGCACATACACACAAGCACACAGTGTCTGTGGCCTCAGCTCGTTTGGACCTGCTCCTATGATGCCATATCTCCTGGGGACCTCCTTCACTCCAGTGACAGGATCACACCCTCACACCCTCAGGCCAAGGGTGGGACTTCCTGCTCTGTGACTCAGGCAATCCTCCCATCTCTGCTCAGTTTCTCCTTCCTTCCTTGATCTGCCTAACATGTTCTCTGTTTATTCCTTAAACCCATAGATGTGTTTCTATTTTCCTAGTTGGACTCTAACAGCTAGGTCCTTACCTTGAACTCCAACTCAGGGCACACATGGCCACCCCATTCCCCCATTGTGGCCCCACTGGCAAGGGGAGGTGAACTCCCACACAGATGACTTGGGATTCATTCTTAGCTGCTGGCTTCTTCAAGGCCACATGTCCCCTCTGTGTGCTCTGCATCCAGTGAGGGTGGGATAGGTTCCACACCATCATCTCCAGCAACCTGTAAGGAATGTGCTCCAGTCCTCCCCTGTAATTGACAGAGGAGGACACTAAATTGAACCAACTTGAACTCTCACTGAGATCTTTCTAGAAAGAGTTTCAAGACAGGTTTACTCTCTACCACTAGGGATGCTGAATCACGAGGCCAGAAGTGGGCTGAGGGGTCAGACAGCTGAAAGAGCAGAAACCAGAGCCAAGAGGGACCACAGAACTGAGAGGTGGAGAACTCAGAGCCCTGGCGATGGTTCCCAAGCCCCCAAGCCACTGTCTGAAGTTTAACAGTCCCTTAATCTTCTTAATTACATGAGCTAGTAACTCCACCACCCCCTGTTACTTTTCCTTTTTTTCTGGATCTAGTTTAAGCTCACTATTGTCTCTCACAAATGCAATCTGCCTGACAGGGAGGAAGCATAGCCTCCCAGGCTCACAGCATGGGTATGGTGTTGGGGCCCCAAATTCCTACCCAGTGACCCCCAAGGTCAAGTCCCACAGTTTTTCACCCATTTCCCAGCCACAGCGGGTAAATAAGGAGGAGCCGAATCCAGAGCTGATGAATCCGGCGCTGATGGCAGAGCAACACAGGAGCACCAACCACCTGCCAGTCATCCTTGACCCAGAACAAGACCACCACCTCAGTACCCCAGAGCACACCCTCTGAAGGGTCCTTAGGGAAGACCACATGGTGCTGTGCCCCACTTATCACCCAGATTTTGCCACAATTCTGTGTTTTCTATGCATTTCTGCTTCTTGATCTGTTTCAACACCAAAGACCCCAGATCCCAACCATGGAACGATTCACTCCCTGCAAACTGGAACACAGCACGGCTTGCACGATATCCAAATTAATAAATGAGAGACTCCAAGGCCCTCCAGCTGAGCAGCAGCTTTAATTTGGAAACACCTCATGTGGAATGACAGAAGCACCCAGGGTACAGGTGTAAACTGGCAGAAATGACAAGCCCTGAGGCAGACAAGAATGAGGAACACACCACTCTTTTTGGTGCTGGTAAGTCCCTTCCGGAGCAATCCTATCAATACACACACTATCTTCTGATGGGTGGAAACAGGACCCCATTTTGCAGGGGAAATCATCAAAGTGGTTGAGATTCCGGAGTGATCCAAGGTGTCCAGGCTTACATAGCCAGAGGGGGCAGCCGGGAGGAAGGCGATGTGCCTGACTGGCTCCCAGTTCTGTCTGGTTGCAAGTCAGATGGGGTTGGTTGGTTGGTATCTCTGATTAACTGGCCCAGCCATTCCCAAACCCTCATCCAAGGACTGGCATTCTCCCCACCGCAACAGCAGGAAACACACTTTGGCTAAGACACCTGTTTTTCTACGCCACTCACTTCCAGTTGTCACCTGTGGAAATTATGATGATAGGGCCCATCTTAAAAATGAACTGAGCTCCTTCTTGGAGCTCAAGTGAGGTAGGACCATAGGAGACTGCTATTATCAAGGGAGAAATGGGGAAAATGGGGCACTTTAAATGGGGAAACCATGGTGGAACATTATGTCTTGTCATATCATAATGAAAGGCCTGGGGAAGGCAGAGGCAAAGGGCAGACACGTCTTTTCATTACTTTTCTCACAGAGTGAAGGCACAGGGCTTCTGTGTCACAGATAAATAATGCCTAGTTTAAAAATAAAACAAGGAATCACATTACTCCAACAACCTAATGACAAAATGTACATATGGTATCTCTACCTGAGTCCATGCGTAGAGCTAAAGGCTACATAACAAGAAACAGTGCCAGACAGGAGAAACCGTCCATGAGTTGCTGTCCAGGATGGTCCAAGAGACTCCCCAAATGATACAGGCTATTGGCACAGCCCTTGATGGCCTCCCAGAACTTGAAGGTAAGGCCCTACTGCTGAAGGGTCACATTTGATTGGTTGGTATGAATCTCCTGACCCTCTTGGGAAACTGTCTGTGTCCAAGTTTAGTCAATATTCCCTTCTGATTAGGTCTGGTCTCCTGAGGCTTCAGGCAGGAGCTCAGTGTAGAATAGTAAAGTTGGCTCAAGACGAGATGGGGACCTGGGTGAAGTTTACCACTCAGATACACAGTCATTTTTGTGTTTCAGCAGCTTCAGACAGGATTTGGACTAATGCAGCTGGAACTGACCTGAAACCACTTTCCCTGAAGACTAGCTCTCATAGCTTTGGAGAGCACTGTGAAAGTGCCCCGGGAAAACATCAATCCATAGTCCAACACCAGCTTCAAGACCAAATAACCACATCAACGTCCAGCACAGCATATGACACATAAAATTTAGCGAAACTCAAATATTTAAGAATGTATACTATTTGGAAGGCATGTCCCCTGAAGGCGAGCTCTCATAGCTTTGGCGAGCAATATGAAGGTGCCAAGGGAAAGCATCAGTCGATGGTCCAACACCAGCTTCAAGACCAAGTAACCATGTCAATGGCTGGCACAGCATACGACATTGGTGCAGTAGTGGCATTTTTATCTTGAGGGCAATCAATAGCTACCTAATTGGACTGAAAGCCCACTCAATGGGAGGAAATTCAGGTGTGGTACTGTAAATATAACCAAATACACATGGCTGGTAAAGATCATAGATCTTAGAGAAAAGCCCAAGACTGTTACACCCCTAGACTAATGTAATTTCTTGCTATGTGCAAAATACATATCCTTATATTTACAGACAAATATCCCAGTCACCACTCATCAAAGAACTTCCTTTGCACTAGATGGAGACTATCACCAAGTACCACAACTAGTCACACACAGACATTGTCTATGGATTGCCCAGGCCTAAGTGACATATCTACAATGCAACTTTTATACCTAAGGCTCACTGATCATAGAACAGGGGTGAAGAGGTCACTAATGAATCTCTCAGTTCTCATTAATGAGGTTCCCTCATGCAGCAGAGGGCCAGGAACACAAAAGTTCACAAATGGCCAAAGTATAGAGCCTAAAAGTCTGCAGAATGCTGGTCCTTGGACAGGACTCCTTTACTTTATTAAACTCCACCCACCCAGGGCTCAGGGAGCATTGTGAAGAGGGGACAGAAAGATTGTAAGAGTCAAGGAGGAGGTGCAGGACTGGATGGAAATAGTCCTACAGGCTCCTGGGACCTGCTCATATGATTCTACAGCACTGGTGTCAGCGCGCACTGGACCCATGCAAACTCAAGCAGACAAAAACCCAGCATAGAACTGGGGAATTGGACAGCAGCCACCAATCTTAGCTGAATATTGGCAGCCGATTACTGCTAGGTGAGGAAGAGCTGATCTTCCTAAAGTGAGAGTCTCTAAATAGTTTGACTAGACCTCAGTGCATGAACTTGTACTGAGGATGTCTGGGGACACTTACTTGACACAATAGGCCTTGACACAAATGACAGACTGTGTGAATTCCAGTGGGGGGCTATGGGAGGGTGCCAGTGGGGACGGGGTATAAAGATGATTAAGTGACACAATAACACAAATGACAGACTGTGTGAATTCCAGTGGGGAGCTATGGGAGGGTGCCAGTGGGGACAGGGGTATAAAGATGATTAAGATTGATTGAGATGTTCTGTATGAAATACACAAAAATTCAAAATTCAATTGTGTGTGTGTGTGTGTATGCCACTACTACAATAGTTGAGATAATTTTCTGTGGCAGTCATT
>NW_008352136.1:3008359-3014530 GCF_000622305.1 Nannospalax galili
TGTTGGATTCCCTGGAACTGGAGTTAAGGACAGTTGTTAGCTGCCATGTGGGTGCTGGGATTCGAACCTGGGTCTTCTGCAAGAACAATCAGTGTTCTTAACCTCTGAGCCATCTCTCCAGCCCCTCAACTTGTTTCTTGAGACAGGGTCTCTTGTTGGCCTGGGATTTGCCATGCCTGGTCAGCATGGCCAGGGGATCCTGTGCCTCCTGGTGCTAGGATTCTAAGTATGTGCCATGCTCTTGGCTTTTCCCCTTGGCTCCTGGGGCTCCGGCTCAGGTCTGTCTCCACACACACAGGGCAAGGACTTTACTGATTGTGCTCTTTTTAGGTTTGATTTCATCCTCAGAGTAGCTTTGGTCAGTCTGGGGAGCTCTTTTAATTTCCATAGAGAATTTTCATGGTTTTGGTTTGGCTTTGTCTTTAAAGCACTGAGCTATCTGGAACTGAGCTGGTGGCTCAGGCCTATGATCTCAGTACTCAGGGGACTGCGGCCATAAGGACTGAGAGTTCGCTCTGTCTCACAGTGAGAGGGAGGTGGAAGAGAGAGAGAGAGGGAGAGGGAGAGTGGGGAAGGGGAGAGGGAGAGAGGGAGGAAGAGAGAGACTGTGATTCTGAGCTATCTGGAATACATTTACTTGTGGGGTATATGGTTATGGAATCAACTTTATTTTTTCCAGATGACTCGTCAGGCTTTCTAATACTAGTTCCTGAGTAAGCATACAAATCATATGTTCAGGTAGAGGATTAATTGAGTATCCACAGAGAAGAGTCCCCAGTGCCAAACAGCAAACATGTATCCATACATTTAATGTTCTTCCTGTTGGAAACACTAGTGGGCCAGGGAGAGAGCTTAGTCAGTACAGTGCTTGGAAGAGGACCAGAGGTAAATCTCTGAACTCACATAAAAATTATCTGGACATGGTAGCCTGCACTTGTACCCCAGTGCTAGGGAGGCAGGGACAGGTGGATCCCTGGGGCTCACTGGCCAGCCACCCTGGCCCACTTGGCAAATCTCAGGCCAGCGAGAGACCCTGTCTAGAAGGAAGTCAGAGGAGCAAAAGGCAAGTTTCTCCTCTGGCCTCCACACATATGCACGCTCACACAAATGAATGAGAGTATGCACGCGCGTGTACACACACACACACATACACATGCTGTTCCTTGTGTGGAGATTGATCCTGGGGACTTGGACGTGCTGGGGAGCAGGTGCAGCTCTCTGCCCATGCCTTTATCCGCTCATATGCTCCTGGTTTTTATGGCCTGACAGCCAACCACATTTTTCTAATTAATATTCTTTCGGTTGCCTTTTCTCCATACCTGTCAGTTTATCTGTCTAAAAATTTTTTTTCCTGTGGCACCTATCACTGTGTTATACGAGTTCTCAGAAGGTTTGGTCTGGCAGATACCGTCAGTGATTATAGTTAATTAAAAATGTCCACATAATAAGAATTAGAAATAGATTGTGCTTACATTTTAAAAACCTCTGCAGAGACCTGTCATAGTCAGAGAATTTTTAGGTTTATAAGCCTAATTGGGAGGTTAGCCTCACAATGAAAATACCTGTGGATAAAGATAGCTCAATTTTTTGGTATATTTTCATTGAATTTTTGTGTATTTCATATACAACATCCTAGTCATCTTTATACCCCTTCCCCGTCAGCACCCTTCCCTAGCTCTCCAACTGGATTTCGTGCATTCTGTCCTTTATGTTAAGGCCTATCGAGTCAAGTTAGTGTCCCTAGACGTCCCTCAGTGCAAGTTCACCTGCTAGGGTCTAGTCAGCCTGTATAGAGTCTCTCCCTTAAAGACCAGTTCTTCCTCACCCAGCAGTAATCAGCTGTCCAATAGTTCTTTAGCTAAGATTGGGGCCTGCTGTCCATTTCCAGATTCTCTGCTGGGTTTTGTCTGCTTGAGTTTGCTTGGGTCCAGTGCATGCTGACACCATTGCTATAAGTTCATATGAGCAAGGTCCCAGGAGCCTGTAGGGCTCTATTTCCCAGTACTAGGGAGGCAGGGACAGGTGGATCCCTGGGGCTCACTGGCCAGCCACCCTGGCCCACTTGGCAAATCTCAGGCCAGCGAGAGACCTTGTCTAGAAGGAAGTCAGAGGAGCAAACAGCAAGTTTCTCCTCTGGCCTCCACACATATGCACGCTCACACAAATGAATTAGAGTATGCATGCGCATGTACACACACACACACACACATGCTAATCTTTGTGTGGAGATTGATCCTGGAGACTTGGACGTGCTGGGGAGCAGGTGCAGCTCTCTGCCCATGCCTTTATCCACTCACATGCCCCTGGTTTTTATGGCCTGACAGCCAACCACATTTTTCTAATTAATATTCTTTCGGTTGCCTTTTCTCCATACCTGTCAGTTTATCTGTCTAAAATTTTTTTTTTCTGTGGCACCTATCACTGTGTTATACAAGTTCTCAGAAGGTTTGGTCTGGCAGATACCATCAGTGATTATAATTAATTAAATGTCCACATTTGTATGTATAAGAGTGTTTTGCCTGCATATATGTAAGTGCACCATGCATGTGCAATACCCACAGAGTTCAGAAGATGGCATTGGATCCCTGGAACTATACACTATTAACCACTATGTGGGTGCTGGGATTCGAACCTGGGATCTCTGCAGGAGCAGCCAGTGCTCTTAACCGCTGAGCCGTCTCCCCAGCCCCTCCCTCCTCTCTGACCTCTCCTCATGGCTCTTCCAATCTCTGTGTCCTCCCTCTTCTCCTGTCCTTTCCCTTCTCGCTCCCATCCCACTCCCTTTTCTTCCCTCCTTCCTGTTCATTATTCCTAACACATTCATTAAAATGCGTCTTCTGGAGACTATCATTACAACTAACTGTGACACACGTATGCCTGTTTCTTGAGTGAACATCTCTGTAGTGTCTGATGTTTCACACCAAAACACAGCAAAACAGACACCCTCCTGCCGTGACTTTTTCTTTTCTTTCATTCTGTCACATTTCTCATTTGATATGTTATTAGCTTTCTATTGTTAGGATTTATTTGTGTTCCATTTTGGAGCAGAATTAAATCTTCTCTTACAGATTGATAAACACTGCAAATCAATTGTTAGATCTTACTAAATTATGATGTGAAACTATTTCCCACCATATAACCATTTGCAATAAAAATGAAGTCTATGATAATAAAACTTTTTTGACTGGAAGAGACTCTCCTAGTCGTAAATATTTCTAACGACTCGTCCTTCATCGCCTTGAGCTTTATTTCTGACTAAGGCTCATACTGAGTTGACATGGTTTCTCATGTTCATGTTGACATTTTCTTGGATTCTTTTCTCTTTTTTGGTATAATTTTGCTCATAGGTGGTTCAAAGAAACGTTTCTCCCTCACATATTCTGGATGTTTTTATTGGGGAATCACATTTGACTATTTGGTTTAGTTGGATACAAATTCCCATTTTCAAAACCTTTTCCCGTCAGTCCGCTGTTTTAGCACCCTGCCCTACCGACAGGAGGCCAGCAGCCTGGTCTTTTCTACAAATCTCTTCTCAACCTCTAACTTCTTATGCTTTTTCTCTTAACTTGACTTTTTTTTTTCCCCCTCTTTTTTGGGACTGCCTCTTCCTGTAGCCCCACTATATTATCCGCTGAGCTTAACCATTGGCATCTGTGTGAAGGTAGGTTTGGAGTTATCCATTGGAGCGTGGTGGGCCCTGTAGAGGGCGCACAGCTAAAGACAGTGATTCCTCTTCTCCCAGACTCTATCAATAGTTTAGTGGTGACAGGCTGAGCCCCCTCCACCTTCCATGACTGATTGTCGACAGACCCCATCTTGTGGGGGCCCTGTGCAGGAGGCCACAGTTACTGAGAGTTAATGATGGCAGTGGGTGTATTGAGTCTAACAAAGGCTTCTCACAGCCCCTCACCCTATCTTCCTGATCTTGTGAACTTTCTGCTCCCTCTTCTGAAATGTTCCTTGAGCGTCAGGGGTGGGAGGTGGGGGCAGATGTCTTATTTAGGGCTGAGTCCTTAACCATCTTGTTCTCAGATTCCTGAGTAACCATGATATGCAGCCATGAACCTTGGTGTTCGCTGCTGTTTCATTGTAAGCAGAGATGTCTCTGATTAGGGCTGAGAGTGGCTTAATCAGAGCATAGATGTTTGTGTTGATCCCTGTGGCTGGGTACCCCAAGTTCCCACTCTGAGTGCCTCGGAACAGCAGAGACTTCCTGCCTGGCAGTTCTGGAGGTCAGCAGTCAGGCGGCACCAGGCTCTCCCAGAGGCTCGAGGCAACAGCCTGATTTCCCTTTAGCTTTGCTGTTTGCTGACAGCTGTTGGCAGTTTGGCTCACAGCCCTACAGTTCAGTCTCCCCTCCATCTTCACATGGTTTTCCTGCCCCCTCTCCTGTGTCTCTCTCTTTTTCTTATAAGGATCAATCACTGGGCTTAGTTTTTTAAAAATTTATTTATTTTTATTTTATGTGTACAAGTGTTTTGCCTACATGTATGTAAATATACCCATGTGTGCAGTGCCTGTGGTGGCCAAAAGAAGGAGTTGTATCTCCTGGAAACCAGTTATAGATGATTGTGAACCACCATGTGGATGTGGGGAACCGAACCTGGGTCCTCTGCAAGAGCAGCCAGTGCTCTTAACCACTGAACTATCCCTCAACCCCTTAGGACATTTCTTAATTCTTCTTAATCGATGTGTTGTCTCTCTTTGGAACTTTTATTTGTTATATTTATTAGGTCTATAACTGCCCAGACCAGCTTCCCTGTTTCATAATCTTGTTTTTTGCTTTTTAAATGCTTTATGTTTTCGGAGATTCTGTGCCTCCCTTTTCCAATTTGCTGTTTTCATCCTCTTTTCCAGTTATTTTTCTGAAAGATTTATTCACGCAATCATATTTTAATTCCCAAGATAGTCTTCATTTTTCACGCTTAAAAATTTTTGCATGAGGAATCCGCTCAAATTCTCTCAGGACAATAACTGGAATTACTTAATGTGACTTGCTTTTCAGTGTATCATCTCCTCAGTGGACTTGTTCTCAGTGTTCCTAGTTGTGGGTAGTGACTGGCATCTGGGGGCTGCTGGGAGTGTCCGCTGCAGTGTGGAGGGTCCATTTCTGTCCTGTAATCCTTGCAGCAGTGAGCAGGGCCGACCTGGAGTTCTGTGGGAAGGGCTGAAAAATGGCATGGGAACATTCCTCTGTGTGTGTGTGTGTGTGTGTGCACATGTATGTGAGCTTGTGTGCACGTGGCTGTGTATGTGTGTGCACGTGTGTGTAAACGTGAGTTTGCGTGTGTGCACGTGTGAAGACAGGCAGGAATGGCGGTGCTGTTGGCGGAGTCTCCGCTTCTCGGAGGCCTTCGGTGCCCCCTGCTGCGGCCTCCTCTTCCCCCTTCCCTTCTGCCCCTTAGTGGGTGGTTTTTGGAGTCAGTCCTGCAAGCTCCGTTCTGCTTCCTGCCAAGCCCTGACACCGTGGTCTGGCATTCTCTGCATCAGATATCCTACTTTCTTAAGAGAACATTTCTGCTTTTCTCTGGCTTTACCTTGGGGTGGAAACTACGGCAACCCGCTTGTCTGCCTCACTCGCCAGAGGGAGGAGGGTCTTCCCTTCCCTTGATGCGGAGTGGTTCTTGAGTGAGTAGCTCAGGTGACTCCACTGGACCCGAGGCCACAGCATCTCCTGGGTGACCTGTCCTCAGTCCCGTCTCTTTTGGGGCCGTTTGGACTAGTCATCACTCCATTCTGGTGGAAACGCCACAGCACTGTGTTTTCCTTATGGTGGAGCTCGGATTTTCCAGTGTCACTGTGATGTCACGGGGTGGAAACTACGGCAACCTGCTTGTCTGCCTCACTCACCAGAGGGAGGAGGGTCTTCCCTTCCCTTGATGCGGAGTGGTTCTTGAGTGAGTAGCTCAGGTGACTCCACTGGACCCGAGGCCACAGCATCTCCTGGGTGACCTGTCCTCAGTCCCGTCTCTCTTGGGGCCGTTTGGACTAGTCATCACTCCATTCTGGTGGAAACACCAAAGCTCTGTGTTTTCCTTATGGTGGAGCTCGGATTTTCCAGTGTCACTGTGATGTCATTGTACTAACATGTACATGTCATGGGTGTTAGGTAAAAACACAGGCCCCATACGGCACCTCCCAAGGCAGAGTTTTTTTACATCCCTTAATTCA